>NC_045615.1:100882100-101198141 GCF_009829155.1 Mustela erminea
AGCCAGAGGAGGAGCACAGAGGGAGCAGCAGAGCCAGAGGGAGAAGCAGACTCTGTGCCAAGTGGGGAACCCGATGCGGGGCTGAATTCCGGGACTCCAGGATCATGACCTGAGCCAAAGGCCACAGCTTAACCAACTGAGCCACCCAGGTGCCCCCGAAAATGCTCTTTTTCCTTGCACTTATGCTAGTATCAGATACAACCTATGTGTCATGGGCTCACCACCCTGTTTTTCATATTTGCCAGAAATTTCTTAGTGCCAGCTGCATCCAGTGTAAAGTAGAGTCGCAGGTCCTGCTGTCCTCTGTGCTAGAAACCCACATCTGGGCGGCCTACTGTGGCCAACCTCGGAGCTACGCTCACTCCCAGCTTTGCAGGAACCTCCAGGAAAAGTCCAGCCCAGCAGGACACCCTCATATGCACTCATATGCGAGGACTACAGAGAAACGCTACCAAAAGGCCTGGCCCAGGTGTAGATGTGTTTCAAAAGCCACCCACGTTGCAACACTCACGTCCATCTGGTTGGAGGCCTGTTCACCTGTGCAAGACCCCCCCCCAAACCAGGACGAGAGCCGCGTCTGAATCCCACCTAGTAATCCTACTACCACAACCTCCTGCACCCCACGTCCATAGGAAATGAAGCCCAGGCTCAGCCCCCAGCCCCACCCAGACACATGAACCAGCTGCAGTCCCCAGAAAGCCCAGTGTCTTGACTTCGCACCCTGCTGTCCACTCGGGGACAGCTCTCTGATGGTCAAGTCCCCTCTGTCATCCCTCCTTCAGCACTATGATGTCTTCTCTGTCCCTCCCTGGGCCCTTCCTGACCCAAGAGAGGGCCTGCCTCTGCAGAGGCGCTCCCACACTCTCCATGCCTCTGTCCTACCCATCCACAGCCTTTGTGGCTTTACCTCCCATCCCCTCCCCTTCCCAGTGAGGCTGCAGCCTCGGAGCCTAGCCTGGGAGCCTAGCCCAGAGGACATGCCCATGGAGGCAGGGCACCCAAGAAAACAATGAGGTGGGGAAGGCAGAGGGACTCCCTGTGGGTTTGCAAAGGCCCTCATGCAAGATATTTAAAGGGGAAATGCTGACCACCCCCCCCCAACCCCAGGGGATGGCCTGCACTGGTCCAGAATTCCCCGGGCACGGTGCATGACGTAGCTATTCCATGAAACCGGATTTCCCCTCTGGGGCGGCTGATACGTGTCAGGCGTGTCGGGGCTGGAATGTCTCCGCACAGTCTTTCCAGAACCAAGGAGATTCCAGATGGGTTTCCTGCAATGAGAGCCCCCCCACCCCGGCCCGTGGGAGAGCCCATTTGCTCGTAGCAAAAAGAAGAGACAACCGGGGAAAACACAGGATTAAAATCTGCCGCCAGCCAGCCATGTGGCCTTGGCCCGTTCCCCAGCATCTGGAAGCCTCAGTTTCACCATCTGTGAAGTGGGGGGAGGGAGGGTGTGATGGCAGAAGCCAGGCAGCCGGGAGAGCTGAATACAGGAACGCACGACAGGCACCTAACCACAGTGCCTGACAAGTTGTAGGAACTCAAGAAATACGAGTTATTTTTATTATTCCTCAAGTTCACAAAAGACTCTCTCCCACCATTTGCTCTCTCCGAATGAACTCCAGCTTCCTAATTCCTGCAAGAAAACCAGCGAACGGCCCTGGAAGAACGAGGTGTCTGAAGGATGTGTACTTGATCGTGAGTAATTACCCCAGGAATTCCCAGGGAGCACCGGGGAGGCCGCCGCACGGCCGCTCATCAGTCGCCAACTCCTCGGGCTTGCTGGCCCTACACAAAGGACTCTGTCAATTAACTCCGTCTCTGCGGCTAATCTGAGTAAATCGTTAGACGTCAGTTGTCAGAACTGTGGCTTCCTCTGCCTGTTCATTTCACGGGATTCACGAAAAGCTGTCCTTTTGAACTAGTGTGGTTTCTGGGTGTTGATCGCAAGCCTATTAGCACAGACACTGTAATAACGAATTGAAATTTACATCGTGTGTAATCTCATTAATTGTCTGATCATATCAGGTTTGACAGTTTTAATGCATTACTAAGGGAAAATAGTCTAATACATGACATTAAAGATCTTATCAAGGTTAATTTGCCTTAAAATGTAGTTACTACATAATTTTTCATCTCCATTTTAGATGTTGTGGCTTAAACACATGGCACTCTGAATGGGGTGAGAGGTGTCCACACATACCCACAGAGTCCAAGAGTCATTCCCCACCTCTCAAGGGACAAGGGAGGACTGGAAATAACCGTGGGATTTGGAACCACTCGGGGGAATATTTCAGCTCTGGGCTTACTTGTGTGACCTGGGACAAAACGCTGAACATCCCTGGTCCTTGAGTTCCTCACCTGCAAAGGACTATGGGAACCCCGACCTCACTGGATTGTTGTGAGGCTGAGACAGGCACTTAGATGGCCCAGTAGAATGCCTGACACATAGTAGGTGCTTTTTATTCTTATTCCCCATCATATCCTTAAGAGCTGGTACCAGGTGTGGCATGTGGGAAGGCCACTGTAAATGGATCCAGGGTTACCAAGGACTTCACACATGAAGAACCAGATGGACAACACCAACAGCTAAGCCAATGCCAAATCAAATCCAAAGGGTGGGGGAAACTAGGCCAGATGCTACCTCAGACAGGTGACTCCAAGTGGTCCCAAACAGGGGAGACCAGCAGGAGCTGACACTTCCCTGAGGGAAAAGGACCTACTCAATTCTGTTCAAGAAGCATGTATGAGCCGCCTAGCTGGGCTGGGTCATAGTTGTCCTCCAGCCCTAAATGTTTTTCCAATGTTTGTAAGTAAAGACAGTGCTGCATGACAGGAATAATAATAACCAAGATTAATATAATATCTCTCATAGACATGATCGTATTCAATCAACCAACAAATATTTGCAGAGTGCCTACAACTCTATGCAAGCTCTTGTTAGGTGCTGAGTATGACAAGCTGAGGGGGGCTGACATTATCCCTGGCCTCACAGAACTTTCAAGTAGTTATAGTATAGTTTGATGAATGTTACGGTGGGGAAAATACAAGGAGCCATAGGAACTCATGACAAGGGAAACTAATATGCACCTAAAAATACATCCCCAAAATACATAAAGCAAAACTGACCAAACTGAAAGTAGAAAAAGATAATTCAACAATTAAAGTTGGAGATTTCAATGTCCCACTCTCAATAATGACTGGAACAACTAGGCAAAAGATCAGCAAGGATACAGAAGACCTGAGCAGCATTGTCAACCAACTTGACTTAATGGACATTTACAGAACCCTCCACCGAACAACAGCAGAAAACACATTCCTTTCCAGAGCACAAGGAACATTCTTCAGGATGGATCACATGTTAGGCTGTAAAACAAGTCTCAACAAGTGTGAAAGAGCTGAAATCATACAAAATACGTTCTCTGACCACAACAGAACTAAATTAGAGATTACAACAGAGAAAAATTTGGAAAACCCTCAAGTATTTGAAAAATAAACAATCATTTCTAAATAGCCCATGGATGAAAGAAAGAAATCACAAGGGAAATTAGAAAAGAACTTGAACTGAAGAAAATGAAATGCAACATATCATAATGGATGGAGTGTAGCTAAAGCAGTGTGAAGAGGGAAATTTATAGCCTTAAAATGCTTGTATTAGAAAGGAAGAAAGACTTAAAATCATCTAAGCTCCACCTCAAGAAGCTAGAAAAAGAAGAGCATATCAAACCCAAAGTAAATAGAAGGAAGGAAATAATAAAAAGAAATAAAATACATGACAGAAAAATAAGGGAGAAAAATCAGTTAAACCAAAAATTTGTTCTTTCAAAAATTAGAAACAATACACCTTCAGCTAGACTGACACGGAAAAAAGAGAAAGACCTTGCCAGAGAAAAGATAGCAGGATGAAAATGAAGGAAGAAGGAGAAAGAAAGGGCTCCAGGCAGAAAGACCAACCACAGTGAGAGCCCAGAGACAAGAGAGGATGGAGGACATGGAGGCATAGGATGGGGGAGAAGGCTGGCTGTCCCTGGGCAAGGGTCACCAAAGATCTTGTGCTCTATCAGCGGGCTGGAGCTCCACCTCTAGGGCAAAAAGCCATCATTTGAAGGTTTTAAGCAGAAAACACACACCACAGTCAGAGATTTTGGGAATCCTTACAGCTCACCAATGGGACAGGAGACATGGGGAGGCCTTGGGACTTGCCTAAAATCATGCAGCTGGCCAGCAGCATTGCTGGAACAGCGCTCAGCTCTTCCACCCAATCATCCTGGACAGAGCACTGGTGGTGTGGCCAGAAGAGACCCCCCACATCACCGCCTGTCACCGAAGGCTGCTGGAAATTGATGGCGCCACTGGCAAAGCTCCATCCAAACAGTGCCTTCCAACAGAAGCACACATGTTCTAAATAGAGAGCAGTTACATTTTTGCTGCCCTTATGTCCTATGTAATCAATGCTGTTTTGACTTTATGGTGGTCTTACAAGTACCCCCACAACTCAGACTTTCCTGCACCACACATCGTGATGTTTTCAAAACAGACGCCAAGCAGAAATAAATACTAGAGACTCTGCTCTTTGGAACATGCTTCCATAGCTCCAAAATTTCCCCTGAAAATTGGGCCCCAGCGTGGTGTGACTGACATTTTTATCACAGGACAAAATCCCCACCCATCTCCACCAAATCCATCCAAATCCCTGAGGGAACGACCCAGTGCACAACCCACGCTCCCAGCCAGAGACTGAAGGAGAGCAAGCAGGGCCTCCCCAGGTCTCCACAAGCTCAGAGTAATTTGGAGGACCCCAAACAGGGTGGGGGGTGGCATGCTGTCCATCTCCCACAGTGTCAGCATGTTGGGGGATCTGGGTGGCCCCCAGAGTTGGAAGGCACAGCTTCCAAACCCTCCGACCTCCCAGAATCCTGGGCCCCACCTCCAATTCCACGGGGCTCCTCATGGAAAGAATCCTGAATCCGTTTGTGAGGATAAATGATGTGTCTGGATGTGGGAGATCCAGGCATACGTAGAAGGGGTTTTTATCAGCTTTGCCATTTTGAGCTCATTTCCAAACCCAAACCTGTTCACTCAACTTCCCATCCGGCATGGTGCTGCCTCCTTACCTGCTGCCTGATCTGGAAGCCTCATTCACCAAAGGTGCATTTCTGTCCCCCACCTCATACTCCCCCACCCTCACCCCTGCCCACTGGGGGCCAGCACCACCCAGACTGCTCTGCTCAGGAGTACCTATTTCAGCCTTCCTTGCTGCCCCAGAATAGCACACAGACCTTGAGCCTCTTCCTTCCAGCCACCAGTGGCAGCAAAAGCCCAGGGCTGCTGGGCCGGTCACTCAGTTTTCCTCCATTTCTAGAATGTTCCATGGGATAACCATGGGCCCCCTTCTTGGGGGCCTGTGGCTCTCCTCGTCCTATGTCTCCTGGACAATGTTCAGCATCTACTTTGAGGGCCTGATGACCCAGGACCCAGCAGAAAGTGCTCCCGGAGACCTCAGGTCCCAAGCCCATGGTGACGTCCACATGCCTACAGAGAGGGGCAGCTGTCCTTACATGCAGGACAGCACGGGGCCAGGGGTATCGGGACCCAACGTCCAAACCACACCACCCCCAACACTCTACTCACAGGCCCAAAGAAATAAATGCCTGTAGGCGGCTACCCCAGAGGCCTGAGAAATCCCACCACTACCTGGGAAGGATACATCATGCCCGGACTTTACAGAGGGGCACTAGGAAGGTCCCAGCACTGCCACTTCCCAACTGTGGGCCTTGGACCTTCCAGAGAACCTGGAAACCTCAGGATCCCCCAACCCCGCGATGAGACCATTCTGCCCCCTCGTGGGACTCAGTTGGGACAAGGCAGGTGCTTTGTACCCGGAGAGCAGGCTCCCATGAATACTTTATCGACACTGCGTATGGGCTCACTGAATCTTCCAGACCACCCAAGGAGGTAGGGACTGTTCATATCAGCTCTTTTCCAGATGGGGAAATTGAGGCTGTCAGGTTAAGAAACATACCTAGGGCCCTGCAGCTAGAAATAGCCACTCTGGGCTTTGACACTAGAACCTGACCCCTCCATCCCTGTGCTCTGTCCCCTGTCACTGATGTAGGTCAAGTCTTTCTGCAAAAGGAGCAAGGAACAGAGAAGGAAATGCTCGCTTGAGGACGCCCTTCCCACGCCAGGCACTGGACTGGGGAGGTCACATCCCAGGACACCTGCCCGGTTCCAGGTATTGGGACCACCGTGTCTACCTTACACATGGCTAGGGCTCACACACGTCACGTGCTCTGCCTGGTGTCACTCGGCTAAGCGACTGAAGGTTCACTCCCGGAGTGTCCAATGGCTTAGCTGAGTGACCCTCCAGGAGCCGAAGAGACACACTCTGCTTAGAGACCCAGGTGCCCTTCTGTGGTATCCCCCGCCCACCACTCAGGAGCTCCAGGCCTTCAGGATCCCCCCAGACTGCCACGAGCCAATCCTCAAAGTTCCTATCAGTGTCCCAGTGAGTCTGCCAATGACACCCTCAGACTTGGGTTCACACTGGGCACCACCATGCCAGCTGGGTGGGTCTGGGCCAGACCCCTGCCTTCCTCTCAGTGTCTGTGTCATGGTGTCTGTCCTAAGGACAGAGTCGCATAAGTGGAAGGCACAGAGAAGACATCACTATGTCCCCATCCCCGGCACCCCTTTAGCACACCTGCCCCGGGCGTCCACCCAGAGCCACCATGGGCCCCGCGGCTGGGCAGAGACCCGGGCTGGCACCCAAGGAAGAGGTGCCGTCACCCTCAAGGTAACCGCCTCTTCTTTCCACCTTGGCAGCTGCAATATCTAGCTGAAGACACCGTGAGCTCGGTCTCCCTGCTCACAGCTCTGAGGCTTAACGACCATTAAAATCACTGCCCACGTCCACGGCCAATTACACCTCTTGGCACCGTTCTTCAAGGCCGATTAGTGTATGGGAAACTATAGGGCACACCTCATTACCCTGGCTCCAGGAACCCTGGAGGGAGGGGCCTGGGAGAGTACAGTCTCATCCGGGGCCTGCTTCGGGTACTGGGCTCAGGAAGGCTGAGCAGGTGGGCCCCCGGGTGCCCCCCCGGGGGGGCAGCAGGACACCTCCTAGCAGAGAGGCATCCCATCGGCTCCTCATGAGTAGCCCCCACAGTGGATCAGGAAGTAGCTCCTTGAGGCTGGGTCACCCGGAGCAAAAGCTTTGTCTCACAGTGCCCTGGCCCACTTTTGCACATGGGTGGACCTGACGGTCCCCCACCCTGAGAAGGCGCTATTGAAAATCATCGTGAGCAAGGCTCAGCCATGGGACGGGAATCAGGGGAGGCATGTGACTCTGAGGAAGGCTCCCATGGACGGGGGGACAGGAGAGAGCAGCGCAGAAAGGGGGCGACCCCGTCATGCACTATCGTCAGCCCCAGGAGAGCAGGGAGCCCTTTGCTCCCAGCGGGAGGCTGGCCTGGCCCCTGGAGGGTGTGGGGTCCAAGAACAGAGTGGACCTTCAGACCAGCCACGTGGAGACCACCTTCTCCCTTCCTCGCCCTGGCTGGGCCGCAGGACCTCAGCTCTGCCCTTCGAGTGCCATGGTCCTTCCCAGGCCACTTGGTGGCCCCACCAGAGGAGGTCTCACAGCCATCCCCCACTCTTTGGGGATTCAATGTGAGCATACAGTGAGAAGCCCTTGTGGGGACCAGGGAGGCCAGGAGCCTGCCCCTGATGGGCTGTCACTGGGATTCCCCGCTCAGCTAGCTGCCTGGATCCCAGCTGGGGGACTGATGCCCATGTTAAAGGGGCCAGGACACCCTCAGGGGGCCCCTCAGTGGATGCTTCATTTTTTAGTTTGAAAATAACTTTCTGGCCCTGAAAGCAGTTCCTTTCGATGAGGGGTGGTATTTCAGCCAGTGGGCTCTGGGCTCCAGTCTTAAGACCATGTGGGAAGAGTGGGGACCCTTATCCTGGCCAAGGGCTCACGCGTGTGGCATGGGGCGTGCCACAGGGCCCAGCCCGCAGGCCAGACCCACGCATGTTCCTGCCGCTCCCGGGCCCTTCCCGGGTCCCAGGCTCCCCTGGGAGGGCTGGGTCTGGCGTGCGCCTGTTGGGAGGCTGAGCCATCACGCATGTCACACGGGCCACGCGCCACACCAACTCCACGTATCAGAGCGGTTGGGCCCAACTCCAAACATGAAGGACACACACACCCACCTCACAGGCCATGAGCCCAGGATGCTGCTCCCCCAAGACTTGTCTGTCTCGCGGACCCCATGCCACCCGTGCAAGAGGGAGAGGGTCTGGCAGTTTCCCAAAGCCAGCCCGCCTGTAGAAGGTGGGATTCCAGCGTCCACCCCTTTGGTGAGGGTGTGATGCTCTCCCCCTCTTTGGGGCTTCACCCTGCGTGGGACTCAAAGCTTTAAGGCAGAAACCACAGGCCCCAGCCCTGTCCCCCGACAATGCTCATGGCAGGGCTGGTATATAGTAGGCGCTAACAGGCCTGTGAGCATGGTGGCCCCACCCCGGCTCCCACAGTCCCACATACGGATCCACGCAAGGGAAGATCCCTCAACCAGGACAAGGACACCCCACACTGCACTGTGGGGGATCCCCAAGGGCATCACACCAAGAAAAAGAACCCAGTCACCAAAGGACCCACACCGTGTGACTCCATGCACGTCACCTGTCCAGAACGGGCTAATTTCTGGAGCCAGCTGGTCAGTGGCTGGCGGGGTCGGGAAGGACAGGGTCTGTTGACCTGTTTTCTGCTCAGGCGGCTGGAACAACAGACACCCACTTGCTCCCAGTTCTGGAAGCTGGAAGTGTCTGAGATCGAGGTGTCCACAGGTGGGGTCACTGGCAGGAATCGCAGCTGGCTAGCAGATTGTTGCCCCCTCCCTGCGTCCTTATGTGACAGAGGCTGATGTCACTCCAGCATCTCTTCCTCTTCTTATGAGTGCGCTAATCCCATCCCGGGGCCCCAGCCCCACGATCTTGAACCAATTGTTCCTAAGACCCCCCCACCCCCAAATACCATCCCCACTGGGGGTCAGGGCCTCCACATGAGAATATGGGGGACACAATGCAATCCGCAGAGAGGGGGAGTGGCTGCTGGAGAGCTGGAGGGCTTCCTTTTGGGGAGATGAAAATGACTGGGGACTAGAAAGAGATAGTGCTTGCCCAATACCGTGACTGCACTAAATGCCACTGGATCGTTCCCTGTCAAGGGCTTAACTGTGTGTGCCAGGCCCTCCTACAGGATGATCAAGTGGGTAGGAAAACAAACTCTCCTCCCAGGAAGCTCAGGATCAGCTGAAAGGACAAAACACGTGCACAAACAGCTAAGGCAAGAAGAATAGCCAACATGAGAAGAAGGGCAAAGTGCTGGGAGAGTTTAAGGCAGGTGGGACCAAGAAGACTTCCTGGAGGAGGTGCCTAGACAGGCAGAGGGGTGAAGGTCAAGAGAGAAGAACCACTTGTGCCAAGGTCCAGAGGCTAGATCAGAGCAGTCTCTATGGAAGAACTCTCCAGCTTCCCACAAACGGTCCCAAGGGTCGACCCCACACCGTGGACCTGTTTCTATTCGGCAAACGTTTCCTGTGCAACGTATCATGTGCCAGGCCAGGAGCCAGGGACTCAACCAACTCTCAGCAAGACCATTGTGCTAAGCTGTGTGTTATTTTCCTTTCTAAGAAGTGGGACCACTTCCTCCTCACTCCTCATGGATCCTTTGCTATTCATGGCCATGGCCTGCAGGTAAGGCTTGTTCCAGCTGCTCTGACCACGCAGTAGGGATGAGGGTAGCAATGGGTCGGCTCTGCCAGAGACAGGGTTCAGGAGGGAAGAGCAGCTCCTCTCGGCTGCAGACCTCAGACTGCATTGCCCCAGCCAACTTTGCCGATCCTAAAGCCATCATCTGATGTAAGATTTGTCCTGTGCCTTATTTCTCAACTGGTCCTGAGCTCCAGATGGAATGGGGGTTGTCACTGGATGGCCCAGGGCCACACATTCCCTGTTGATTAACACATTCCCCTTTTCCTTGTCCTGCTTCTGCCCTCACTACTGGCTCTGACCCACAGTGCTGGAGGGGAAAGGTGCCCGAGAGCAAGGCCACAGAAGAACAATCAAACCGGGTTTCATCAGGAAGAGGTTGCCTTCGGACCCAGCAGCGAGTGAGGCCCAGTGAGCAGATTCACAAAACCCAAGAAGGAGACTCTTTCCAAGGAGGAAGGAAACTGACCCTTTTGGGCCCAGATGCAGGCTGAGATCCAGGTTCTCCCACAAACACTGGAAGACAGAGAGGCTCTGTCCCAGCTCCACCAACTGTCCCTGTCTTCCTGGGACTGTCCCTGTCCTGGCACTGGACAGCTTGGCTCCCAAGAACCCCTCAGTCCCGGACACACCAGGTTGGCTGGTGTCCTCACTGCAGGCCAGCCTCCACCAGCCAGCCGATGCTGGGTGACACATTTAGACTCTGCATGAGGCTTGGGGGTCAGGCAGTCCTGGGTTCGAGTCTGGCTTGTCTCTAACTAACCATGAGGCCGATCTGCTTCTCCCACCTCAGCTGGGAGCTGTTCACATGGTGAACTTTGGGATATTTGTCTGATGAACACATAGAAACCTACCTCGCAGGCCCTTGTGGGCCCTGGATGTGGGCCCCGGCAAGCCCAGCACGGTGCCCAGGACCCCACAAGCCTTCTGTGAATGTGGTAGCCTCACACACACAGCCTGTGGGTGGAGGGGAGCCCACCCAAGCCCTGTGCTGGCCTAGCACATGGGCCACCTCCTATCCCCTCCTGACCACCATGGTCTGTCTCTAGTCACTGGTGCTTAGCCCCTCCGTGGCCCCAGCCCTGCTCCCTCGAATCTTGTTTCGGCTACCCCCCCCACACGCTGATGGCTAGGACACAACACAGGCTGTGTCCCCTCTGGCCACAACCAGGCCCTCCCCTGTCCAGGCCTCAGAATGGCGAGTCACTGTGAGAAGCAGCACCCCCACCCCACCCCTCAACCCCCACCCCCTGCTACTGGCTGGTGCTCGGGTCTCCACTCAAGCTGGGTCTTCCCTGAGAATCTTTGCCTTAAACTCCAGGCCTTAGAAGACATTCATCTCCAGACTCCCCACCCCCCAGATCTGCAAACTGAAATGTCTGAGCCTGCTCGTGATTTCTCCCTGTTGTGAGTTCAGCTGTGTTCCCCCCACCCAAACTCCTCTTAGATAAACCCTCTGCCCCTCTGTTCCCATGGAATGTCAGCTTCTGTGGGGACAGGGTCTTACCAAGGCCATCAGGTCCCCCACACGACGAGTGTCCTCACGAGAAGGGAAGATCTGGAGAAAGAAACATGGAGGGCCACACCACGTGAAGACAGGTGGAGATGGGGTGATGCTTCTGTGAGCCAAGGAAGACCAAGTTTGCCAGCAAACCCCCGTCAGCTCGGGGAGAGGCCAGGACAGCTTCTCCCTCTAGCCCTGCCAAGACACTGACCTTGGACTTCTGCTTCCAGAACCACAAGACATAGATGTCTGTTGTCTAAATCACCCAGCATGCGGTGCCTTGTTGGGCCATCCTGGTGCGCTGATTCACCCCGGCACACTTCCATTCCGGGTCAGTGTTCCTGGGCCACGTGACAGCATCCCGGTCCACCGCCCTGCCACCTCCCCACTAGGGGGGAGGGCTGCTCCTCAAAGAGAGCATCTGGACAGAACAGGCAGCATGGGCCTGGGCTCTCTCCCCTGTAGATGGAACAGCAGCCCCCAGCCCCATGCGGCCCACACAACAGCAAAAGGACTTTTGGCCCCCAGGGTCACACACAAGACACCCAATGCTTAGAAGTCAAGTCAGTAGGGAGGCACCTCCCGGCAGGGCCTCCACGAATTTCCAGGCAGGCTGAACAAGCCCATCTGCCTGGGGGTGCCGGCCGAGGGGCTGCAGGTGCCCCTGACGGACACTGCCCCGCAGAAAGCCTGAGGCTGGGGGTGGGGGGGGGCGCATGGGATCGGCCAGGAGGGAATCCGCATGTTCCATGGAGACAAACAGCAGTGGCTCCAAACCAGCCAAGCGGGCCAGAGGACTGTAAGCGATTACAGCAGCTGTCTGGTGTCCTGCCACTTGGGATTAATTAAATGGCTCCCAACTGTGATTGAGAAGGCATGTGAAATATTTTAAAATTAATTTTTAAAGAATAAATGAGGGCATTATTTTACGTGCCAGCTGAGGGATGGGACTGCAGGGGTGGGGATGGCGGGCTGCAGAACGAGCACAGGACCAGGAGTTCCAGAGCCTCTCGCCTGGCTCCACCTTGGCCACAGCTGGTGACCAGCCTCAGTTTCCCCACCAGTGCAGAGGGATGTAGAGCACACAACATCTTAGGGCACGAACTCTGGTCATCATGGTTTGGACAGCCCAGCATGCCAGTCACTCCCTCATTCATTCATTCTTCATTCACCCTGCAAGCTTGGTGTCCCATCCAGGTGCTGGGCTCTGCAACAAAGCCAGGGAACTCAAAACCTGGCAGGGATCCAACTACAAGGTGACAAGAGCACAGGGACAGATGCACACCTGTGATCCCATGGAGGGGCAGTGGGGTCAGGAAGCGAGCCCTGGCCTTACCGGTGTAGGAAAGGTGTCTCCATCCAGGGAACAGCAAGAACAAAGGCAGATATGCTTACTCTGGGGATGAAAAGGAAGATGGGAGGGAAGGCTGCAGGGCCAGCTTACACAGGCAGCTACACAAACCCTGCTAAAGAAGGTGGCTCTGACTCAGCTTTGACTGAGGGCTCTGGGATCCCTAATCCTCTGTCCAGCGACCTTGGCGACAAGTCTCACATCACAGGCAGAGTGCAAAGCTGGTCCTGTCACCATGGGCAGAGAGCCCTTCAGGGGCTCCGCTCCATCCTCAAAGCCCAAGCCCCACCTGGCCAGCTGCCTGACCTGCAGAGTCCTCCAAGGAGCCAGGTTCCCTCTGACCACAGGGCCTTTGCACGGGTGATTCCTGCTGCTGGGAATATCCCCTCCCGACTTAGTTTGAACTACCAGTTATCCACCTGGACCACATTGCTGTCCCTTCATGTGGGCCAGCACAGGGCTGGCCTTTAGGACATCCTGGTGAGGGAACGAATGCACAAGCAAACAAAGTCCTTAGCTCTAAGATCCCTCTGTTCCCAGAACACTGAGAATCAAGGTGGGACGTCTACCCTAGGGAGTCCTGAGGCTGGGAGGGATGGCCTGATGGGGGCCATGATGTGTGGGACTACGTCTTGTCAATCTAAGCCAGTCTCCGTCTTGTTAGTCAGGAGTACTTATTAAGCTCCTATTGTATGCCAGCCCTCTGACACAGCTTGCTACTGTGCGGTGCCGTAAGGGTGATGATTCCGCCTGCTGGCTGGATCTTCTCAGCTCAGGATGACGCCATGCAACCCTCTCCCCACCCGTGCTGATGGGGGGCCACAAGCATGAGGGGTTCCCTCAGGGGAGCACAGCACTCACCCCGTCCCCACCGGAGAGCCCCGCACCCAGTGAGTGCCAGTGAATGTCACTAGACCACCAGCGAGGGACACTGTCACCTCCCTTCTGTCTACAGAGGAGGAAAGTCACAAAAAAGGTGGGTGGGGCCTCAAGCTGTTCCTGTCTCTTCCGGGGGTGGGGGCATCCCCTCCTGGACTGGAGGACCTTTCACCTCAGAAGCCTGCTATCTACCCCAAGATGACCTCACAGATCAGGACACGGAACAGACAGCTGTCACCCACCTGAGACTCTGGGTGGGGGTCGTGGACCCACGGGGAATGCTGACTTACCAATTACCCTGGTCCTCATAGCCCTGCCTTCCAAATGAGGAAGCCAGGCGCCACCAGCCCGGCCAGCAGGGGATAGAGCAGAGACCGGAGCCAGGTCACCAAGACTGGCCTGCCACTGGGGCCTCATCCCCATGCAGCCCACCTGGCTGGGAAACCGCCCCCCTCCCCGTGCCCTGTGCCTCAGCCTCCCTGTGTGTAAAATGGGCTGACATGAGCCTGGGAGTCGGCCCGGCCTTGGAAGCCCCAGGAGCTGCTGGTGGTCCAGAAGACAGTTGCTGATGGACCATTCTGAAAATTCCACCAGGGTCTGCCTCAGGCAAGACACAGTTCTTATCCCGAACCACCAGCCTCCCGAATGACCGGGGAAAGTGAGCACGCACATGAGAACAGGAGGGAGCTGGAGCAGGGAGCCCAGGGGAGGCCTGGGGAGGCAGGGACACCGCGACAGGTTGGGGGGCTGAGGGAGCCTGGAGGAGGAATTTCTCTCAGGCTCCGGTTTTCTACAAAACATTTGGATTATCAAAGCCTCCCCATCCCCTTTAAATTCCTGTCCTTCCCCAGGGAAGGTGCAGAATGAAAACACATTTCTTTCTCTTTTTTTACCATCCCTGACTAGTAGAGATCCATACAAACACCACTGTTGAGACTTACGGTGGTAGAACTCCAAGACCATGCAGATGAGACCTGACAGGGGGTGGGGGGAGGGTGCTGCACACCAGGAATTCTGGAATTTTGAGCAGGAACTTGGACCTGACATTGGCACCACTTGGACTTGACCTTGGCACAACCTTGGGCTGGGAGTTGCCGAATGAGAGCAGAAGAGCTGCCTTCCATGTAAAACCCTCCACGTCATCCCCACTGCCACCACACCACATTCAAAGACCTTGGGCTGGCAGAGTGCATCTCTAGTCACCTCCTTAGCTTTATTCCGCTCACTCGGCACCCCCGGCTCCTAACCCCCAGCCACAGAGTACTTGTCTCTCTTCCCAGAAAATGCCTGACAGTCGGACTCATGCTATTCTCTCCACCAGGAATTCCCACCCCCACCAGTCCCACCAGCCAACACCCACCCATCCTACAAAGGCTCCTCAAAGTCACCTCTTCCATGAAGCCTTCCCGAGAAAGGCCTCAAGAATGAGTGCCTCCCATCGTGTGCCCCAGGGCACTTTGTCCATGCCACCATCACCGCCTGATCATGGTGGGTCTGTTCCTGCCCCACCTCCCACAACACACAACACATGGTAAGCTCCCAGAGTGCAGGCACCGTGTCCAACTCTGCTGTGTTCCTAGGGCCTTGGGCACATCTCAGCTTTGAATCTCTTGTTTGTGGCCCTGGGCCATGTAGCCTCCTGAAGAATCACCAAGGTCCAGTCCGTCCCACCTGGCTGAGCCCAGGACTCCTGTGCATCTGCTAAGGGCTTCAACTTACCCTCAAATAAAGGTTCAGCCATGAGAGAGCGACTCACTCACCCATCCACCTATCCATCCATCTACCCACCCTCCTGCCCTTCGATCCATCCAGCCAACCATCACCTATCCATCCACCACCCACCCACCCACCCATGCTTACATCCAACCTTCCATCCACCCATCCATTCATGCTTCCATCCGTCCATCCACTCATCCATCCTTCCATCGATCCATCCATCCACCCACCCATGCTTCCATCCAACCTTCCATCTACCCATCCATCCATCCATCACCCACCCATCCTTCCTTCCTTCCATCTACCCATCCATTCATGGTTCCATCCATCCATTCACTCACCCTTTCTTCTTTCCATTGATCCATCCATCCACCCACACATTCTTCTATCCATCTTTCCATCTACCCATCCAACCATCACCCATCCATCCACCATCCATCCTCCTGTCCTTCCATCCATCTATCCATCCATTCACCTACATATCCTTCCTTCCATCCATCCACCCAGCCACCTACTCACTCATCCAACAGATGTTTCTTCAGCACCTATTATGTGCTGAGTCCTGTGCTAGGCCCAAGGACACAATGAACCCAACATCTGAGGCCCAGCCTTCACAGAGCTCACAGCCTTAAGGATTTGACAGACATCAAATAAGGTATTCGAGAGTGTGATGAGGGTCTGCAGGGACCTCACCACAGAGTCTGGTGGAATCTGGAAGGTCAAGAGAAGGAGTCATAATTGGCCAAGGGAAAGAGGAGGAAGGGGATCCAGGTGATGGAGCCAGCACACAGCCCAGAGCAAGGCTGAGCAGGAGAGGAATCCCAGGGTGGCTGCAGCACAGCTGCTGGTAGAGCAGGTCCGGGTCTAGGGTGCAGAAAGCAAGGCTGCTCGGGCTCAACATTTAAAGGGAACGTCACTCTCTGGCACCATCCAAGGGAGGACCTGCTTAGATTTTGTGCCCCAGACGGCTCAGCCTGCTCAGGCTCTAGGGGTGGGGGGAGTGGTAGGAGTAAGGTAATGGGAGTCTAAAACCTCAGTCCGAAGACAGTAAGGAACCAAAGAAGGTGCTAGAGCTGGACTGTGTCTGGTCATCTGTGGTTTTAGGATGCTCCCTGGCTGTGTGGAGGCCAGAACAACAGGGCAGAGATGGGAAACAGGGAATCAAAGTCCAATCCTGCCACTCCTCCCTCCTGAGGTGCGGCGCTGGCTCCTCCTTGAGTTTCTGGTGGAGACACGGGGTTTCCTGGGCCCTCCCTACCCCACTGCCGCCCAGCTCAGCGAGGAGAAATGTTTTGACTGCAAGAAACACTGACCGCAAGCTACAACTTCATGTTGAAGGCATTTCGTCCATAAGCGGCTTTCCTTATTGCTTTCAGATGGTTTGAAAGAGAGGGCTTGGAGCTGTCTGTGGGAAAGCCTGGGCTGCAGAGCACCGGCTGAGGCAGACACTGGATCTGGGTCTAGGGAAAGAGCTGTGTCTATCCCTGGGGCAGGGTGGGGGCACGTGGGGTCCTGCCACCTCGCGGCCCCTCCCTGAGCCTCAGTGTCCCCATCTTGAACACGGTGGCTGGACCAAGAGGTCTCCAAGCTCAGCCCCTACCATGAGCCAAGGCCTGTGCTGTCCAGGGAGTGCCTCCCACCCAGTGGGACTTGAACCCAGTGCATCAGAAGCGAAAGCCCTTGGGCCCCAGTGGCCGGTTCCCCATGCTCTGGCTAAGGCCGAGTTCTAAGTCCACAGGACACCAGGAGGGTGAGGCTCTGTGTCTGGGATCATGTGTTCCATTGGAAGCATCAGCCCCACCCACGGTCTGATTTCTCTCTCTACTCCGTCCGGTCGGGCCCCGTGAGTGGGTTGAGTTGGAAGTCCTTCAAAAGGGCTCTCCCCACCATCTTTCTAGACCCTTGGGCAGGCTGAAATCGGCTTTAGAGGGGCCCGGCCCAGAGTCCCGGGGCTCTCCCAGAGTCCCTGCAGCATCACAGACCGCACTTCCCAAGGGCTCGGGCCCAGGCCAGAAAGCAGGTGGAGAAGCCAAGGTCTCGAGACTCTGAGGCTCTCCCCTTGAGTCCAGGCGGAAGCAGGTCTAGTGAGAGAAAGCTGCTGTTCCTGAACGAAAGCAAATTAGGCAAGGCACTAGACGCCTGTTGCTCAGTAGGTGCTCATTTAGCACGGGCTCTCTTCCCTACTCCTGTGAACCACGATTAGCCTGTGGCTGTTCATTCTTAAGGAGGCCACATCCCCCAAGCTGCCCCCTCCCCCAGGGAGGACCTCTGCTGGGGGCTTCCCCTCTGGCCCCACGGAGGCCAGCCGCCTGATGGCAGCAGGCGCCTACCCTCTCCCAGTGGAGGGCGGACACTGGAGACAGATCTGTGTCCACACCTCTGGCCTCCCTGTGAGATCCTGGCAACTTGCTCCCCCTCCTGGAGCTTGGGTCCCCATCTGTCACACGGGGCTCCTGACATCCCCTCCCAACCCCTGCAGGGGTCAGGAGGTTGACAGAAAGGGAAGGATTAAAGCCACTGACCCTCTTCCTCTCGCTCACAGAGCTCCCTGGACCCCAGCATCCTGGGAGCTTGTTAGAAATAGTCTCAACTTCACCAGGACCCACTAAATCAGAAACTGGATTTTAACAAGGTCCCAGGGGACGGTGAGCTGATGAAAATCTTCAAAGGGTTGCTTTAGAGGATCTGAAAGATAGGCCCTCCCCTCCCACACCTGGCTTGATCTGTAACCCAGTCCCAGACCTGCTCTGACTCCAAAGCCTGCTCCTCCCACCTGTGTTTGGAGGAACATCCAGTCCCCACCTCTCACTCCATGGGCCCTGTCACTCCCCAGCTTCACACAAGTTCATGCGACAGGTTCCAACATGCAACCTGGCACCTACTGGACACTCCTAGCCACAGCTCCAGCTGCCAGGACCGGGCCTCTTCGGCGGCTGGGCCTCCAGGAGCCCTGCCCTGGCCCACATCCGTCTGTCCTGCCCAAAGAAACTCTTGGAGCCCAAGACCCGGGCAGTGTAATAGGGCTTATGTCACACAAGTCCCAACCTGGCGCCCCGCAGTTTCCAGACCAAGGAGAATGGGACACAGATTGCTCCACAGGGGCAAGGGACCCCCTCCCCTCCCCTCTCTCCCCTGCCATGTGACCCCGACTCCCTTTGTCCCTGAACTACAGTGGGCATGGACTCCTAGGTGCCACCCCTCTAAGTCTTGCAGCATAAACGTGGTGGGAGAGCCAGAGCGAGCACCCTAGCTTGCCCTGGACTTGCCAGGAAACTTCCAGAACCTTCCTTCTTTCCCTCTGAGTCTCTGTTCCTCCCTGATCTGGGTGAGGGGAAATATGAGTCTCAGGGCAGGGGTGAGGCCAGAGGAGGGCCGCTCACAAAGGACAGTCCACGACCTCATCTCTCTTCATATCCAAAGTCTACGTTCTAGTTTCAATTCTCATGCCGATTCTAACTTCTGGGGGCGCCACACCAGATGGAAGGAGCTGGGACCCCTGGACACCAGGCCTGGGTATGAAGGTGTCAGAAAGGTGGGGTCGTGGGCAACCCAAGTCCCAACCCCAGGGAGAACGCTGGAAGTGGCCAGGGGGCTCTGTGCTCAGTTGACAAACACCCCCCCAAAGACATCTTCGTCAGTCCCCCAAACTCCACGCATGGCCTTACAGGGACAAAAGCGAGTGTGTGAATGGGGTCAGGTTAAGGATCTTGCAGTGAGGGGGTGGGGGGAGATGGGGGGCGCAGAGAGCAGGTATGATGGCGGAAGCAAAGGTGGCCTAGAACCTTCAATTCCAGCCTCGGGAGGTTCATCTCAGACCCTTCTTGCCTCTAGCCTAGAAGAGAGGAGACCCGTGCTCTTTCCAGCCCCTGCATCTGCGCTCTTCTGTTACGGCGGCCACAGGACCCTTCATGTTCCTCTCTATAAATGCGTTTGGCAGGAGACTTTGGGTGGAAGGGTTTTGCTCCAGCAAACCCAGCATGAACTGGCTCTCCCACAGGCTGGACTTCTGAAGGCTGCTGTGTGTCCAGGGGCGCAGGGGCTGTACGCTGCAGGCATGACCCCGAGGGCTCCCCCGTGGCTCACGTGGCTGAAGAAAACCCTCCCCCATGGGTCGGAGAGCTTTCCTCTGTGGGAAACTCCTTCAGGCTCCCAGAAGCCGCAGGCCCTTGAGGGCCTCCCAGGTAAGCCAGGCATTAGCTGCGCTTTCCCTGGATAGACTGCCCTTCTAGAACCTTGGCCCCGCCCACAAAAGAGCCTTGTGGCCTCTCAATGCCCCCATTCAATGGCTGCATTTGACCTGGTGGCCCTGCCCAGGGGCTCTGAGCTACAGGACTTGGAAAGTGCCCCCAATTCTTTCCCAGAGCCAGGACCCAAGCTCAGAGGGAGGCAAAAGCTACATTTGCTCCAACTTGGCCTTCATGCACAAGGGTTCTGAGCCTGCCTGTGACCTGGGAAGAATGCATTCCACCTCACCACCGCTGTTGGCCAAGGGTGGTCCTTCTGGGGTCTCTGGGGATTCAGGGCTCCCAGGCCCTGCCCCAAGCTACCTGACAGGTGTGGCCGGCCAGCTGGGCTCCTGGTCACAGAATGCTCATTGTCAGGCCAGAAAGGCCCATAGAGATCAGAGATCCCCCTTACATGTGGGGAAACTGAGGTCCCCAGAGGGGCTGTGTGTGGCCAAGGTCATAGAAGGACTCAGTGGCAAAACCAGGACTAGGTCCCTAGTGCCCTTTGAAGCTGTGATTAGTCATCTGTGTTTCTGTCTTCACACATTCTAAGTCCACAAGGGCAGAACATTGAGGGACTGCCACCGTTAGGTCCCTAATGCCGAGCACAGAGAAGGCGCTCAAAAAACGGTTTTCGCGATGCCTGGGTGGCTCAGTTGGTTAGGTGGCTGCCTTCGGCTTAGGTCATGATCAAGTCCCACATCGGGCTCCTTGCTCAGCCGGGAGCCTGTTTCTCTCTCCCTCTGCTGCTCCCCCTGCTTGTGGTCTCTCTCTCTCTCCTTCTGTGTGTGTCAAATAAATAAATAAAATCTTTTTTTTAAAAAAATGACTTTTGGATGCATGACCCAAATCCAGACCAGTCCTTGGATAAGCCCCAAGGGTCCCTCCCTCACAGAACGGACCCAAACGAATCCGAGCGTCCATCCCAACAGTGCTCAGTGCCTGGGGGCAATCCCCTCCACCTCTCAGAGCTTCGGCTCCTGCGTCTGTAAAATGGGAATGCAATGTGCCTGCCTCCTGGGGTGGCCCAGAAGTTTCAGGGGTGAACATATGTCAGAAGTCTGGCCTGATGCCTGGCACAGAGGAGGCGCTCAACCTCTGAGAATGGGGAAGAGAAGGGCCCCCACCTCAAGACCCAGAGGGAGATGTACCCATAAGGGCAGGGCCCTCAGGTGCCTGGGGAAGAAAGGAGGCAAGACACGGACGGGGGTGTGGAGGAGGCGAGAGCACACGGTGGTTCCAGAGCACAATGCATCATGGGAGCTGGAGGAGCAGCTGAGCCTGGGCCAGGACGCTGAGTGAGGGGTGCTACCTGTAGTCAATGTCCCCCACGATTCACATGCACCCAGAACTTCAGAAGGTGACCACAGTTGCAAATAGGGCCTTTGCAATGCCATCGAGGTGAGATGACGCCATACCGGAGCCAGTCATTGGCGCCGTGCAAGAGGAAGGAGACAGGGTTTGGACCAAGGGACCCACAGGAAGGAAGACTACAAGGCTACAGACTCACACCAAGGGTGGCCAGGAACCCCCAGAAGCTGCAGTAGTCAAGGACAGACTCTCTCCTCCAGGCTCAGAGGGCGCGCGAGCTGCCCACATGGGCATCCCAGCCTTCCCGCCTCTGAAAGTGGGAAAGAAGGAATCCCATTGTCTCGAGCCCCCACTGTGGCACCCGGTGATGCAGCTGGAGGGACCCCGCAGGCCGCCTGCCCTCCAGTGGCCCAGCTGAGAACAGGGACAGGGGCGTTGCCGGCCCCCTGGCACAGTGACGCAGCCGCCAGAGAGTTTGCCAAGCAGCTGTGAGCCATGCGGAGGCCATAGGCCCCCTGGCCACAGGGCCCAGGGGGCAGCAGGAAGGCCACTGCATCCTGACTGCCTACCACCCACCCACCTCTCAATGGAGCCCTTCAGAGCGAGGATGTGCTGCCCCGAGCTGCCCTGCCCTTCCATCTCCATGGGCCGGAGCTTCCTGCAGCCAGACCAGGCCCTGCGGAAGCTCGGCTGGCCACTGGCCAGGCCAGTGGGACAAGTGCTGCAGCCTCGCTCCTGGCCAGAGCTTGCGAGGGTGACAGGAGTGTGACAAGGACAGCAGATGATCATAGCAGTGGGCTTCTGGCTCCTGTGAGCCACGACTGCGAGGCCTTAGAACCCCCCATGGGAGAAAAATGAATGAGGTGGGTCAGGCAGAGGGGGGCGGTGTGGGATGGGCCACGGTACCCCCAGCCGAGGTGCACCTGGACCCGTGTCTCGTCCCCCATGGACAGCAGAGGAGAATTCCTCCCTGCACTAAAGGGCCTCCTCCACATGCCTCAGTGTCCTGACTTGTAAAGTCCAAGTGGAGGGGCCAGGATGATGGAGCTTGAAGCTCCAGAAGCTCTATGTAGCCAGAAGGCCACATAGAAGGCCAATCCCATGCTAAGAACCATGAGTCTGGGTTTGGGGCAGAACATCTGCCGTGAGAGCCCCAAGCCCGGCCCCTTGGAGCGTGTGGGCCCCCGACTTGGGAGCAGTCCCCTATCTGGCAAAGCTCTGATACCTCTAACCCTGGGGAGGTGCCAGTGGTGACTGAAGGGACAGGGACACAGGGTTAACAGTGGGCACCTAGCTCTGGACCTCAAATGCTGAGCCCACAGTTCCATGAGCCCCAGGGTCCCAGCATGGAGCCTCCACCCCGTTACTCGGAGCCCCCCCCCACCAGTAGCAGGGGTAGGCCTCATCCGGGCTTACCTGCACCGTGTCTCAGAGCCAGAGAACCCGGGAATGGGCTGGGAGGGTCCTTCTGGGCCTCGGTGCCCTTCAGGGGATGGACAGCAGATCTGGATCAACCTGGACAAAGGCGCCGCTGTCTAGCCCGAGCAACCAGGTCACCCAAGAGAAAAGGCCTGCTCCAAGGTCGGTCTACACAGCATACCGGCAGCAGTGACACACAAAGCTCTGGCGTGGGGCAGGGAAGGAAAATCGAGGGCCATGTGTGGCAGGGCCATGGACTTAGGGCCTCGCTGCAGCCTCATGACATGAGGGGCCGCAGCTGTGCCCATTCTGCAGGCGAGGAAACTGAGCAGGCAGGTCTGCCCAGAAGCACTCTATGAAACACACCCCTGTGATGGACACCCCTGCCTGTAAGGCAAGATCCCTCATCCTAGGTCCTCATGACCTGACCCTAATGTTCCTGAGCCTCCCAGCCCCCACTGTTTCTCTTACGGTTCCCTCAAACTCTGCTCCAGAAGCCCTAGGACACAGTCCGTCATCACCAGCCTATGAGCCTCCACCAATGCTGATCCCTCTATCCAGAACACTCTTCCCTGCTTCCCCAGCCCATGAAAACTGCTTGGCTAACCTCCTCTGAGAAGCACTCCCTGTCATTCTTATGCCCTCCACTGGGAGGCATTGGGGCTCCTCAGCCTCTGGGGGCAGCACCAAGCTCCCAGTAAGGGCTCAAAAAAAGCTTGCAGAGTGAGGATGAGTGGCCTGCCCCTTCCTGTTGTGCCTGAGAGCACTGAGCAATCACCATCTGATCCCCCAACCAGAGAAAAAGGTGCCTGAGAAAGCCCTGCCACATGGCCTTCCAGAACTGTTTGAATACCCCCAGGGATGGGCAGCTCACTCTCTCCGGGAAAGCCTGGTCCACAGCCATACAGTTAAAACTGAAATTCTTATTTAGTGCAGCTATCCCCCCTCATCCCACCTCAACTCTTGGGGCGCTGTGGGAGCCCCACAGGCATGTGAGGTCACCAGCACTCCCTGAACCCCATTCTGAGATACAGATAACCAACTTCTTTCTCCCGCAATTCTTTCCTTCCTGCCTGCTCTCTTTCATTCATTCATTCACCAATTCACTTACTCATCTGTTCTTCCATTTCCTGGGGTTGAGGTCCCGCGAGGTCCCTGCCCACATCACCTGATTAACTGGCCACAAGTCCCATTTTACAGTTGGAGTCACTGAGGCCCAGGGGCGTGAAATGGGCTGCCCGCTGGTAGCTGCTGGAGCCACACCTGAAAGGCCTGCTCCGCCCATCTCCCCCTGCACTCCACCCTCTGCACCCCTATCCAATGCCTCTCCTGGCCTCTGTCTGAGGGAGGGGCTCAGGTAGGAGGGCCTCTGCCAGATCCCTGAGGCCAAAGCAGACAGACAGCAGGGTTCAGAGAAAGGGGGGAGGGAGCAGAGGGAGCAGAGAGAGCGAGGAATCAAGATACCCCTTGTTGAGGGCTTGCCCTATGGCAGGACAACCTCTCCTGACAGCTGGGCGGGGCTGGTGACTGCGGGGGGACTCAGGGACTTGAGTGGACAGCCCTCCTGGCCCCACCCGGCCAGCCCTCTGAGCCGTGGAGGCTGGACCACTGTCACAGGCCCTGCGGGAGTGTTTCTGCTTCCTGCTCACCGCCCCCCCCAGGAGGCTCCCGCACTTCTGAATCCCTCCCCGAAGCCACCTGCCTCACCCTGACCACGTGACAGGCCACTGTGGCAGAGACACCCGGGTGGGAGAGGGAGTAGAGCAAAACCCAAAGCCATCCTTCCTGGGACTCCGCCGAGGCAGCCTGGCTTAGTGGAAAGACAATGGGCTTTAGAGCCAGACTGCCTGGGTTTGAATCCCAGCCCCGCCACCTGCTGGCTGTGGGGTCCGGGGTGTCCACTGCTCTGGGCACAGAGGACCCCTACATAACACGGGATTTCCGTGGAAGACACCCCACACAAGGAGGGTGTGAGCCTCTGGTGACAGGCCCCGGGCAGGGCGTGTGTCATCGGCAAATGTCCCCTCCCCAGGATGCAGGATGCACACCTGTGTCAACAGTGCAGTCCTTCCAACAACTTCAGTGAGGTGACACTTTCCAGTTGCCTTGAGCTTTGAAACACTGCTCCCTGGTCCCCAGGACCACCCTATGAGAATGGAGCTGTGCTCCCATTCTTCAGATGGTAAGACTAGGTGAATGAACCTGAAAGAAGCAGACCAGGACTGGCACCAGAAGGGACAGGACTGGATCCCCGGCTCCTGGCCGCCAGCAAGATTCCATCCAGCCACTCAGCCCGAGACTGTCCTACCAACCTGTTCCCCCTCCATGGACCTGGGCACAGCGGCCCCTCCAAGCAGCTTCTCCAGGCCCCCTGATGCTCTGCCGGACTCAACTGCCTTCAGTTCCAGAGCCTTGCATATGGGAATTGGAACCCGCCACCTCAAAACCAAGGACTACATCTTGATCCCCCAGGCCCATGGGGCAATCTTTCACCAAGCCCCCTTCAGGAGGCCCACGAGAGGCATTTCACCCCATCCTGAAACCCAAAAAACACTCGGATTCTCCTGAACAGTCCCCTTGATTCCTCGATGGGCCGATTTCCCCCAGGACTCTTGGAACAAACCCAGTTTTGCTTTTTGTTTTGGCTGCTAGGATGCTCTTTTCCCATTGGGTTTGATACCTTTCTTCCCATTATGTGCCCTTCCTATGAATTCCCTCAGCTGTTCATGATTTTAGCAAAGTATCAACACATACTTTAAGAAAATCACCTCAAGCCCTTTGCAGAACTATAAGCAGTTATGAATACATAAATAATATTTGACACCCCTGCTAAGTGACAATTGTGTAATAATGCGAGATTTATGGACTTCGGCATGTTACAACACCCAGCAAATACACAGTTAGGAGAACTAGAATTATCAGAGCATTTTATACACATATAAAAAAGAGGGGTCCTCAAGGACATGCCAGATTTCAGGAGCAACGGAAGACTTGGCCTTCGGGGTGGGGCAGGGGTGGGAGGCGGGCACCAGGCTGCTGCTGGCTGTGTGCTCTCAAAGCCCCAGGTGCTCCTCTGCAAAGGATACCAGAATTCCAGCCGCTCCTTTCCGCACCTTATTTGAAAGTCAAAATAGATCCTCCCGCATCTGAATCCAGATTGTCTGCAAAGCCAGAGCTCCTGGGAGGCCTTGGGGAACCCCCGTGACTTTTGAGAGGCTAGACAAGCAGCCCGAGGTGGGGGGTGGTCACTGCCTCTCCCAGGACATCCCCCCCATCCTCCTCCTGCACGTCCAGCTTCCTCCCCACACGAGTCCTTCAGGGACATTCACGTGGTGAGGCACAGCTCCAGCCCCACACATAAGGCTTGTGGCAAAGCTGGGACGAATCAGACCGGCCTTCTCCAGAGAAGCCCAGGTGAGCTGAGAATGTCACAGAAGCCCAGAGACTGAGGATGGCAGGGGCGGGGCCGCATGGAGCCCAGGGCAGCCAGGCGGAGAGAGGGAGGCAAGGGAACAGGTCTCTTCCAGAGAGAAGAGCATGAGCCAGGGCCAAGGCTGGGAGGCTGTGATGGGAACGGGGACAGGCCAGCAGGGAGAGGGACAGGACAGCCCGGGTCACTCCACCCTCTTTATGGGTCAGCAACAGGGAGCCACTCTTGAGGCAAATAAACAACATGGTCAGGGTTACTTGCCATCGTGGCCAGTTATAAAAGGCCTGGCCTCATGGGCTCACCTCACAGCCAACCCCTCCCACTGACCTCTCTGCATCACCCAGTACCTTCCGGACTCCATGCTCCCTGCTCTTCTGCTGCTGTCTGGCCCACCACCACCCGGCACCCC
The DNA here is from genome assembly GCF_009829155.1 of Mustela erminea. Lineage (NCBI taxonomy): Eukaryota > Metazoa > Chordata > Mammalia > Carnivora > Mustelidae > Mustela > Mustela erminea. Next base: position 100,908,120 of record NC_045615.1, read on the forward strand.
TCACAGCACCTTCTTCATCCTGTCCATCCCCTCTGCTCCTCCGGCCCTGGGCCTGGGCCCTCAGGTCTGTCTCAGCCCACGAGGACAGGTGTCGGGTGTCCAGGCCCCTGGCCATCAGACCACGCCCCCTCTGGTCTGCCCAGCTTGCTGCGCACAGCCCATCTGGTACGCCCCACACGGCTCAGCGAAACAATGGCCTGCCTCTTGGCGGAATCTCACCGGCAATGAGCAACTCTCATGTGGCCTCCACTGCTGTATCATTTGCACCTGAGTGTGAACCTAGGTGAATGAAGCCACGGGGGAAATGTGCTCAGATCACGCCACTCCCCCATACCCCTCACACACCTGAAGTCAGGTCCGTGCGTTCCCAGGCCTAGGAGGCCCCTGGGATCAGAGCTCTGGCTCAGCCCCCAACCCTCTCCCCAGCCCTGTACCCACACGTTTCCCCCTGCCTCGCCCGGAATGTTCTTCCCGGTTCTGCTTCTCTGTCGCTCTCACACTTAGGTCCATCGGAAACTACCTGGCTCACTACTCATCTGCTCTTTGCTGTCCCTTTCCCTTGCAAGAATGTCAGCTCAATGAAAGCCGGGACTTGGCTTCGCTCACCATTTTGCATGAACAATAAGTACCAGGCACTTTAAGTGAATCAGTAAGCCGAGTGCACCTGAGTAACAGAGCAGCGCAAGCAGCTGGCACTCACCCTGTCCTGTCCAGCCCAACCTTCCGCAGCCTTCCACAGGCACACAACAGGGACACGGGGGCCCCCCGACATGGGGCGCAGGGTAACTCTGGCCAACAACATCAAAGAGTCATGAGTCCCTGCCCTTCCATCCAGAAACAGCAGCTCATCCAAACATGCGGGTGTGTTTGCATTTCTAAATCCCCCATAAGTCGTCGTCTAGCACACGTCAGCTGCTGCCCGGGCCATCTGGCTGTGGACTCAGAAATCTGCAGCTCTAAATAAACTGTCGAACGTGAGTCTGCCCAGCAGGTAATATCACACACCTCAGGAAGAGGTGAAAAACCTGGCCTCTTCCGTGTTCTTTGTTTCCAGGCATCAGTAAAAAGCTCTTTCTTCTATGGGGATCCAGTGTCCCACCCCTGAAATCATGTGATCCCCAGCCCGACGTGCCAAGCAGGCCCAAACGGACTCAAGAGAGCTGAGATTTTCCTTGTACCACCACTAGTATGGAAAGACATGCTCTGGGGAGAGAGTTCCCTAAAAATCTCCAGCATAAAACTCTTTGATTATTGGTTTAACTACTGGGAGGGGAAAGCCACTGTTAAGCAATATATAGATTTCTGTATCTTTGCAAGTAGAGTGCACCATCACTCAGTATCTGACAGCACAAACTCAACCATCTGTGAGAGCCAGGAGGATAACACAAAGGGGAAGCATGGTGGTGGTGAAGATTTAGGGAGTGGGGGCCTGCAGCCAAGTTGAGAGAGCGCCCCCCTTCCCCTGCCAAGGTCGGGGGCAGCCACTACTCCGCACAAGCCGATTGGTGACAGGGACAGGTGGCCACACAAAACCAGTGTCACCAAAACTTTCATTTTTCATGAGAAGCTAGAATCCAGATCTTTATATTAAATATCGTGTTTTGAAATGTTAAAAAATGCTGTGCAGCCAGGTAAGACAAGTCAGAGGGCCGGATTTGATCTCAAGCTAATAAAACCCAAACCCAGCTTAATTAATAAGTAGGAGGACTGAAGCCTCCACCCCAGCAGTGCTGGTGAGAAAGGAGGCAGGTCTGTTTCCAAGCGTAATACTGTTTATCGCCTGTCTCTACACAATGTCTGGTAACCAATCAAAAATTACAAGACACGTCAAAAAACAATAGCAACTCAAAACAACCCAAACGATGAAGGGAAAAGCACAGGCTACAGTCTACCCCCACAACGGGACACCACCCAGCAACAAAAACAGACAATCGACACCTGCCAGGACGCGGGTGAGTCTCAAATGCATTGCACTAAGTGAGGCAAAACAGACCAAAAGGTTACAAACCGTGATCGTGAATGGAATCACATCATCTCTCATGTGGCATTCTGGAGAAGGCAACGCTATAGCAACAATCCCAAATCAGTCATTGCCAGGGGCTGCAGGAATGGAGAGGACCTGCCCTGAGCGACATAAGGGAATTTAGGGCATAACACATTGTTCTAGATCTTGACTGTGGTGGAGCGGACATGACCAAATGTGTTGAAATTTTCACTGCACAGTGCAAAGGGTCCACTTACGGAATGTAAATACTATCTCAATAAACCTGGAGGGGTTTATAAAAGGGCAGGCCCCGGGTGACAGGCTCTGGATTTAATACCAGCAATGTATTGTACCCATGGAGGGGCACCTGAGTGGTGCAGCAGGTTAAGGTTCCCACCCTTGGTTTCTGCTCAGGTCATGATCTCAGGGTTGGAAGGTCAAGCCACATGTTGGGCTCTGTGCTCAGTGTGGAGTCTGCTTCAGATTCTCTCTCCTGCTCCCTCTGGCCCTCCTGGTCATGCTCACTTGCAATCTCTCTCTCAAAAATAAATAAATCAATCTTTAAAATAATAATAATAATAATTACGGCACCCACTGTATAAATACCAGCTGCACACCAGTGACTGATCAACGATTCATCACAACCAAAGGGTGGATTCCATCAACATTTTACAGAACAAATCTGGCACTAAAGAGACAACGGGGGTTGCCCAAGCCCACCCAGCAGTTAGCACGACAGCTGGGGTCTTCCAGGCACATCTGACAGTGTGTGTGCCCAACCCCAGGCCCTGTACTATGAGGCCTGTGAGCCCCTGAGGGCAGGCTGGGGTTCCCCATCGAGTCTCTGAGGCCAGTAATGCCTTGATCCTATTAGAGGCCATACACCAAATGGCCCCATTTTGGTTTCAGCACCTTGAGACCTGGGTACCATGGTAAAGATGGCAGCCCAGCCACCTGGCTAGGCAGTTGGATGGCCTTCAGTGGCCTACCTACTTCCCTGAGCCTCAGTTTCCCTGTCTAAAATGCAATGACATCTATTGACAGAATCACTTGAGGATCAAACAAAATGTAAAACCAACATGAAGAGCCAGTGCAGGGCACATAGTAGGTGCTCATGAACATAGTTACGTTGCTGGTATTAAATCCAGCATGGCCTAGCCTCTGTCTTCCCTGTTTCCTTCCCAGGAGTCTGGACCCTGTTCTGAACCCGTATTCGTTGTTCCTGCCTCCAAGCCCTAGCTAGAAGTTTCTTTAGCTCCGCACACCACCCCACCAACCTTCTCTACTTCGATGCACGCTTCAAGGCAAGTTTGAACAAAAACTCCTCTCCTGGCCAGCATCCAACTCCACAAATCAGACCAAGGAAGGGAGAGGGGAGCGCCCAGCAAGCTAATGGTGTGAGCAGAAAGGGAACCCTGGGCTACCAAAATCCTGACAAAGAGCTCCGTGCTGCCTTCCCCAAGACCACCAGGCTCCCACATACATGCTTGGACCCTCAAAACCTCAAACTTGTCCCCACCCCTGGGGTTACAGCCTTGGAAGGCAGGCCATAGAGGGAGAGTCAGTCAGCCAGCAAGACCAGAGTCAAGTCTGTGACATGTGCTTTGTAGGAGATACCCCACCACCAGCTCCTGGGGCAAGAGAAAGGGAGCTGGACAGGGCTCCAGAGATCTGGGTTTGAATCCTGACTCTGCCATCCGGGCTGGGGGCCCAGCACAGCCCGCTGGCCTTCTCTGGGAGGCTCTCTGTGTGCAAGGTCATGAGCTCCTTGCAGAATGAAGATGCTGGGAAGGGAAAGCATTTGTGCACAAAAGGATGTGAACTCTTTCCTGAAGGCCAGGCTCCTGACTCCGCCTCCCATCCCCACCTGTCCTCACGCCCTGCCCAGCTGTCCTCTGCAAGCCTTCCAGAGCTCCCTTCCTAAGCCCTTATGTAACAAACCATACATTTATTCTTATTCTCTGTTGAGGTCCCCCCACCCGCCTGCCTGCCCCAGAACATCAGCTCCGTGAGCATGGGGTTTTGCTGATTGACTCACTGCTGAGTCTCCCCAGAGACCACTTAACACATAGTAGGCATCCTATACATACTTGCTGAATAAACGGCTTGTCCTCCAGCTTCTGTATTTGGATACCTTGAGTGGGCATTTATGCCAACTGAGCTTCATACAGATGCAAAAAATCGCGGACACTTGAATCTCCAGGCACTAAAATGTGGAAGACTTGGACGGGGACAGAAGGGTTAATTCCCCGTCAGGGCTGAGACAAGAGAGAAGTCACAGGACAGCGAGTCAGAGTCAGAGTCACGCTGGATGGCCATGACCTTTCCTCCTGAGCAATACCACCTCCCAAGTCAATTACCGCAGATCCACAAGCCACAGGCATTGCTGCATGTGTGCAAGCTTACAAAAAACAACCCCCCACCCCCTGCCAGGAGGTGAGGCTCATGCCCGGCGGCTCCAGCCACCGCCATCCAGACAGCTCGCCCTGGTGTGGTGGGCAGACATGGGGTGCAGTTCAGGTGTGTCAGAGAACCCCTCATCTGCCGGGGTCCTGGGCCTCTGCCTTCTGTCAGACAGAGATGTGTGAATCTACTAGGGACGTTCGCGGGACACCGGAAACTCTGTCCTGAAGCCAAGAGGGCTCTCGTGCATTCCTGGAGCAGCTTCACGGAGCTCCCACAGAGCGTCTGGGCTCCCGCCCTGTGCCGGGGTCCTTCCCCTTCTCTTGACAGCACCTAAGAAGGGGAGGGAGGGCCCTGGACCCCACCCACCCAAAGAAGGTCCCACACTCCCAGCAGTGTCCAGCCTGTCCAGCCAGGCCATCTTGGACTGGAGAGTGGGTGTGGGGTGGCGGGCAGCACACTGGAGCCTGGGGCCCTGGGCACTCGCTGTGTAGCCTTGGGCAAGTGACTCAGCCTCTCCGTGCCTCCATTTCTGCAGTGGGAAAAGGAGAGAATCGGGGTAAAGATCCTAGAAGAGGGTCCAGTGCACAGCTAGGGAGCCTTCAACTTCAACCCGGCAGGTCCTACTTAGGTCCCTGGGCCACTGTGGCTCTGGCCCCGCTACCCATGAGAGCACGGCCTGCTGGGCCCCCTGAGGCATTAGCATGCCAAACACACAAAGATACCATCTCCTGACTCTGGAGTCCAAAGGTGCAAGATCCAGATGTGAGCGGGTGGTTCCCTTCGGCCTCCCTCCTTGGCTTGCAGATGGTAGCCCTTCCCTGTGTCCTCATGTGGTCATTTCTCTGCATGTCTGTGTCTCCATCACCTCTTCTCCTAAGGACACCGGGCAGCTTGGATCGGGGATGCCCCAACAACTTCGTGTTATCTCAATGAGCTCTGAGACCTGAGCTTCACCAAAGGCCACATTCTGAGGTTCTGGGCACAGGGCCCCAGCTTATGGGGCTGGCCTGGGGGGTGTCGCCATTCAGCCTGTAGAGCTGGGCACCTGTCAGCATTTAACCGGCTGGTTTAAGGGCCCCACTGGGACCTCGAGTCTCTGTACATTTGTTTAATCCACTGAACAGTGGAAGGGTGGGTGGGGGTCCCTGGTCCCATGACTTGTAGAGCCCCCCCACTTCGCCTTCAGAAGAGCACACCTGGGAACCTACAGGGTCAAGACAATCAGGAGACTCGGGCCCCCAATGTCCCAATCCTCGGCCCCGGAAATGGGGCTGCTGGCGCAGAACCCCTATGGTATGTCTGACCCAAAGAGCCCTCCCCCGGCTGGGGGAGGAGAAAGGCTGAAGCTAAGGGGGCCCCATGGGAGCCCCACAGGGGCCACCAAGCCCGAAGAAGGAGCAGCAGGCAGGAGGGGCAGAGCCGTGGGCCAGACCGGGCCCCACAAGGACACCTGCACAGACATGCCCCCGACACGCCCCCGGCACCAGTCCCACCCAGGCTGGGACTGCGACACATGTCTGCCCGGTACTCGCTACATGATTCCGCCAAGCCTTCCCGGCGCCCTACTCCCGCGACCCCTGTCCCCACCACCACCACGGGGACCTCTCCTGTGTGGGCCCAGCCCCTGACCATTCATCCACCTGACCTCAGTTTAGGGTCCCCACCAGCCCCCATGCACTGGGCACTGGCATGTTACCATCACCCAGAGCAGCTTTGTCATTTCTGGGCCCCCAGACCCCAACATCGCTCCAGACACAGAGGGTAGGTGCACTGGCATTCGTTGAGTGAGCAAGTTGATCTGTAAACCTTGTTTCCCCAGGAACTGGAGACCCCTGACGCTTCGCTCTGGTGCCCTTATGGGTGTCTGAGTCCATGGTGGCTTGGGAAGAGTGACAAGGGTCTCTGGGCATCCTCGGACACTAGGGGCTCTCATGAAGGCTCAAGGAAGTCTGCCTATTTCAGGGGGAAGTCAGTTCTAGTGGTGTAAAGGAAGCCAAGAGATCTGAACTCCCTCAATCAGAGCCTCAGGAGTCTGGTGAGTGGCGGGGGTGGTGGTGCTTCAAGGGCCCCTGGGGTCCCGCTTCGGGTGGGACTTCCGCTAACAGATTTGGAATAGCTGGAAACTGTGCAAGAACACAGTCCTTGGGTCCCTATATATTTCTTGTATGAACAGAATATTCAGTGTTCTCCCATAATTCACCTTGTCATCCTGCATGGCTAATAACAAGAGTTAACATTTTCTAAGCTAAGCACTTTAAGTTCCTTATCTCATTTAATCCACGTACAAACTCAGGAAGGTTGGATAACTTGTCCAGGGCCACGCTGCAACCATCCCAGAGCAGTTACTAGGTACCATCCTTAGCCTCATTTGTCCGCACACATTTATCCCAGACCCGTTGTGCTCGGGGCTGGGCCTACACCAGCATGTAGGAGGTGCCCAACAAAAGCTTGGTAAATGGTCCTTTCTGTCTCTTTTCTTGTATCCCAGACATGCAATAATGGAAATGCTCAATAAATGTTTATTGTTTGGGTGGATAAAAGAGCAAAAGAATGGAGGAAAGGAAGAAGGGAGGACAGGAGAAAGAAAGGAAGGAAAGATGACCAATGGAAGGAAGGATGGGTGAAGAATAGAAAGACAGATGATGGCTGGATAGATGGATGGATGGAAGGATGGGGGGATGGGGGATGAGGTAAGGATGGATGAATAGAGGATGGATGGGTAGATGATGGAAGGATGGAGGGAAGGAAAGATGGAGGGAGGGATGGATGGAAGGATGGATGGATGGATGGATGGATGGATGGATGGATGGAAGGAAGGATGGATGGAAGGATGGATGGAAGGATGGATGGATGGATGGATGGATGGATGGATGGAAGGAAGGATGGATGGATGGATGGAAGGAAGGATGGATGGATGGATGGAAGGAAGGATGGATGGATGGATGGAAGGAAGGATGGATGGATGGGTGGATGATGGGAGGAAGGATGAATCGAGGATGGATGGATGGCCAGATGATGGAAGTAAGGATGGATGGAGTGATGGATGGATGGGTATAGGGGACAGATGGATGGATGATTGGATGGGTGGGACCCCTCCTCAGTGTTCAGGAGGACAGTGATGTGAAGACTCAAGCCTGCAGTAAATTGTCAAGTACAGAAGCTGTGGACATGAATGATGGAGCAGAAAACAGAAGCACCTGAGACCCTAAGGGAGGTGCAGAAGTGAGAGAAGGTCCCCTCTCACCGGGTTGCAGGAGAGGCTCCTGGGACTGATCTGTGAATGGGAGAGCTAGGCAAGGGTCCTCCTGGGAGAAAGGAGGGTGTGAGCAAAGTGACAGGGTGGGAGAGAGGTGATCAACGTGCCAGCTGGGAGTCACTAACCCCACCTGGCTCCCTTCCAAGACCAGGAGCTCCTGCAGGTCAAGGGCCAGCCGTGTCCCTCTCTCCTACCGTAGCACCAGCCCTGGCCCGATCCAGGATGGACAGGGTAGGCAGTTCTTACTACTTTGATGGATTCCGCTCATGAGCCCTGATTGTGGTAACATGAATGAAAGCAGAAGCGAGCACACGTTCCGTACGGACTACGCACCAGAAGCCCGCCAGGCATGATCTTAGTAACCCGGGAGACTACCTGGCCATGGTCACAGTGGGGAACTGACGTGCCCAGGGTCACACAGCCAGGGCTGGCAGAGACCAGGACGGAGCCCAGGCCACTGGCTGGAAGGACTCCACCTTCTCCATTAGGGGCAGGAGAGGAGTAGAAGAACGGTGGTGAGACCTCGGGCACCAGCTCACACATGTGACCTTGACACCGGTCCCTGCATGGCAGGGCAGTCCATTTACAAGATCTTGGATGCCCCTGCTCTCCACTTCTCGTTTCTCCATGATTCATCAAGATGATTAGGAAAATCCAGAATTCCCTTAGGATGCTGGGCGGAGGGGCCGTGCATCGAGGTCTGCCGCCACCTTCTCCACCTGGGTGATGCCAGGAGGTGGGTGAGGGGCAAGGCTATCCTGCCCGGTCCCTCCCTCACCCCGGCAGTCCAGCTCGGCCGCAGTCACCCCATCACCCCGCAGTGTGGCTGTATGAAGGAGTCTGACTCCAGGAGGGAAAAAAAAAAATGGTCGCCATTCAAGACATCACAGCAAAAACACCATCAAGGGGGGGGGGGCAGGTTACACTCTAAGCACTTGTCCCTCGTGGTCCCAGAGGTAGGAGGCAGCCCCAGTGTCCAGGGCCTGAATCCTCGCAGACGGCCTTCATCCTAATGCATTCCTCCCATGGCAGGGGGCGGGGGGCTCTCTGGGGCTTTGGTAGGAGGGCACTAATCCCAGGCACCAGGCCCCATCCTCATGACCTACGTGCCTGCTAGAGGCCCTGCGTTCATCTGTCATCACACGGTGGGGATGGGGGGCGGGGAGTAAGGCATCACTCACCAAGATGCATTACTCATGAGTGTTGGGGGGACACAAACATTGGGTCCCCTACAGAGGTGTGGCCGGAGGTGGGGGGAGGGGGTAGGAAGTGGGGACAAGTCAGAGATCCACAGCTGGTCTCGGTGACAGGTGCACAGAGAGCTATGAGGACCCATTGCTGGGGACACGGTGAGGACTGTGGGGGAAGGACTGCTGGAGGCGGGTCGGGAAGACCTGCTGGGGTGTGCCTGCCAGAAAAGGAAGACCAGGGAATCAGGCAGAGGGAGCAGGGATGGGGGCACCCTCCGGGGAACATGGAGGGGCCGAGGAGAGGCATCCTGACTGGAACCCAGGGCCCAGACTTGATCCCACGGCCCTGCGAAGCCACATTCAGCCTCGAAGCCAAGGAGTGACCTCATCAGACCCACCTTGGCAACATCGTTCCAGAACAGTGTGAACATCTGGGGAGACTAGAGGCAGCAAAGATGGGGGCAGGGGAGGCTGATTCAGATGAACGGACAAGAGCACCCAAGTTGCTGGAAAAGAGGCCAAGTCCAGGCCAGTTTTACATGCTGGCTCTCCACGACCCCTGGCTTGGGCAATGCCGGCTTTTTGTCTGTCTTTGCAGCTCACCCCCTTCCACTTCCTCCTTATCTTAACCTCACCGGCCCCCCACCATCCCCTGCAGGTGCTCCCAGGACAACCGCTCCTCTGTCTGTCTGCTCCCCGCAGCATGCCTCTTACGCAAAGCCAGCCAAGCAGCCTGGTGTCTGCATCTCCCACCTTGGCGCTGTCTCCCCACTGCAGGAGGAGGTCTGTGTCTTCACTTGTCTTTGTATCCCTAGGCCTGGCACACAGTAGGCACACAGGGAGTCTCACACCTGAATGAATGATATCTAGACATCCCACCAGATGGTGCCATTACAGCCCTTGTCTTGCTCTCTAATGGTGCCAGACTGATACCCTGGAAATTTAATCCATAACCAGGGAAGCTCTTTCACTTGAGTGAAATTAACCACTGTGTCCTTCTGCAGTCCAGGCCCTGCGCACAGTAGGGATCCACAAATAGAGAAGAGTGGCCTGATCATCACAGCACCCTGGGGGGCTATGCCAAGACCCCTGTAGCCCTGCTAGGCCTCTACTCAGCTGCACGTCCCATTTACGGGGCCCAGGGCTGCTTGACAGGCCCATGGCCCAGCTGTGCAGGTTACCGACTGCTCAACGGAGAGGGGCTCAGCCCAGAGGTCTGAACGGAGCAGACCTTTCACTGGTGCTAGGAGTCCCGTGATGCCCAATTACACCGAGCATGTTTCGTGTTATAGAAAAGGGGCTCCTGATCTTCAAGGAGGCCAGCTTAGAACTTCCCCCTGGACTGCGGCAAGAGGCTGCAGGGGCCCTGACTCAGCTGCATGGAGCCTCCAGGCGGTCCAGAGTGCCTGACCCACAGGTGGGTGTCTGCTCTGTAGATAATCTGTTTAGTGGAACAGTCATCAGCCCACAGACTGAGAAGAGGCCACAGAGGGGCCACCCCGTGTGGACTGGGCACCGACTCCACGCCCTGTGCCCAGGTTAGCTTGTGTGATTCCTACCAATTGTGTGTTCACAACAACTGAAATTTCTTCCCTCCAAGTCTGGGGGCCAGAAATCTAAGATCGAGGCATTCACAGGGCCCAGCTCCTTCCTGCCTCTTCCAGCTCCTGGGGCTCCAGGTGTCCATGGGGACACCTGGGGCCCCGCACTCTGTGTCTCCTCTGTCCTCATGTGGCCTCGCCCTGTGTCTGTGTCCAAACCACCCCCTCCCCTGCTTTTATTTAACAGCTCTGTCACTGGAGGACGGCCGCCCTGACCAGCATGACCTCCTCTTTGCTGGATTACATCTAGGAGGCCATATTTCCAAATGAGGTCACAGTCAGTTTCCAGATGGACGTGAATTTAGGGGGACACTGTTCACCCCAGTTCAGGCCAACTCCAAACCCACATTGCTTCTTGCCTCCCTACACCTTGCTTCCCTGAACAAACTCTATCCTTTCACTTGCCAGCAAATGGGGCCAAGGCCGCCCTGCTCCATTTTGGACCGCTCATGTGGAAAACAGAAGCGTCTCCTTGGCCGGTGAACTCATTTCAGTCATGCTTGACGGGCTCCCCACAAAGATTTTCCGTCTGCTCCCTCCCAGAGCTCAACTCAGAGGCCCCCTTTCCAGAGGTCACATAGGCCCCACGGAGAGCTAGCAACCCTTGGTGGCGTCCACGTCCACCCATGGCACCTGGAACTTTCTGAGACATCTGGAGGCAAGGAAGGGGCTCACATCTGTCACTCTCCCTAGAACAGTGGCCCCTCGTCACCATGGTTGAGCCAGCTCTGTGAGGCCATGTGGGATCCGAGCCGAGGCCTATGGCCAGCCCTTCCTCAGATGCCCAGAGTCTCCCCAACAGATCTGGGCTTTGAGGAAATCTGGGAGCCCCTTCATCCAGGACACGCAAGCCCAGTTCCAGCAAGTTCTTCTTGCATGGAAACAGGAAGACCCCATCCACCAAGCCAAAGGCTGTAGCAAGGGGTAGAGTCGGGCCTTCCTGAGGTGAGAGAGGAGGACCCTTTCTCCAGAACCCTCTCCAGAAACACCCTGCAGCATAGCACAGACGAGAGCATGAGCTCCCAGGATGGTGCCCCCCACACACACTGGGGACCATGAGACCCAAGACAGAAGGCCTGGGTCTTGCTGACCCTTGAGGCAGGTACAGAAGGGAGAAGGAGGAGGCAGGAGGAGCAAGGTTTTAAGGCGCCAAAGGAGAGAGGGGTGGAGGATGTCTGAGGGGTCGTCGTTCCGTCCCAAGGAAAACCCACTCGGGGAACCCCAGCTCCAGTGGTGTGGGCCCAAAGCCTACAGGCCAGAGTGGGAATTTCCCAGGTATCCAGCTGAGTACCGTTCAGAGCCTAAGCACGAGGACAAGATTTCTTAGCTACCCCGCCAGAAGCACAAAGCATAAAAGAGAAAACTGACAAAGGTACTTCATCAAAATTAAATCCTTCTGCTCTTCAAATGACACTGTGGAGGGGAGGAAAGGACAGGCCACAGACTAGGAGAAAACACTTGCCAATCATAAAAATAAAGACGGTCCTGCTTATATAAAGAGGTTTCACAACACAACAATGATGACAAAAGCAACAACTTAAAAAACGGACAAAGGATTCGAATAGACCCTTCGCCAAAGAAGGCAGATGAAGGGATGGCAAATCAGCATTAGGAAATGTGGGACATCAAAGGTCACCAGGAAAAGGCAAATCAAAACCACAGTGCGGTACCACCACACACTTGTGAGAATGGCTAAAATTAAAGAGACAGACCACTCCAAGTGCTGACAAGGATGGAGGCAGAGGCAGGGACAGGGTTCACTTGCATCACTGGTGAAAATGTAAAGTTGTGGGGAGCATGCGGGGCACAGCCGGTTGAGTGGCCAACTCTTGGTTTCCATAATCATGGTCGTGATCGCAGACTCTCGAGATCAAGTCTGAAGTCAGACTCCGCGCTCATGTAGAATCTGGTGGGGATCCTCTCTCTCAATCAATCTCTCTCTCTCCCCCCACTCTGCCCCAAACCCCTGCGCTCGCTCGCACTCTCTCTCTCTCTCTCTCAGTTAAATAAATAAGTCCTCAACAAAATGCAAAGTGGTATAGTTCGGCAGTACTTTCCAAAGGTAAACATGACTTGGCCATCCCACTCCCAAGTATTTACCCAAGAGAAATGACAGCGCCCGTCCCCCACCCTTCCCAAAACTCGTACAGGAATGGTCACAGGAGCTGTATTGTAATAGCCACAGACTGGAACCAAACCAAGCGTCCATTAGCACCCGGGATCAACACATCGTGGTCTGTCCAAACAGCGGGTAAAAAGAAACAAACGAACCATCAACTCACATGACCACATGGGTTGATCTCAAAACAGCTCCGTGCAGTAAGAGCACAGGCGAGACAGTGCACCACTCACATCAAAGTCCACAGGGACAACAGAACCCGTCCCCTGCAAAACTGATGGGGGACCGCAGGAGGAGGGATGGCGAGGGGGCACAAGGAAGGACTGAGGGAGATGAACATGCCCTCTCGGGGTGATGGCGTCTCCGGGGCTCATATGGGTCAAAACTTACCAAAACTGTACACTTTAAATATGTACAATTAATGGCATATCAAATCTACCCCCAATAAAGCTTTTTTCAAATGTCCTGAGGCTGATGTAGGGCTCCAGTTTGTGCCGGGCAGTTTTTTCTGGAATGCTCTGTGCAACATTACAAATTCAGAGGAGTCAGTCACTCTCTGCAAATTTGCCAAAAACCCAGCTTTGCAGCCTAAACGCTTCCCAGACCAGGGCAGGGCACACGTAGGTCCAAGGTCAAGGCTGCGCAGGAACCCCCCACCACCACCAGGCCCACCCAGCCGTGGCTGCCTTGTGGGGCTGAGCCTGCAGGAGGCCTGGGGTTCCCTGGGGCCACATCGTCCATTTCCTGACCCGGAGTCTGCTCAAGTCAAACAAGCGTCCTCATCCGATGGCTCGCAGGCCACCTTTAGAATGAAATTCTTTCCAACAGCCAACGTACAAGGTAGACTTATTAGTATGCAAGATTACTTAATCAATTCCATGTTTAAGGCCAATCAGGCCCTCCCACAGCACCCCCACATCTGGAGCTGCCACTGTATCAGGGAGATACCCTGACCCAGCGAGGAAAGGGGCATCAATTGCAGAACACCGCCCCCCTGCCAGCCCCTCCCACCATAAGAGACCCACACAGGCCTGAAATCTACACTATTTGTTTGCAGACGGACATGCAAGGGCTCAGACACTGACCCCAAGGGCGGGAGATGATCTCGAATGATCCCTGTGAAAAATCAGGCAGCCTGCCAGCCAGGGAAGGCATCTGCGCCCCTGTGGGTCAGTGTCGCCTTCATCAGCATTTAGTCAAATGAATTTAACCTGAAATTCAAAGCCAATGTTTGTGGTATCCCTGCGGTTCCCTCCAGGAATCAGGCTTTAGAGCCCGCATTTTACCCAAATGCCCCACTTTGCGATGGGTAATGAAGGCCTGGAAGGGTGTGCCTTCCCCGGGGACCTGTCCGATGTCCTGAGCAGGACTGGGGAACCTGGCCTTAGGAGGAGGCCAGGGCCCCTGCCACAGCCAAGCCCTCAGCCCAGCCGACCCCCACCTCCTTCACACTCGAGTCAGGAGGCTAGCGATCAAACCTCAGTCCACTGCTGAGTGTGTGGCCTCGGATGACTGATCTAACCTCTCTGGGACTCCGTTTGCTCATCTCTGTCACAGGGCTGGCGACGCTCCTGCTCCCGTGAGTCGTTGAGATTCGGTGGACATGACAGCCACACTGCCCAGCACAGCCCGGTCAGGCAGGGGTGCGGCCAGAGAGCTGATAGCTCTTCATGCCTCGCAGTGCCTCTGGGGCTCCCAGCTCCCGCCATCACCTGTGTTGCTCCCTGTGGCTCCAGCGCCAGCTCCCCGGCTCTGAGGTCCCCAAATCCCCCCTCCTTCGGCCTTCTCTAGGAAATAGTCCCCACGTCACAGGGCGGGGGATCCACAGGTTTTGAATTCGAATCCCACCGTGCCCATGTACCCAAGTTTGCACGCCGTGTTTTACACCCGAGCAAGGGCCCCTGCAGGCCGAACGGGGGAGACGGTGGAGGAGGGGGGGACGGAGCTTCGCCAGGGGCTCCAGAAAAGCTCAGAAAGTAGAAGGCTGCCAGGTGAGCCTTGCACGAGGGAAAGAGAGCGCCATCACATGACTGGCAGACCCAGGTTCAAAAGGAGTCTGGGGAACATGAGGCCTTGGAGAAGGGGGTACAATGTGTGGGCTTGTATGCTCCGAGCTGCTCTGCACCCAGGCCAGGATGTGTGGGTTTGTCCCAGAGAGGCAGAAGGAAAAGCAGAGAGAGGAGGAAGGGGGCCAGGGCCTGAGGACCAGCCCTGCTCGGGGTGGGGGGCGGTCAGTGATAAGCAGGGACTGCAGGAGGACAATGAGCGGGGGCTGCTTGGAGGGGAGGCAGGTAACATGGCTTCCTTTAGAAAGCGAGATGCCACCAGCTGCCTAGGTGTGTCTGTGACCTCCACCCCAACCACGCAACCGCCTTGAGTAGGCCACCAAGCCCACCAGTGTCCCATGGAAGAGGCCAGCCTGACATCGTGCTGGGATCCCGGGAAGAGAGTGGGCTCCCATGAGGGCCAGCCTGGCACACCTATAGAGCAGGGGTCCACCCCAAATGCAGAACCCAGGCCCAACCCTGGCTTTGGCTCCTGCCCCCTCAGGTGCATGGGGCTCAACCTCGTGAACCCCAAGTCTGTGGGTCAGAAGAGCTTCCGCTGCCTACGATGCCCCCTCAAGGTGACCAGGAGGGGCTGACAGCAGGGAAGAGGAAGAGCCCTCAGAGAGAGCCCAAGGTCACCAGGTGAGGCTGGTGTGGAGGAGGAGAGAGAGGGGAGGTGGGACCTGGGTTCTCAAGCCTTTGCCCCTCTCCTGGGGTGGCGAGCGCTGAGCCCCTGAGGACTTTGAGCAGGCTGGGCCAGAGTCCAGGAGGAACCCTAAGCAGGGATAGGTGAGAAGGGCCCAGGGTGGGGAGGCTCCCCCAGCACCCCTGACTCAGAACAGGGTCTCCATGTCCTCACTCCATGAACACAGGGGCCCAAGGGGACCCAGATGGCTGCGGATAAAGAAACAAGGCAGAGCCCCCTCCCCGGTACACACGTGCACACACACACAAGAACCACACACCTACGTGCATACCCGCACCACGTGCTTCCCACCCAACCCTGCGGGCCTCCCGCTGCCACTGTCCTCTTCGCCTAGTGTTTTGCAGAGGACCAGGCACAAACAAGGACAGAGGCCCGAGGGTCCCAGCCCGGGCAGCCGGAGGGCACACACTTGCCCCCCCCGCCCCTGATTCCCCATCTATAGCCTGAGCAATGGCCATCCCCCCACCCAGGCTAGCACGGGAGCTGCCGGAGAGAATGGACAGGAAGTTGTGCACATCCAAGTGGCTGCTTTTCTTCTTTTTTGGATGAATTAGTTATGGAAAAAAAAAAAAAAAAAACTTCCAGGCTGCCTAGAAGTGAAGGAGAAGAGTCATGCATGGAATCTTCCGGAATCCCCTCCCCGGGCCTGTGAGCGTCCTTCCCAGGCACAGGGCGGCCTTTGTCTGGCTCTGAAAGTGGTTTGGGGAGGGGAGGAAAGGGGAGATGAGGGGGCTGCAGGGTTAGTACAGCCTGGGACTTGGCTGGCCTGGCTTCTCTGCCCCTTTCTGGGAATCTGTGCTCAGGCACACAGCCTGCCCCGCCTCCATATCCCCCAAACACAGGCGGCGTCCCCCAAGAACCAGACTGTCTCAAGAGACCCAGGAGTGGGACAGTGTGATCTTCCATGCTCTCCCAGGCACCAAAATATCTCTGAGCCCCTGGTGGGGGGTGGGGGGAGCAGTGCAGGTCATTCAGACCCCCTTCTTTGTCAAAGGGCTAACTCCTGGGCACTGGAAAGGTCCCCCAGTCCAGCCCCCAGCCTATCTCCAGGGTCCCCTACAAATTCTCCCGCTGGTGGTCACTTGCTGCTGGCCGCAGTGCCCGCACCCCTCTGGGGTCAGCTTCGGCCCCTGACTTCTGAGAAGGAGGGTGCGGTACATGGAGCCCAGACCCACCGGCAGGACGACCCCCGATGGCCCAGGTCAGCACAGGACCCATCTTCCCCACCTTGCCCAGCGTGAGCTATGGGAACTGAAGGCGACTCCCCCTGCAGACCCCCAGCCCCTGGGAGCCCCCTTCCTGTGGGCTGGCCCTACAATCCTTGGAGGGTTTTCAAGTGACAGCATCAAACGCCCCCATCCGGCCCCTCTGTTCCGAACCTCCCCTGCCCCCTCCCCCCCGCTGGGCTAGGACTACGTCATCTTCAGAAGTGAACACAGTGGTCAAGGCACGTCCCTGCTCCCCGAGACTCAGCAGGACCAAGGCCCCCCTTCCTGCTCTCCCCTCCCCTTCCCTGCTCCCAGTCTCAGAGTCGCCTTACCAGCACAGGGCCATGTGCCCCAGAAGCCAGACCAGCGCCCTCCATTTGAGATGCCTCCCTCTCCCTCCACCTCCAGACCACAAACCTTCCCCAGCACTGTCCCCACCCGCACACAGGAACAGGACAGTGACGGGTGCCCCTGCCCCAGGGCCCCCGCCCTGGCACAGAGCCCTGACCCAGCCGGCCGGCTGCAGGCTCCTGGAGGGCAGAGCTCAAGTGCAAGGGGCCTGTGTCTCTTCACCGCCCCCACCCCCGAGGCTCTGGTTCCCTGCCTCAAGCTCAGCCGGCCAGCTGCTGAATGAGTAACACATCAACACCTTTGCACAATTCTGCACACCTCACTTCTATCCACCACCCAGCACAGACAAGAACCCCAGGATCTGCAGGGTAGGGGGAGCCTGGCCCCCTCAGCCACCCATGGAAGTCACCAGTCAAACCCCAGCTCCCGGCCACTTACAGGACCCAGAAGGACGCTAGGCCCCTGAGAGCGGGGTGTCTCACCGCTTTCCCTGACAACCGCAGGGCCCCCCTCCCTGGTCCACCACCTGCTGTGGGTTTGCAGGGAACGCAGGAAGGGAAGCAGGAAGCAGGGAGCGGGAGCCCCAGGCAGCTGAGCGCTGTGTGGGAGGGATGGGTGAGGACCTGGCCCCGTCTCTATTTTCAGAGCTGGCCAAGCATCCCTCCTTAGCAAGGATTGTGTTCCATCAGAAGAATGCGCTGAGGGAAAAAAGATCAAAGGAGACATGGGAGCAAGAAACACCAGTAAGTTCCAGTGAGTAAGACTCAGCTGCCTGCTGCCCAGCGGTGGGGGGACAGGATCTCTGCCAGGAACACTCCCAGGGGCAGGAACCCCAGGAGCCCCCGGCAGGAAGCTTCAGCTGCATTCCAACCCCACTGGACAGCTGAAACATCATGCTTTACTGTGCTTCTCCTGAAGAAGGAACGAGAAGCAAAGGCCGCTCGTGTTGCAGAATGAGGCTTCTACGGAGGGCTAGGCCTCCCTGTCCCCTGCGTCCACCAGCCCCCGTCCCTGCTCCAGAGGTGCCAGCCACGCTCCCTCCCAGGCTCGCACTCTCTACTCAGGCCCAGGTCTTAGAAGAAGACAAGCAGGCTAAGAGGGAACCAGCCTGGACTGTACGGGACGCTCCTGGTGTGTCACGAATTCCGCCAACTGATCGCTGGTTTTCCATCAGTAAACTGAAGCTGATAGCCAGCCGCTCCTGCTCCTAGAGCTCTGGGAGCACCCATGAAGCCATGGGGGCTCGGGACTGGCTCAGTAGGGCGCCCAGCCACGGGGCCCTCCCTCGCTCTGCTGCCCCTGGCCTCCTCCACTCAGGACACTCTCACCACAGTCCCCCAGCAAAGGCCACCATCACCAGCCTAGATGCCAAGCTCTGTGGCAGCTGGACAGGCGGACCTGCTGAGCTCTGTGCCTGGCTCCCTGGCAGGTCTGAGACAGCACTGGCCTTCATCCATCACCCAGCAAGTGATGGCTGAGACCATGTCCTTCTCTCCCTCTCCCTCTGGCCCCAACCCCTCCTCAAATAATAAATAAATAAAACCTTAAAAAAAAATCTCATTAAACTTGGCAATGGCAGGGTCTTGGGCAGTTCAGTCGGTAGAACGTCCGACTCTTGATTTCAGCTCAGTTCACGATCTCCAGGTCGTGGGATCAAGCCCCATTTCTCAGGCTCCACGCTCAGTGGGAAGGCTGCTGGAGATTCCCTCTCTCCCTCCCTCTGCCCCTCCCCTGCCTCAAAAAATTAATAAAGAAAATCTTCCTTTAATAAAAAGCCTCATTAAACTTGACAGTGACACTAGCTCACACCGGCTTCAATTTTAAGACAACGAATAAAAGAAGGGGAAGAGGCCCACAGAACCCGATGTTATTTCGGACGGCACCAGTTCCCACCTCCTGCATGTCAGGAACCAGGACACGGGAGACCGGGAGCGGGAGGCCACCGAGTGCGGAGACGCAGCTTTCTTCTGGAAGGAGAGAGAAGCTGAGGCCACACAGAGGTAGCATCAGGACCAGACGTCCTCGTCACTAGCAGATATGACCCATTAATAACTCCCTGAAGCCTGAATTCCCGACACAATTAAAAAGGTGCCGTAAGGTACTTAATGAAGTTGGGGACGCCTCATTGATTTGGATATTGCCTATCCCCGGGGAACTTGCTTCCCATGCGCCGAGATGGCCTTCCCACTGACCCCACGCCTGCTCCTTTTTTTGAAAAGGTCCTCCGGGGGCACTAATTCTGAAAAATCAAATTAGATTGGCTTTTTATGACCCTGTCAGAGCTCTGTTTTGCGAGTGTGGAGGAGCGGCCCAGAGGGACTCCACATTAACATACGATCATGAACAAGACCCCCCAGGAACTCCAAGGCCCTGGGACCCAAGGTTGGAAGGTGAAATCACTTTTCTGCTGGGGCCCTCAGAAACCTCAGCTGTTAACACAGGCCTGGGGACACTGCGAAGTGCTAACCAGATGATATTCTTATGCTTACTCACACCATAAAAAGCTATTCGATATTCTCTCCTTGTAGTGTTGAAAGGGATGCTGGTGTCCACACGTGCCTACATGCACACACACAGTGCATAATTATTGATTGTGCCTACTACATGGCAGAGACTGTTCTAGAAGATGGGGATAAAGTAGGCAAAGTAGCTCACATTTATGCAGGTGGGGGGACAGACAGTAAACAAATAAGGAGGTATAATACACGTTATAACCGACTTTGGTAAATGACTTTTTGGAGAATAAAAATAAGTGTGGGCATAACCCCACAGTTGTTTAAAAAAGGTGGTCCGGGTAGAGGTGGTAGCTGTGCACAGCCTGAAGGAGGAGGTAGAGAGCAGACATCTGGAGAAATGGATGGTGCAAAGACCCTGGGGCAGGGGTATGCTGGAGCACACCATGCCAGGAGATGAGGAAATGGCAGATGCAAAGGCCCTGGGGCAGGGGTACAGCACATGTGCTACAGCACATGGTGACAGGAGATGAGGCAAGGAGAAGGGGCGGTGCTGACTGGCTTCTTGAAGTGAAGTGGGAGCCACTGCACAGCAATTAGTCGTGCAGGTGTCTTTGCTCCAGCAACACAACAAGCTTTTGGAGGGCAGGGAGCACAACTGGCTCCATTATGCATCCAGGCTTCTTGCAAGTCTGCCCCGTCAATATCGGGGACACAAGATGATGCCTGCGATTGGGCCATGGAGACGAGACCAGAGCCAAGAAATAGCAAACAAAACACAACTCCGCGTAATCAGGTGCTGAGCTGGGAAAGATGGGCCACAGTTGTAGGTGGAGCAGGTGTAGATGGTGGGCCTGCCTGCCATCCTTCCCATGCTGTGGGCCACAGAAGCCACTGCAGGGGAGAGGGGAGGGGGCAACAACAGAAGGAGAGGGGAGGTTACCATAGTCCACTAGGAGGTGCCTGGATTAGTCTGAGAAAGAATGGGCGGGAACAACAATTCTAGGTGTTAACCACCTCCTTTCAGATCAGCAAGAACGCAATCCAGAAAACACGTGCAGGAGGGACCACTTGGGAAATGGGCTCAGCTGATGGAAAAAGAACAGAAACTGCCCCTTGTCACCCAACTGTGGTTTCAGGAAACACACTCTCCCCTGGGGCGATGAGGCCCCCGACACTCAGCCCAGGCAGCAGAGGCGGCTGGAGAGGGTGGATTTCTGCCAGCCCCCACAGCTAAGGCAGAAGCTAGGGCCAGCCTAGGCCTCTGCCCCCTGGAGAGGAGGGACCCGCAAGCACCAGCCCAGTGTTCCCCAGGCCGGCCTGCAAACCTGTCGTGGCATGGGACCACAGACCAGGTGTCAGTAGCCTCCCCAAGCTCCAGACCCAGTCCTGAGCCCGGCCCAGCCATGGAGAATTCGGAGTGATACTGACCCTCTCATCGGTTCCTTCAGGCAGTAACGTAAGGGGTCCTGTCTCTGCAGGGAGCAGTGCTCATGTCCCCCGAGAGTGTGGACTAAGGATGCGCACTTAGCATTTACTTGCTCCCTGCCTCCCCTCCAGAATATAAGCTCCATCCAGGGACACAGGATTCTTGGTCCTGATCACTGCTGCTTCTCCCGTGTCCACACGATGCCCGGCTTGAAGTTGCGTGAAACGAACATCCGTGGAACCAACGAATGTGGTGAGCTAGAGGACAGGGAATGCCAAGCTCTGGGCTGTGCTGTGGGACCCGTGAGTGACCCAGACCATGACTACCCCAGGGATGAACAGAAGGACAGAGGGCCAGCCAGAGGAAGACAGAGGGACCACACCAGTTCAGGGTGGCACCTAGCTGAGGCTGAGCCACCTGGGGAAGGTTCCCCAGGTAGGTGGAGCCAAGCTGAGTCCTGCAGAGGAAGGAAAGGCCGACTCCCCTAGGGGAACATCAGAAGAGCTGCTTATGCAAAGGCCCTGAGGCACACAGGCACATGCTGTGGCTTCAGGACCCTGGATCTTGCAGAAGCCACAGGGCCAGTGGCCAGACGGACTAGAATGAGGCTCTTCTCTGTGAGCGGATAGAGGCCACAGGCCAGGTCAGGATGGGTGGCAGAAAGGGGCTGGGCCAGGCCCATGAGTTGGCTGGCAGGAGACAGGCCAGGGTGGTGGGGGAGGGGTCCCCCTAGGCATTCCATGTGGTGGTCAAGGGCATGGAGGCCAGACACCCTGCATTCAAAGGCTGTTGAGTTACTTCCCTTCTCGGTGCCCCAGGTCCTCGTCCACAAACATGGTGTGGTGCCAACACCCACGCAGCAGGCTAGAACATGGGCGTGAAAGCTAGAACACGGCCTGCATCAGCACTGATGTACTCTGATAAAATCAGTTCATTCTTGGAAGTCAGAGGTGGGGATAGGGGAGTCTCATTTCCAGGAGGGTCTCGGTAGGGGCTTGGGGGAGAGTGCTAAGGGGAAGGCAGGGCTTCCTGCAATGTGGCTTGAAGAGGATCCTGTCCTCCCTCCAGTGCTCCCTCTCCTGGGCCCCCCCTCCTCCAGGAAGCTTTCCGGGCAGTGACTATGCCCTCACTGTCCCCTCTCCCTGAGAATCCATTCAGTGGTTGCTCAAACAATTTATCAGTGGCTCAAAGGGCAGGGCAATGCCTGTTCCTAGTCTCAGTCCATGGGCCCAGGGGAGGGCATGTGGTCTCTCTTGTCCTGATTATGCCAGCCTGTAGCTGTCTTCTCAGCCCCAGAGAGAAACACCGGTTCCATCAGACCCTTTTCAGGTTAGAGTCAGGCAAGTCAGACAAGGTCGGTGTCTGGGAACTCTGGGAAGAGGACAAGTCAAGGTCAAGGCCAGTGCTCTGGTGTGTATGCCTGGCTGGACAGTGGGATGGGACCCTAGGGAGCTCAGGGATGTGTGTGCCTGGAGCTCTGGGCAGCAGAGTCCTGGAGAAGGACGAGAGTGCTGGACAGAGGGGCGGGAGCCCGGCTCGGGGCCTCCTGCCCCTCCTGGTTTCAGATGCTAAGACATCCAGGAAGAGCCCAGACTTTCAGAACCAAGACCCTGCAGTCCTTTCCCTTACACCTTTAAAAAGAAAGAACCACAAAAACCAGCCGCCTAGAAAATTCTCTGGGATCTAACAGGTGCTCCCTTCATAGACGTGTGGATGCTTTTGCCCTGTTTTAAAAGGAAAGGGAAAAAGTTATCTCCAGCTGTTCTTTGATGTTCCAGACCAGATGGTCTCAGAGAGATTTCTTCAGGGATACACCATCCACATGGAAAGGCACTGAGCATTGCAGACGGGGAGAGCCACCGTCAGAGGGAAAACAAGCCACACCCCACTGATTAGGATCGGGGGCCTGGGGCCATCTTGGCAGCCCCGATGTCTCATGAGGGCCCAGCATGCCATCAGCTCAGCCGGGCCCACACTCGCCGGGCCTCCATCAGCCCAAGCAGCAACCCCCCCCCCCCGCCCCCCCATACACACCCAGCCTGGGCTGGGTCACCTGCTTTGTCTGCCAAGCACCAGAGAGTAAATTCCCCAGGGCACTGCTGATTCCTCCTGCTCTCTGGTCTTGTCTGCCCACCTTCCCCCACATGTGCCCCCCACCCTGGGGCCCCAGGGAGCTGGGTAGGGGGCAGCCGGGGCCAGGGCCTTCCTCCCAGCTGTGACGCTGGCAGCGTGGACACTGAGGCTGGAGACCACGCTGGTCAACGCCGTGTCTACAGCAGAACCAAGCAACTGTGGCCTTTGTGACCCCCAGTGGCTCTGAGACTCTGGGCCTCACAGTGGGTCAGAGCCAAAGGAAAGCCACAGCTGGGGTGTGGAGACCAGGCAGTGCCCTTGAGCGGCATGGTGGGGCCCCAGGGCACCTCCCCAGCATGGCCTAAGTCTGGGCAGCCCTCGCTCCTGGAGTCACATAGGATACATCCACCTCCCGTTCCGAGGTAGCTCTTCTGACTTTCACCACAGACTCTAACCTTCAGGAGCCTCTGGCAAGAGCCTGGGACAAGGCCTGCAAACACCAGGCCACTCAGCAAGGGGCAGTGACCTGCCCAGGCCTGAGGGGGGTATAACTCAGGGGTAGAGCATTTGACTGCAGGCTTGGGGGGGGGGGCAACAGGAGCAGAGCCACCATGCTCCCCCCTCCCCAGCTGGAGATCCCACCCAGCACTAACCCCGAGGAGGGTCCAGATCAGCAGAACAAAACAAAAGTGGCATTCATGCGGGGAGCCTGAGGACAGCGGAGGGCCAGAGGGCGGCCCAGCCTTTCCCGCCAGCCTGGCCAGGCCGCCATCCACCCATACCCTTCACAGACAGACACTGAGTGCCCTGTGGGACCCTGTGACAGGATCTGGGGATGCCGGTGACTCAGGGCCTCTGCCCTCCAGGACAGGGCAGGCATGAGAAACTCCAGAGGCCCAGAGAGGGGGCCCATAGACATCCAAGGAGGTAGAGATAGCCCCCCCAAGACCCCCCGAGCAGGAGAGGTCAGTGGAGTATCAAAGGCAGGAAAGAGTGGGGTGGGGACACCCAGATGGTCCCCGGCACGTGGGAATCCAGAGGCGTGAAGACACAGCCATCTGGCTAGGGAGCAGCCGGGCTGGTTCTGGGCACCTGGGACACCAGGCCAGGCGTGTGGACTCCTGGGCGGGGCGGGGGGAGGAAGAGACGAGGGCTTGTCTCTGACAGCTGGGCACACAGTGGGGAGCACCCTCCACCCTAGGGTTTGCTGTTTTCCACACTGACCTGCAGAAGCGGCTCTGGCCCCCCGAGGTAGTGTTTGCAAATACGAACTCATCCACTCCTCCCACAGCCCGATGGCCGGGACACTGATTCCCATTTGACAGGTGGGCAAACTAAGGCTTGGAGCGATGCGGTCGTCTGCCCGAGATCTGCACTCATAGGGGCAGAGTGCTTTCAAGGGACAGAAGAGAGGGAGCCACTCTGGGTTCCAGGGGCTCTCTATGGGATTCAGCTCTGCCCCCAGGGCCCAAGGGCCCTGTCAGGGAGCCCCATCCCAGCTCATAAAAGCCCACTACCAAGTGTGCTCACCGCACACAGGCTCACCGGTGACACAATTGAGAGACAGAAATAGTGTCTGCCCGGGAGGGACAGAGACTTCTGACTCCTAGGGGCTGTGAGAAGCAGAGGCTGAGCGGGGCAATCCGGGAGCAATCCAGGGAGGAGAGGGTGCGTGGGAGGAAGGGCCGGTCAGTCAGGGGGCCAGTCAGCAGGTGTCCCTGCAGCTGTAGGGCTGGGCACTGAGTTCTGATTCCCCACATGTGGATGCCGTCCCCTTGGGGCTCAGATTTGCTAACCGTGGGGACCCCCACACCCCAGGACTTGTTTCTCTGTCAGCTGGGAACCACACTGGCCACCGAGGGCTTGGCATCTTCCGTCTCCAAGTGTCATAATAGAGGGCCTATGGTATGCCGGGCACTTGGCCCCGTCCCCCCAGCCTGTCCTACCACAACGGGCCCATCTGACAGGTGAGGAAACTGAAGCTCAGGCTCAGGTGGTGCTCACAGGAACTGGGGGGAGCACAGCCAAAGCTACCCCCCACAGTCACAAATCAGGATGAGAGCAAATCAGGATGAGAGCAGCGTCCTGTCTGCAGGCATAGAGCAGGGCGGCTGTCCGGGTGTCCCCGTGCACCTGGTCAGAGCGCGCAGACTCCCACTGGAGGGACACCCAGGCCAGCCCCACCCCCCAACTCTTCCCACCACAGATTCCTGACAAGGGCTTCCAACCCCCCCCAACCCCCACCCACCCCGACCACCCTGTGGCTGGGCATCTGGCCCTAGACGGCCCCACCCCCACTGTCAAGGCAACGTGGCACCCAGCCAGGGGCTCTTCATCCGCAGACAAAGCCCCAGAGCCAAGCGCCCGGCCAACCGCCCCAGCTCAGGCTGCCGCCCGCACAGGACCTGGCTGGGAGTCTGATTATTCATGGAAATCAGGCCTCCGCCATGTTCCTGAGCTTCGGTGGGGCCGGCTTCACAATCGCCTCATTGTGTGGGTGGCCGTAATGGTGTCTCCGGAGGAGGAGGAAGGAGGGGGCGGGGAGGGGGTGGGGGAGACAGAGCAGGAGAGGAGGGAGGGGGGTGGGAAAGGAGAAGGAGAAAGGGGGAGGGGGAGAGGGAGGTGCGGACCAGGGAGGAGGAGCGGTGGGATCTGAGTGGGGAGGAAAAGAAGGAAGGGGGAAAGCAAGTCAGGAGCTCCCCCCCACCCCATGCTGGCTGGGCCCCCACCCCTGAGGATGGGGTGATGATGTTCCCGAACAAAGGTGTCCCCGATCTGAAGGTCTTCCTCCCCCTCCTGGAAGGCCTCAGTGGTACATCCCGGGGTCTCCATCTGGGGGTCTGGGGGGGGCGGCGGGGCGGGGAGCGGGGGTCGTTGGGAGGTGGTGGGGGAGACCCAGTTCTGGCCCTGGCAGGGTTTGTGTGCAAACAGCGTGGTCCAGGACAGCTCACGATTAAAAACCAGAACAACTTCCATTCACCCAGAGTCCAGGCAGCCAGAAAGCCCAAGGAACCCGAGTGTTTTTAGAGGATAAATAACAAAGAAACAGGGGAAGGGCTGATTTTTTTTTTTTTTTTTAAATGAACTTCTGGGGAGTGCAATGAAATCAGGGAAATCAGGCTAGAAGGCTCCGGGAGAACTTCTTTGACACCTGCAGTGGAATTCAGAGACCCCTAGTTCCAGAAACCATCTATGGCTCCCTAGCACCTCCAGGTGCTGCCTCCCACCTGCCATCACTGAATGTCACACTCTGGTCCTAACCTACCCCCCCGCCCCACCCCCACCTTTCCTTCAGTCCATCCCTTCGCCTCCCAGCCCCTGTCCTGGTTACTCCAGAGGACACTCAGTTCTTTTCACTGCCCCACACCCCCACAGAGACCCTTGCTCCAACAAGAAACCATCACCCCATCTCTACCCACTCAACCCCCTCCTCATGCGGACAGCTCCCAGACCAGCCCCTCCCCACCCCCACACCACTTTACAGGATCCGAGCTGTCACACCGGTGATGAGCATGGCACACATGTGCCGTGCTCCGAACTCCTCCAGTTAATGAGAATTTAAATTAACCCGAGCCAATGCTCCTCAACGGCTGCGTGCGTTCGGCTAGGACCAGACGGGGCCAGACGGGGAGGCAGAACGCAGCGCTAGGCCCTGGAGAGTTCGAGAAAGCAGGAACCAAAACAAAATGGCAAATTAGCAGGAATAATGAGGATATGTGGAATGCCTTTGGAAGGAAAGAGAGATCCCAGCAGGCCAGGCTGTTGCCAATGGGACCCTGCGGTAAGGGAGGCCTGGCCAGAAAGTGAACACCAGGGCTTGTGGGAGGCAGCCTTTTAAAATGAGCCAACGTGGGGCGCCCTGCCTGTCCTGGGCCAAAGAAAGTAGTCTCGGAGGCCTTCCTTCCAGGAGCCACTTGCTGACCCCCTGACCTGAAAGGCAGACACCCCCACCCCACCCGGGCGGCTCATGTGAGGCACCTGCTCCCCGCAGCAGAGCCCCCAGAAAAAAGAGGTTGGCTTTGCACACATCCAAAAACACTCACCCCCTTGACAAGAGGTTCCACTCCTAAGGGAAGAATCCTAAATTCCAAAAACAGCTCATGGAGAACTGAAAATAACCACCTGCAGAGGAACAGTGGAATGAATTTTGGAACATGCACTCGGCGGAAGTCTAGGCCACTCTTAAAAACAGTGAGTATCAGGGCTGTGGGAGAACGGGGGACCACGCACGACAGAAATAGGAGTCAGAAACACATCAAGGCTCAAATGCGCGTGGTTGGGAAAACCTTGACCGGCGAGTGGGAAGCCACAAAGTCCTAAGCGGAAAAAAAACGAAGGGAAAGTCACCCAAGATGGCCCGACGGTGATTATCCGCATGCCCTCACCCTGGCAACCCTTCTCCCTTCTCCTTCTCTGTATTTCCCGATGAGCACACCCTATTTTTTTTTTTCTTAATCAGTAAGTGTCTTCTGGGAAAAACACGATTCAGCATGTGGCCCGATTTCGCAGCTGAACGTGGGCTCAGCCCCAGCCTCATCTTCTTCGACGACACCAGGAAGAACTGGAGACTGCCAACCCAGGGTCCCAGCCTGGCGCTCCCGGAGCCTGGTCAGCCCCACAGCTGGAAGGGAGTCAACCTGCTTGTTGCTGCAGGGGGCGGGAGGGCCGGGCATCACGGGCCTGCAAGACTGGTCCAGTTTCCCTGCAAGGGCCCAAGCACCGCGCTCCCCAGACCACAGGCACAGTGGTGAACGCTGTCTGCCCACACACCCCCTCCTGCCACTCTCCTCCGCCCTGCACAGGGGCTTCAAGTTGGATGGCTTGTCCTTCTCCGGTCACAAGCCCTCAAAAAACCCTCATGGCCTTCCTCCCAGCGCATCGGCTCCGTGGGCTATAAAGTCAGAACAGAATATGGTATTCTCTGGGTTCTGGGGAGAGTCATACGCAAGGGTGTGGGACAGGGATAGGGACACACTGGACTTCCAGCAGACCAACATGCCCACCCTGGCCCCCTCCCTACACCTTCCAGACTCGGCTTCATCAGCAATCTCACTCACACTGAGACAGTTCGGCTGTCCCAAAGGAAAGCCTAGCAGCCCAGGTCCTCAACCACACAGGACTTTTCTTTCCCAGGAAGGACACTATCATGCCCCCGGCACCCAGCTAGAAACGTCAGAGTTGTTCTGGAAGTCTCCTCCCTCCCCGTGCACCAGTCCATCGCCAGTCCCCGGGACTCTGTGCTCCAGACCCCCAGCCTCCAGGCTGGCTTAGCCCCAGAACTGGCTGGAGATCACAGCCACCCCCCACCAAGGGCCCCTGCCTCCTCTCTGGGTCCACTTTACAGCTGCTGCAGCACCTTGTAGCTGTAGGGCTCTTATGAAAAGCCACGCTGATTGTACACCCACCCAGTCATTAAACCCTCTCCTGGCTTCCTCTATTTCTGCTCAAAAGCCATCTCACTGACTACATGGTCCTTGTGCTCCATCCGCCTCTTCTCTTGCCCCCTCTGGGCATGTGCTCTACTTTGTGTTCCAGAGACTCTGCCTTCAACAGCCATGCTTGTTCTCACCTCAGGACCTTTGCACATGCTGCCCCTCAGGCCAGATCACTCCACCCACCTTCACTCAGACATCTCCTGTCCATTCCTAGGAATCTCTGCCCAGAGAGGCTGTCCCTGGCCCCCGGGTGACATGCTCTCCTGTCCCTGTGTGCTTCAATAGTAGGGCTCATGGTTGGTGCACCCCTGCGCTCAGCACAGACCCGCAGCCTTCCCTCACCAAGCCAGTGAATAGACAAATGAGTGAGCAAATGAATGCATATCACACACACGTGCACACATAGGTATGAGAACATAGGAGGAACATGGGCTGGGAGTCCACAGACCTGGGCTCAAGCCTCCATCTTCCCACTGAGTCACTGTGGTTCTCAGCTGGGCCTTTTCTTTTCCTGGCCTCAACGTCCCCATATGGCCCAGGGGTAGGTGTGGGCAACAGACCCATAAGGGCCAACCCGCTGTGGGCACCCATCAGTGATGCTAACACAGCTGCACACACACACCCAGGTGGCCAGTAGGATGCCCGCAGGAGCGGGGAGTGCAACAGCGCCCACAGGGAGAAGGCCCGGGGGTGCCACTGTGGACACGTCTTAGTGAGGAGAGCCACTGACCCCGTGAGCTGAGTGCTGTTCAATGCCCCCACTGTACAGACATGGAAACCGAGTCTCGCTCTCCAGGCCAGGTCCCTCTGCACCCCTTGCCCTCGGCCCGGCCCACAGGAGTCCAAAGACATGTGGGAAGGGCGAGATCAGAGGTCACACAGATCTGGGTAGGGGGGTGCAAGGCTTGCCTGCAGGTGAGGGAGGGGGCGTGTGACCCCACCAAGTAATCCATCAGGCCCCTGGGACCAGGTGAGAGC
The DNA here is from genome assembly GCF_009829155.1 of Mustela erminea. Classification (NCBI taxonomy): domain Eukaryota; kingdom Metazoa; phylum Chordata; class Mammalia; order Carnivora; family Mustelidae; genus Mustela; species Mustela erminea. The sequence continues at coordinate 100,937,357 of NC_045615.1, forward strand.
CAACAGCCCTGAGCATCCCAGGAGAAAGTCTGTGCTTGTTCCCTCCCGTCCAAAGGCTGAGGAGAAGGCTCCAAGACGGTGGGCCCATGCGACGGAAGAGGTCACCGGTCACCACCCAACCCACATTCTCACTGTGTCAATAAGCTGAGAGGTGTCTGTGACAGCAGTGAGTGTCTGCGTCCTCATAACAAAACGGCAGCCATCAAACCCCAATGGGGCCTCGCTGTGAGCCTGCCACACGCCATGCTCTGTGCCAGGCAGGCCAATGCTTTCGACAGCCATGAACCAAGCACCCTGCCAGCAGCTCTCAGTGTATGGACTCCTCTGGCTGGGCTACCACCCGGCCCCCGCCCATGAGGCAGGGGCCGGCTGCAGCCCCTCACCACCACCCCAGTGTCAAAAGCCCTCCCACAACCTAAAAGTCTGGCTCAAGTTTGGGGCCAAAATTCCTTGGACACAAAAAGTGACATGCCCCATCCCACACCCCCAAACAGGAAAGGCCTGGAAGGGAGGGAAATGCCCGGATGTCCATAGGGGTGGCCTCCGTGTATGGCGGCCAGAAGGGACTTGCCTGCCTCTTCGTGAGAGTCTGGTCTTGACCACTTTTCTACAGTGAGCATCTGTGATTATGATGATGACAGCAGGAAAGGAAATATTTTTTTTAAACCATCCGTCACGGAAAGGGGTGAGACGTCCAGTTCACGCCCTGCAGCGGCTGGTCAGTGAGCAGGCTCCTCTTGCTCCCCACAATGTCTGGCTTCACCCACAATTCCACCAAATCCACACCTCCCATGGTTACGAGGCTGGGCCATCACGGAGATGACCCGCCCCCCCGCAAGGGGTCAGCCAGCAGCTGTCCCAGAATGAGCCACCCTCCCCAAACCCCCCATGCACCGCTCTTCCCCACGCTCCCAGGAGGCCAGGGGCCAACTCCAGGGCTGCTTTCCGGGGGGCGAGTGGAAGGGGGCTCTCGTCCCCTCCCCGTGGCAATCAGGGTGGCTCCAAGCGACCGTGGCGAGGAGGAATGTGTTCATTAAGATCCTATGCAAGCAGGAGCCCGGCATCTCGGGAGGACGGCCGTGCGCCGACCTCCATCTCTATTCGGGATGTACAAATAGGCCGTGTTTGTACTCGGCGCCCGCCTTCTGCAGCTGCCGGCTTTTATCCTTGGAGTGCTGCTGATAAGAGAGTCAGAAAAATGCTAATGCTGGAGGAAACTCCCCGCAGAGTTATAATGAAAAGCTTTACATAAATTGTGATATTTTACTAATGTCCCAGGTCTGGGAGGGCTTTATTAACTGCACTCGGTCTCGTTGGCAGTTGCTGCCGATCTGCGCGGCTGACTTCAATGCATTCAATTCATCAAACATTTACTGAGCGCCCACTAGGTGTCAGGCACCGTTCCAGGAGTGGGGCGGCAGGCTTCAACCCACCAACAAGTATTTACTGAGCACCCCTCGTTGAAGGCACTGAGCAACACGGGGATGAGGGCCAGGCCCTGTCTGGGAGGCACTGAAGACAGCGAGGTGGGCTTGGAGCCGCACACTTGTAAGACTTCCTGGAGGAGGAAACACCAGGCCAAATTCCAAGGAGAAACAGGCCAAAGAGAAGTGAAGAAGCACATTCCAGGCAGAGACCAGCCCCAGCAAAGGCTGGGAGGCCTGGAACCTCACAGGTGCCCAGAGAATCACAGAATCGGATTAGCTTGATTGCCAATCCTGACGCCACCCCAAATCTCCAGAAATATGCCCTAAATTGTCAATGGTGCCCTAGATGGAAGACACTGTTGGTCTCCCACACTAGATGGGGGGTGTTTTCCCATTGTTAGCCCCTTAAAGTCTAACCTGAGTACCAAGCCTGAGAGGGCGAAAGTCTAATGGTCCATGAGCCGAGGACAGCACAGAACACCCTGAAAACCCGGAAGAGGAAAACAGAAGGCTTCCTGGAGGAGGCAGCACTTGGGCTGGGCAGCAGCTACATCCAGCAAGAAGGGCCCAGGCTAACAACTCTGCTACAGACTGTGTCTCCCCAAAATTCATATGCAGAAGTCCCCCACAGTGTGACTATATGAGGTCGTAAGGTCGGAAGATGTTGGTGGGGTGGGGGCCTGAGCCAGTAGGGCCATCCATATGAGAAGAAAGCAAGGTCGGTCGACCACCAGAGCACACAGCAAGGCGTACATCTGCAAATCAGGAAGACGGCCCTCAGCGGCCGCAGGGCCAGCGAGCGGGCCCTTGCTCTTGGCTTTCTGGCCCCCAAAACTATCAGAAATAAGCCACCAGCCCACACTCCACCACCACAGCAGACCCAGGCCCTCTGCCTCCCAAACCAAAGTAGTCTCTCAAGGGAGGGGCACCTGTGAGAAACAAGGAGGACAGACCCCACTCGCTGTGGAGAGGGCACCCCCCGGGCCTGAGGTGGAAGGTTCTAGTTCTCACGGCCCAGAGGCCTCTTCCTTCAGATGCTCATCCTGAGAACGTGGGTGACGATTCTGGCTGATTCACCGAGCTTTTCCGCGGATTAACTCGTTAATTAATATACTGCTCTCCTGAATTTTTAAGCACCACATCAGAACCCCAGGGACAGCTGTCTAAAATCATCGGTTGGAGCTGAATGGCATAAATTGGTTTTCATAAAGGCCCCCTGCCTCCCTGGGCCGGATCAGCACACCGACAGCCTCCTCCTCCTCCCACGTGTCCAGAGCCGCCGAACAAAGCCGCCAGGAGAGGCTCACAAGGGGCATCTGGTCGGGCCTCCACTCGGCCGGTTTCAACACTTCCCTCCAAACCAGAAACCATTTTTAAAAACACTGCAAGAAATGGCCTTACCTCCAAGGGAAAACCACCTTAAATAAATCTACTGTGTCCTTCACTCTTTTATTTCCAAAGACAAGAAGGCGGCAAACCAGCTTCGGCTTGTGACACCAGATCAATACTCCTGAATTCCTTAGAAGCTATTTTTTCCCTCTCAGTCAAGTGTCAAATTAAAGGCAGTCGATACCAGGATTGTAGTATCTTTCTTTAAAATAATAATAATAATAATAATCTATTGGATGAACTCTGCACCTGTAAAGTTAGACTCTCTCTCCAGAGGCTGGAGGAAAGCGGCCCGCACCTGCTAAGTCTAGGTGTTTTCACAGCAGCAGAACAACCTGAAGGAGAAGAGGCTCGTGTCTCCCGGCCTGTCCGAGGACAGGGTGCCCCCAGCCCCCTACCTCCTGAGAACTATCTTCCAGCCAGGAAATGGTTTTCATGCCTGACTTTTCCCTTTCTGGGAGCGAAGGCCAGCCAAGAACCCACTAAGGAGTTCACCAAGAGAAGCATCTGGAAAGGCAGGTAGGGGTCCAGCTGCTGTGAGCCTGACGGCTCCCGGCCCCAGTAGGGGGATCTAATCAACCAGAGGCGTGAGATCCCCTACCTGGGGTCTCACGTCTAGAACCCGTTCTTCTTCCCCAGGGGGACCTTGGTCCTTCTCATCTGGAATTTTCCCTTCTTCTAGGCTGTCAGAGATACTGTGCCCACCTCTGCACAAAGCATGAGACCCCCCAAGAAGACCCCCCGAAGGATGCCCTCAGAGAGTATGCAGATAAAGTCCATGCTGAGACCCAAGGCAGCACAGGCAGCTGAAGATTCAGAAGAGGGAAGGAAGGGCTTCCTGGAGGAGGTGGCTCCCAGGCTGACACAGTGACCTCAAGCAAGGAGGAGTCAACTTGAGGTCCCAAATCCTCTCCCTGTGCCCCCCGGGCCAGTCCCTCTCCTCAGTCAGACCTGTTTCCAGCCACCGAGTTCACCTTCCCAAAACTACTTCAGAGCATTCTGTCTTTGCACCCTTCCACGGCTCCTGATGCTGACTAGGCCCAGTGTCTGCGGTCTGGGACGGAGGGCCCTTCCCAGGCTGCTCTGCTCGGGTCACCTGAGGCCCGTGAACACGTGCCAGGCTGGAAGGCAAGAGACTGAGTCCCAACTCCATCTGGGAGCCTTGCGCCCATGAGCAAGGCCCTCTCTGGGCCCGAGTCCTCCCCCAGTAGAATGCGGACATTGGCCTGGGGCCAGGGGGTGGCCAAGCAGCAGACTCAGCTCCAAGCCAGGCCAGCCTGCCACCCTCTGTCTAGCCTGGACAAGCAGCCCCTTGGGAAGAAGAAGGAAACCGGCCCCGGGGCAGACGGGCCAGCTCACACCTCAGGCCTCTGGGGCTGTTCTCCAGCACCTGACTTTTCTCCTGAACCCCCTTCCTCTCTGTTTCCCGCAGGGTCCCCCTTCCAGGCCAGGCCCTGCCTCTGGCACAGGCTGGTTCTGCTGCCTCACTCCACAGATAAGACCGAGGTCTGAGTGGCCCAGCTAGTCACGTTGGGAAGCTGTTCACCTGCTCATCTCCTGGGGGCAGGGAGCGACGTTGGAGGGATGCTAAGAGACCCTGCCCCAGGAGGGGTGCCAGGAGGATGGCCTGGGACAGCAGGACCGGCAGCCGGCTCTCAGCGGGGCATGGAGAAGGGCACCTGCTCGTGGGGACCCCCAGCTCTGGGTCCTGGGAGTGCCACCCACACCACCCAGGCTCACACCTCTGAGAAATTCACTGCCTCGGCGGGAGAACTTTGAATTTGCTCTCAGCTTTGCTCTCCCAGCCCCAGGCCCACATGCTCCTAGCTCCCCTGGGACAAGGCAGCCTGAGCCAGACCAAAAGGGAAAGGGCTTTGACTCTGGAAAGCTCTGCTGGAGGCCTGGCCTCCCATGAGGAAGAAAGGACAGGACGGAGGCCCCAGGTGATGCCCCCACCCCCACCAACACCCCACTGGGCACCTTCCCCCCTCCCTGCCCCCCGCAGCTTCGCCACTTCCCGCAGCTTAGCCAGCTGTCTCAGAGGACTGGCTGCAAAGCACACACAGGGCACGGGGAAGGCAGGAAGGGCTCCCTGGAAACCAGCCCCTTCCTCCACCCAGGCCCTCTGCGGAGCCCCCGCAGGGCAGGTGAGACCAGGCACGGGTGTGGTGGCTGAACAGTGGCCTCTGAAAGATGGGTCCACGTCTAATACCCAGGGCCTGCCATGTGACCTTATCTGGACAAAAAAGAGTCTTTGCAGAGGTTCTCCCATTACTTAAGGGTCCCAAGGGGAGACTATCCTGGGGCTTCTCCAGGGGGGCCCTAAACCCAGTGACAAGTGTCCTCTTAAGAGACACACAGAGGAGGAGAGATGGAGGGATGCGGCCACAGGCCCAGGAGCACCTGCAGCCTGGGAGCTGGAAGTCGGGGGAAGGAGCCTCCGCCTGCAGCCTCCGGAGGGAGGGCAGCCCTGCCCACACCTTGAGTTTGGATTCAGGCCTCCAGGAAGGTGCGAGAATACATTTCTTATTTTAAGCCACCAGATTTGTGATCATTGGTCACACCAGCCTCGTAAACCTGCACAGCTGGAAACCAGAGGACCCGGGCTCCAAAGCCACGGCTGCCACGCATTTACTGAGTGATCAGAAGGCATGGTGCTCTCGGACCCCGGATTCGACCTTCAGAACAGGTGACCCCTTTGGGCCTTCCAGCTCTGAACACCTTCGTGTCAAAAGCGGTCCCTCCCATGGGGACGGGGGTGGAAACCGCGACTCAGGGAGGTGGAGGACATTGCTGCAGGTCACCCAGAGACGCCTGATGGGGCTGGGACCCAACGCAGGGTCATCTGACCTCACTCTGTGCTCTTCCCTTTCACACAGCCTGGCAAAGAGAAACCAGTTTACAGGGAAATTGGAGGTCCATCCAGCCGGGGTCGTAACCCCTCCTGCCTCGTCCCTGTGAGGACAGTCATGCTGGAGTCGGGAGTCCTCCGCGTGGCTTTTCACAGGCTGCATGGCAGAATTGTGCACAGCAATATGCCCAGGGTTCCGCCAGGCTAGACAGTCTCTGCAGCACCATGGGTCCCGCATCTCCGGGGACATCCCCCACCCCCAGCCCCAGGGCTGTCTGCGAAGCATCCCTCCGAGGCCAGATCCCAGGAAGCGAAGGATGAAATCCACATCACAATGGACCCCTCGCCCTCTTGGTCCAAGTCCTTCACTGGCTCCCCGGTATGGACAGGAGAAGCCAGAGGGACCTCCAAGACTCCCTACATCCTCACCCTGCCCCCCTCGGCCACCTCCCCTTTCCCCAGAACCACCCCCGCTCCCGATCCCGAGGCTCACTTAAGTCATGAAGGTCGATCCCCCTCAGATGGGGTTAGAGCTCTGCTAAGAAAAGGCCAGAAAGCTTGCTTGTGCCTCTTCAAGCGTGAGAGGAGACCAGAAGTCAGCTGTCTGCACCCCGGAAGGGGCTGCTCCCCAGAACCCGGCCCTCGAGGCACCATAATTGCGGGCCCCCAGCCCCCAGAGCTGCAAGCGGATGAACGTGTGCTGGTGACCAGCCACCGGCCTATGGTATCTGTCCCGTAGCCTCAACAGACATAGACAAAGGCCTGTGCTCATTCACTCAACGCACACACGTGTCCTGAGCACCCACGGAGAGCCAAGCATCTCGGCCCACCTCCCCGCTCCAGCTCACACCCCCTCAACCCCCCGCAAACCATCTCCACTTCCGTGTGCACTTCCCAACTCCACTCGCTTCCTCCCCGAGCTGCTCCCGGCAGGCCAGGGCACCTCCTAACCCAGAGCTGCCTTACATCACCCCTACATGTTCCTGCCCATCCCCCGTTCCCCCCCCCACCCCAGGGCACAAAGCCCCAAGAGGCAAGGACCTGGTGTCATTCATCGCTCAGTGCAGACTCACCCGGCTGTGATCTCAAACCCCCACCCACCGCCAGGGGAGCCTGCCAGGGACAGTGACTCACCTCTCTCTGCCTAGCTTCCTCATCCGTATCCCAGGGACCACAACACCTCCGACCACAGGGAGGAGTGGGGGGGGGGGGGGGCTAAGCCACCGACATAACGAATGCCGCCCACTGACGGGCACCGCCAGCTCGTGCCCAGGCTCGCCTCACAATTAGCGGGGGTGCCGAGAAGGGATTCACAGACTCGGGCTGCCTGGGCGATCCCTGGGACATGAAGCCACATCCTCGTTACGTTGAACTGGTAGCTGGTGCAAACAAGCCCAGGACAGCAACCGCATTAACATACGCCCCGTGATGCCCCAGCCCTTAGCCCTCAGAATTAACAAGGCATTACATGGGCTCACGAATCAGACTTACAGGTGTCTGTAAGGTGTCCATACAGGGAAGGGTGCAGGCCTGCAGAGAGGGGCGCGAGGAGGCAGGGGAGAGGAGGGAGGAGCCCACACTGTCATTCCCAGCACAATACCCCAACAGGGACCTGCAGGCTGCCATCCCAGTGACGGAGGTCTGGTCACCCCACCCCCCACGAAGCTGGCTTGGTGGGGGGCTCCAAGCTCTCTCGGCTCGCGAGCACAGGTGGTGTGAAACAGGGTGCAAAGGGAGCGGGGAGATCCTCTGGTTCTAGAATGAGAGCCGGACCACCAGACCCAGGAGCGGCCTGCCCAGACGCCAAGGGCCGGAGGGAGGCCCCTTGCACTCGGAGGCTGAGGGTAAGAAGGATGGGGCCGGGGAGCAGCACAACGCTCCCTAGGGGGCAGCTGCTGGATTGAGACCCTCGTGTGTCAGATGACGGCCAAACCCCAAACGAGGAGCTACAAAGACATCACAAAGGTTTGCAAACATGTCACCAGCGCCCGGCTGACACGTGGAGAGAGGCGGGCCCCTCCACCCGAAAACGGAATGATTTCTCGCCAAAACAGCAGTCCCATCTCAAGCGCAGGGCGCAAGCTGTCACAAGCGTGACCCCCGCGCTCCGATTCTATCAGCCTGACTGACAAGAAAAATCGTCTTGTGCAGCGCGGAGAACGCTGCCGGCCTCCCGGCCTCCCGCGACGGGTGCTACCACGTGTCTCTTTCCAGGGCCATGTCCTGAGTCCGGAAGGGCTCCAGACAGGGCCCGCTGCGACAGGCAACTTGCATTTATGGCAAGGCAGGCCGTTCTGTCTGCGCCAAACTAATGAGGCCCTTGCACAGGGCTCCCCAAGATGAGGGAGAAAGGGCCTCTGTTAGCCAGTCGGGGTTAATTAACTGACGACCCCCAGTGTGTGCAGCAGATGGGGGTGACGAGCGCTGCCTCTGGGTTCAGTCATTCACTGCTCACCACCACAGCACCCTGTCAGTGCTCGTCATTTCCACATTTTCCGGGAGGGGAAACTGAGGCATCAAGTGGGTAACTTCATCAGGGGGGACTGGATCGCAGCACATGTCCCCAACCCACTCCAAAGTGCTCCCACAGCCGCAGCCATGTCAAACTGGGTCCTGTGACCACACCCAACACCAGCCTTCCCTGGATGACCGGCCCGTGGGACACAAGAGAGAGCAGAAGGGAAGAGGGTGTCAGCCTGTTTTCGGAAGTGAAGGGGAAGCAGCCCCCAGATGTCCACCGGGAAACGGTTTAAGAAAAAGGTCACTCTTTCAGATACTGTGTGGTTGGAGGGCCAACCACACAGTTCCAGAAGCCTAGAATGTTCCAGAGGCCGGCTCTGGTGCCCCCATGTGCCTCTGGGCAACGCCTTTGTTCAGAAGGATATGTTTCCACCTGACAGCCCGGGCTCACAGGCCTGCTACCTAAAGGGGTAGAAATCGGAGACGATGTCCTCGTGCAGGGCGAGCCCCTATATTCCTGTGGGCGTGGCCAGTCCCCCGTCTACTACCTTTCCCAGAGTTTTGACATGTCTTCCCTTAGGGAAAATAAGTGACAGCAGACAGCCCCCAAAATAGAGACGAGAGGCTGAATTCCAGACCTGGAACTGCACAGCTCGTAAGGAAGTGTTTCAAAGGTGTCATCACCGGCGTCCAATCTGGGTCCAGCCCTTTCTCAGAAACAGAGGCCTGAGGTGTGCAGGTTAAGGACCGCCGGGCGTGCCGATGTCACCACAGTGATTCCACATGTGCGCTGGGCGTTGCAAAAATGCAACATGTTTGGGGCGCCTGGGTGGCTCAGTGGGTTAAAGCCTCTGCCTTCGGCTCAGGTCATGATCCCAGTGTCCTGGGATCGAGCCCCGCATTGGGCTCTCTGCTCAGCGGGGAGCCTGCTTCCTCCTCTCTCTCTGCCTGCCTCTCTGCCTACTTGTGATCTGTCTGTCAAGTAAATAAATAAAATCTTTAAAAAAAAAAATGCAACATGGTAGACTAATCGGGTGGGGGACATCAACCCAGAGATTGACTTTTAAACCAAATTTTTTAGTTTGTCCGATTAACCATGAATCCACACGATACCCACAAAGGGTTTTGAGCACACACAATGTTCCCCTCGTCTGTCTTCAAATGTGGCAGGTACACAGCCACAGACGTGGGCTCCCTCAGCATCCCCTGCCCACTCTTCCCTCCACGTGTCTCCCTACAACGCAGGGGCTGGACAGCTGACCTGCTGGGCGGAGTGGGATATCTCTTCGCCCCTCGACACTGCAGAGAACGGTACCCTTGAACAGGCTGTCCTGGCGTGGGGCAGAGCCTCCCTGGTGAAGTGGGTTTGGGGATTGAGCTGTTCCAGCTGAATGAACAGAACATTCCGCTGGCCGAGAGGATATGACGTCCATACCGGCCACTGCTGTCAGCACTCAGTTCAGGGAAGCTCTCCTGAGCAGCAGCTCTGTTTGCCTCTGTTCAACTTTCCCTCTTCACTCTGGCTGCTAGGAAGCTCAGAGCCACCTTTAGAACTGAGAGAGGTGGGGAGCCACGTGGCACGGGAGGCCGCTATTTCACAGGGCTGGGCCAGTGGCCAACAGGGGTGGCTCGCAGACAGGGAGTGACCGCCTGCTGGCTTGCCCGCAGCCAGCTCCGGGGGTTTTCTAGAAGCTTCACCTTGGAGATCCAAGCTTTGGGCTGCTCTGCAAGCCTTTCCGCAGATCTCGAGAGCAGGTAATGCCCATTAGATCCTCTTTCGCGTAAGCCGGCTAGAGGGGTTGCCCTTTCTCCACGACAGCATTCTGACTGATCTATTCTGTTTGAAAAGAAGAAGCCTTTGGTGGCAGAGCAAACATGGGGCTGGTGAGGAGAGCTGCCCCAGAAACCCCGTGCAGCCCCTGCCGGCTGAGACATCAATATTGCCGTCGTGGAAGGTGGGGGGACGTCCCTGGATCTATGAAACAGATGTTCTCTGGAACCTCGAACATCAGGAAACCAGCACATCGCCCTGCTTAAAACATTATCCAACAGACAGACGCGACCTGCAGGAAGGGAGGGCTCGGCGGACCCTGGGTGGTTGGAGCCGCTTGGAAATCGCACAGCTGGCTTGGGGCATTGCCACAGCCCTGCCCCCGCCACCCCTTCTCCCTCTAAAAATAGATGCAACACCAGAGGGCTGCCTAGCAGGGGATGGTCATGAAGACCCTGTGCCAGGTTCTCGGGGAATTAATGCCCCACCTGATAAATGCTGGGATGGCCAAAGCAATCAGACTCCCGGTCGCCCAGGGCAGGGAGGGCGGCTGCGGGGGAAGACAACCAGCCCCCAGCAGAGCACTGGCCCAGGTTGCCGGCCCCACTGTTTTTTGCACAACCTCACGGGTGTCAGCTCCTCTGTCTGCACCAGGTGGACCCAGCGGACAGGATGTAGCCCCACTCCAGACCCTCAGCAGGAGGCTCTCAGCCTGCATGCTGCTGGAGCCCCGTGCACAGACAGGGAGAGCAGGGCCCAGAGGGACCATCATGGAGCGGCTCTGCAGGCCGGCTGGCCAGGTGGAAATGCTCCATCACAGCATCCCAGGACCGGCGTGCAGCTGCCAACTAACCCAAAGGCTAGCATGTCTGCACCTCCCCCAGCAGCAAGGGCGGTGCAATCCTGCCCCATGAGGCTCCCCTGCATCACTGCGAGGGTAGCCGGGCTCTGCAAGGGGGCCAAGGGCTGTGAGGACCCTCAGTCCACAGGGGACAGAGCAGGGCTGCGAGCTGGACAAGGCCACCTGCCATCTTCCAGGTGAGCCACCTGGAGCGAGCCTCAGTCTCCCCACCTGTGAAATGGGACCCTATGGCCATCCCAGAGGCCAATGAGAATGAATGTGACCCAGGGCATGAAGGCAGGCTCGTAAAGTGCTTCATAAGTTCAGGGAAGTTTCTGGAAAAGCTGCTGGGCACCACAGGTCGGGCTGCCAGCAATCATGTCCCACCCTGAACACTGGCTCCCGGATGGCCTCAGGCAAAGCTGTTGAAGTCAGTCTCCCAGCCTCCCCAGCCTCACCCCTGAAACAGGAATGGTGCTAGAACCTAAGAGCGGGGTGGGGGCTCAGATAGGCCTGTGGGATTCTTAAGGAGAGAGCAAACGTCTACAAAGAAAGGAATCTGGAGAACAAACTCTCCCAGGACGGGATTTAATTACTGGTGCCAAGAGGCTGACGGGCATCAAGAGAATACAAGCATACAGAGCCAAGCGGCCTTCCCGTTCCCAGCCCACCGCTTACAGGCAGGTCTATGGCACATTGTTTCCCTGCTCTGTGCCTCAGTTTCCCCTCTGGGTTATCATAAAAACTACATGAATCCATAGCCACCAATGCTTACACCAGAGAACAGGAGCCCTTCTCCGCCGGCGGGGCTAGAGGGAAAGTTCCAGAGGGCTGGTGGACACCGTCTCAGCTGCCTTTAGGAGCCTGAGCTCCATCTGGAAGTCAGGGGGCTGGAAGGTTCCAAGGTGGGAAAGGTCACGGCCCTGCTCACGGCTCAGCTCACTGGCAGACACTCCCTGGGTTTGTGAAAGGAGCAAAGGTAACTTCTGCCCTAAACAGAGGTTTTCAAGCCCCATCTCATGCTCTCCAAACCGTGGTTTGTGCACCTGTCTGGGGACTCTCGTGTGTGCCTTCTTGCACTGGGGAGCTTGATGCAACTCCGACGCATGAGAGAGTGATGAGTAACCAGGACAGGGCCGTCGGACCTGGCTAGGAGCCCAGTCTTGCCAAGGTGATGCCACAACATGCCCCACCGAAGCTGATAGAGAGTCCCGTGGGCCCCTCACTCCGAGCCTACTTACTCCTAGTTCGCTCCCAACACGAGTAAGTTTAGCGGAGGTTTCTAGACCATTTGTAAAGGAGGCCCTCTCCCCAGCCCAGTCCTCAGGACAGTGTCTCAGAGCAGAGACCCGGGATCCGGCACCGTCCGTGCCCGGCCCTGTGCACTCCCCGCCAGCTGTCCGATAAATGAGTGCTGCGGAATTCATTGTTCAGCCTCATTTGTACACATGTGACCTGAGAGTGCCCTTGGATCGGAGCCACCTGCAGAACCCGTTACCGTGACCCACATTCTGCTCGTCGCAATGACCCGGACCCCCGAGAAATGCAAGAATCCTCTCTGCTGTGACTTGTTTCTGAGGTGCCTGCAGGGTGCCCGGCTACACGGCCCACCTAATGCTCGCAGCAACTCAGACGAAGACCCCGATCCCTGCTCTCCCGACGAGGAAACTGTGATTCAGCGTGGTGGGTGAAGCGGGACATGCTTGACAGTGACAAACCTGCCCCACTACTCCCAGAAAACTGTAGGAGACCTTTTGGAAAGATTCTCATCGAAATTCATTGGGGAAAAAAAAAAGAAAAAACTTTGACACCAGGTGATGGCTGCCACTGAGACCTTAAATGGTGCTGGCCTGACCCCTCTTGCCCCTGAGATGGCAGGTTTGTGCCCCCGCAGAGCCACGTGGAGCTGGCACCAAGGTTCTAGGATGAAGGAATGAATAGCGCCCACACCTGCCCTCCCCTGCGGCAGGTAAGCCCTGTTCCAGCAAGACAAACCAGTCCCAGGGGGCACACTTCACAGCCACCGCCTACGGGGAAGGACACCAAGGAACCAAGCCTTGAGGGCCAACTGGGCAGAAACTGGATGCGGGAAGGGAGGAGAGAGGGGGTGAAAAGTCACAGGAGGGAAGACCCATTAATAAAACTAGGCCATGGGGCAGCAGAGAAAGACCAACTTTTACTGGAAACTTGGAGTGTAGGACATGAGGACACAGGGGGAGGCAGCAGGAGCTCTCTTCTGCCTGGGAGGGGTCCGTGCTTGCCCCCCCCCATCCCCGTGAGCAGTGCAGACCAGGGCGCCCCCTCCGGCCCCCTCCCCAGGCACCGAGCCCACGTGTGACCAAGCGCCCGGGGCGCACTGAACACACGCAACCTTCCCCACCAGCCTGGGAAGGGGGGACTGCGCCAGAGTTCCTTTCGCAGACAGAGCACAGAGGCTCAGAAAGGCTGGGACCGTGCCCAACGTCCCACAGCTTTCAAAGGACACAGCCAGCCATTCCCCATCTCCCTTCCCCCAGATGGTCATATTCTTAACCCTTTGCTAAAGTGCCACCTGCAGCCTAGCCTGTGAAAGATCCAGGGACAGCCTGATGCTCAGCCAGGTGCCCGAGAGAACGCTGTGACCAGACAGCTCTGCCACCCCGCACCCCCGTGCCTCACTGGGTGGCTTCTGAGACTCTCAGCACCCCCTCGCTTTGCCCCTCAACCCCACATGCGCTCCGGGCCCCTCCCCGCAGCAGCCCTGCAGCCGGCACAGCATGGGAGGCAAGGGGGGGGGTTCTCTGAGGGCCTAGCACCCCGCCTTTCCACACGTGCTGCCCCCACCATGAACATAAGGCTCTCTCCACCTCACAGAGCACCGTCAAGGTCAACATTGGATGTAATCTTCCCATGTCAAGGATGGGGAAGGTGGTGGGGCCAGGCGGCCAGGTGGGGACTCTGCGGCTCCGTCAGTTACCAGAGCATGAGTGGACTGTGAGGGGCGTCTGCTGAACTTCATGCTTGCTGCCATCTGTGCACCCCCACACCTCCTGGGACAGACGCACAGACACGAGGACTGAGCATGAGGTGTCCCACAGGGGCCCTCTGGCGTCACCCCACATGCTGCAGGCTGCTTCCTGGCCACACCTGAGGCCTCCATGCGTGCTCCTCACCGTCCCCCAGGGTCCCCTGAGGGACTGAGCCCCAGCTGCCCACAGAGGGCCGGGCTGGGCAGTGCACGCTGCTGGAGCAGCCCTCAGCCTGCTCCTCCTTCCCACAAATGACACGCACTCCCATCCTTGTCTCAGGGTGTTTCTGAGGGAACCAAACCCAGAAGGGCACGGATGGGGTGTTCAGTTGGATTTCAATGTGGGTCGCTGAGATGGGGGAGGGGAGGGGCGGGAAAGGAGCCCTGCTTCCTGCGTGCCCACAGCAGGCACTAGGCGCTGGGCTGGCGTCTCTCCGTCCACCTGCCAGCCTTTCACTGGGAGGCCGTGGCTCCCGATCTCCGCAGGATTGTCGGCTACACTGTTCCCACCATTGTGCTTTCTCATCTGTTGTGTTTCCTCCTAAATATCCCAAAGGGATCTTGGGAGAGGACATGGGAAGCTGCTAGCCAGATGCCATTGGGAACAACTCCCCTCTTCACCTCCGGAAGCTTGAGTCCTAAAAACCAGTAAAGACACACCAGGACCACGGCGAATCCCACATCCCTGGATGGGAGCCTACAGCCTCCCACCCGTGGCTCTGCTCCACGTGGCATCCCTCCACGCCTGCACTCTCCCACCCTGGAGAGCCCTGGCAGGCGGGGGCAGCTGAAGCAGAATGGCTCTGGAAACTTCTGCCGGCTTCTAGTGAACAAGCATTCTGTCCCGCCTCCCCGGGGGTTTCAGCTTCCGCCCCGAAGCGCAGGATCTGACCACGATTATCACAGGCTTGTATCACTGTGTCTTAAATTGCCCACCCCCTGGAAACCCCTGAGCCTCGCTTCACACCGGTGGGCTGCCCCGCTCCTCCCCAGGAGATGCTTCCTAGGCCAGCTCTCCAGAATGTGCCAGAAGGTTTCACCTCCGAGGAAGCCCGCTTGCACACACGAGCTGAGTGATTTATGGCACGCCCCAGCCTGTTTCCTTTGGTTCTCCAGAGCATATATTTGCCTGCATTTACGAAAAGAACCTGGCGTGCTATCCCGTATATCTGTACATTCCATTATTACCGTATTTCACTGATTCTAGCACCCGCTGTTTTCTTCCACAGGTTAACATCTTCGAAATTGGAATGCGGCTCATAAGCAATGACATTCCTCCATGGCGAATAAAATAATGATGCCACATGCAGCACATGGGAGGGAGTTTCAGGGGGATGAAATACGGTATCTGAAATTGTTGCCAACAACCAGGCAAGAACTAAACCTCTTTTTACTGCTGACATCCCGCCTCTCCGTAGCCGGAGCAACTCACCACAGGCTTTTAACATTATGTCCTGGTAATGTGCACAGTCCTTTCAAGTGGACTTCACTGCAGATAAGAAACGGTGCTTAATGCTTAATAAACGGTGGTGGAGATGCGCTGGTAAATCATCAAGGCACCTGCCCAGCCCCAGCCCCCTCCGCGCGTCCTCAGGCGCACACTTGCTCACACATGCGCACACACGTGCGTCCCCTGTGCTGAATACCCCCAGAGACCTCCCCGTTGCCTCTGGGGAAGGTCACGACACCACAGCCCATCGCCCTCTGCACCCTCAGTCCCCATCCACCCGGACCCTTCCCTCTGTGTTCCCTGGACGTACACGCTTCCCAGCCCCAGGCCCTCTGCATGTGCCCCACAGCCCAGCTGCGGGGCTCACACTTGCCCTTCCAGACCTCAGGCTACGGGTCACGCACTCCTCATTTGCCAGCCCTGTCCTCGGAGGCACCACGGAGGCCACGGCAAACGAAACGAGCAGAGTCCTGCCCTCCCTGGGGTTTGCATTCTAGCACAGGGAGCCACGGAGAAACTGGACCATTGAGTGAACGGTGCTTTGGATAATGTAATACTAGGTTAGGCTCAGAGTAAAACCGTCAGGGAGAAGCATAAGAAGGGGTTGGGGTATTGACATTTTAGACGCAGTGGCCGGGGAGGGCTCCCTGAGAAGATGACATTGGACTATAGACCCGAGGGAAGTAGGGGAGGGGAGGCATGCGGTCATCCGGGGAAGGCCATTCCAGACTCAGGGACAGCAAGCCCAAAACCTGAGACCAGATCATGCTTGGCAGATTCAAGGAGTTGAGAGGAGGCTGGTGTGGTCTGGAGGGAGAAGAGCAAGAGATGAGACCAAAGAGAAATCGAGACTTGATCCTATGGGGCCTTGTGGCCACTGGGATCACTGATTCTTTCTCTGAGAGTGCTAGGGTGTCCAGGGAAGCCTCAGAGCAGAGGAGAGACATCCTTGGAGCGCAAGATGGGGTTTTCACAGGATCCCTTTGGCAGCTGAGTGCAGCGTAGGCCACGGGGGCCAGGGCAAGAGCAGGGGTCCCAGTATCCCCCAGCTCCATGATGGGGCTTCCTACAGTAGCCCCATCGTTTGGAGTTCAGCCTGCAGTCATCATGGAAACACTCAGTTCCTGTAGCAAGAACGGTGTTTAACTCTTCCCAGGGTCTGTCCCACACATAGCGTAGTGTCAGCCACAGGGATGAATGAATGAATGACCTAGCGGGCTCTGAAGAGGACATCATGTTGTTGAACTGCCCTTGGCCCCTCTCCGTGCCCACTGGGAAGGCCAGCCGAGCGGGAGGTATTGGCGCAGAGGTCTCCAAGCACGCCCTCCACTTCCCAGCAGGCTGTGCGGCTCTAACCCAGACTGCAGTCTCTTATTCCTGTCCCAAAATTCCTTTCCAGCCATCTTACAGTTGGTGACACACTTCCACAAAAAGAAAACCAACTCTGTTTTGTCTTCGCCTCCCCTGACGGTGGCTTGCAGGAGAACAGTCGGAGCTCCCAAGGATCTTTTTTTTCGGTGGAAAGGCATGGGGTCATTTTAGGTTAAGTGTTCAGAGCAGCAATCTTCCTAGCAATGTTTAGTCCCTGAACGTGACTCTGAAAACATGCAACTCTGCTGAGCGGTAGGGTGGGACTAGGAGTACGTGGTGAGGACCCCCGAGCCCCAGCTGATGGGAGGGGGGCGGGGGAAGGATGGGACAGCAGGCCACAGCGTAGTCACATGGTCTCAGGGGCTGCAGACAGAGGGCCCGGACAGATGGCTGACCCTGCTCAGCCCGCCATTGGCATGATCGCGGCAGGAGGGAGTGGGGTTACTTCGGGAACAGGGCGTTCCTGCGGTACTCCCACCCACACCAGTGTGCTCCCGTTCCTGGGCAGCCGGCTCTGCGCCCCTCACCCCCACTGGCAGGTAGAACCCCTGAGCACCACAGAGCACCACAGACGTCTCAGAATGACATCAGGAGATTGAAAATCCACATCCTGCTTCTTTCCTGTGGCTGCCCTACAAGTTACCCCAAACTGGGGGGCTGAGAACAACACTGTTTCTTGTTCCTCATGGTTCTGGAGGTCGCAAGTCCGCAACTAGGATTGTGGAGCTGAAATCAGGTGCAGGCAGGATTGGGTCCTCCTGAGGGCTCTGAGGGAAACCCCATTCCTGGCCCCCGCATTGCCTTCTGGGGACCACAGTCCATCTCGGGGCTTCCTGGCTTCTGGATGCATCCCTCCCATCTCTTCCCATCCTCATGTGCCCTTCCCCCTCCGTGCGTCCATGGCTCAAATCTCCTTCCTTTCTTACATGAGGACACAGGCCACTGGATTCGGGGCCCCTCAAAATCCAGGAGGACTTCACCTCAAAACCTTCAACTCACTACTTGAGCAAAGACCCTCTTTCCAAAGAAGCTCACGTTCATTGGTACCAGGGGTTGGGATGTGGCCCTACCTTTCTGGGGGGCACCATTCAACCCATGACCCCCACCGTCAGGCCATCAGGCCACAGGCCCCAGTCAACGCTGGGCAGCCACCCCCCACACACACACACACACCCTTAGGGCCCCTTACAGGATCCCCAGATCTCCTGTTGCTGCTGGCTATCTGTCCGTGTTTGCCTCTTCAGAGAATGCCATAGCCAACATCCAGTGTCCCTCAGTCCTCCTCCAGCCATCACCTGCCACACCCACACCCAGGCTGCAGCCTCCTACTAGCCCTTCCTCACACTGACCCCTCCCTCTAGGAGGCCAACTGGCTTGCTACCTGCTGCTCACGCTTTAAGATACAGTCCCCACCTCACCTCCTCCTGCAAGTCCTCCTTGATCCTTCCCCCTCCCCAGACTCAGCTGGCCCCTCCTTCACGCACAGCTTCCCTGACCTGTCCTCCCACAGTACTGTCCTCACTGATGAGAACACCTGACTCCTGGATGCCCCTGACATTTGTCCCCATGGTCTGATGGCCAGATGGGAAGGGGACTGACCAATGAGGGGAGCGGTCCATCTGAACAAAGTACTGTCTCCTCCCAGGAAATGCAGCTCCCATAGGAGCCCTACAAAGCAAGCTCCTCGCAGACCTGTGGCGGTGGCAGGAGAAGACAGGAGGGGCCTGAGGCTTATTTTGGGGAGCCCCACTGGGCAGGCACACAACTCGGGTCATGTTCCACCCACACACCAGGATCCCCCCAGAAAGGGTCCTCTCCACTCGGCTGGCACCTTCTGGTTCGGCCTCACCCGCGATGTGCAGTTTGCCACATCCCCAAGCACACTGGTCACCTCCCTGTGGCGGTGTCACACAGCCAAGACTTCTCTCACAGGAGCCGCTCCTCTCCTGACTTAATAATGAAGGTCTGGCAGCCCCAGTGCCCAAGAGAGGCTGATTGTTCCGTCCATCAAGCTTTCTTTCTTTTATCCAATCAGCTCCACTCAGGGGCTACGGTCACAGTGGGGGCGGGGGGGGGGGGTCACTGCCAGGACGACACCATTGGAGCCTGTCCCCAGTCAGCTGCAGGGGGGGTGGGGGACAGAATGCCCTCCTCAAACCTGCCCCTCAAAGCTGAAGGTGCCTTGGCTTCCCCACGGGGTTGCGTGGGGGGCTTCTCCAAGGACATCCCCGCTCTACCCTTGATCAAACAGGTGTTTTGTGCAAAGAAGGGAAGGTAGACCTCCATGAATCGAATCCACTGCTCTTAGGTAAAAGGGGGAGGGCATGGGAACAGCTAGCAGCTGTGATAATAGTGGAAGAATAACGGAATTTTAAAGGCTCAGGGGGAGGAAACGCATACCCATTTCTAACTCTCTGGTCTGTCCCCGTGTAATAATTCTCCAGGGAACTTAGGAGGGAGGGCCTGTTTGGCTCCTTCATTCATTTAGTACAGACCTACTGAGAAACTATCAGGTATGCCATGGGGGAGAGGCTGGGGGCCCCAGGCCACTGTGGATCCCCCTCACCCCATGCTCACCAGCATTCCCATGCATGGCCCGGCCCGAAGTGCCCCCTCCCAGCGGAACCCCTGGGATCCTGGACCAGCCGGCCGCTGTCTGCAGGGGTGTGAACGGAGGCTTGGGGTGGGGAGGGGGGGACAGGTCATGACCTTGTCTGATGTCCCTGCCACCACTGCTCAGGCTGGGACTTGGGAGCAGGTAGCCTGGCTCCGGCATGAGGATACTGGAGAAACTGAGGCAGAAGGAGGTCTTCACGGAGACCCCAAGCCACACAGAGGGGGGTGGTGTTCCCAGGGGCCCCAGGCCATCAGGAGGGTCCCCCTGGGGAGGTGGCATCTGAGTGTTAGTGGAGTGAATGAATGAAAGAAGACAGCAGACTAGCTGCGGAGGGAGAGACGGCTCAGAGCACTGGGCATCGAGGGTGGGGGACAAAGGGTTCTTGTAAGAAGGAAGCGGTAGGAAGAGGGAGGGACACCTCGGTCTCCCTGTTCATTCACAGGTGTAGCCTCTTCTGGGAAGGGTGTTTGCAGAAACAATTAAGGATCTGGAGGTGAGGTCATCCTGGATGACCCCAAATCCAGCGAAAACTGTCCTCATTGGAGACACACAGAGAAGACAGAGGAAGGCCACATCAAGTAAGAGGTCTTGGTAGGGGTGGAGCCCAGGAGCTGGGGGAGGAGAGGAGGGGGGGGAGGGCCCTCCCCTAGAGCCTCAGAAGGGGGTTCACACACCTGATTTCCCCTCTGGCCTCCAGACTGTAAAACTGTGAAGCCCCAGGAAACAAACATACCTCCCAAGAGAACCAGAAGCCCCCCCACCTCCCTGTGTTCCTGGGGGCATAGAATAGATGGGGAGCCAGGGCCGGGAGCCGGGGCAGGGTTGCTGGAGAGAGCCACACCAGGCCCAGCAGCGGCATTTGAGAAAGAAGTGAACCTAGACCATAGCAAAACCGAGAGCGGCCATCGCGGGGTATCGGGCTCCACTGTGGGCCCCAGGGTCTCCTGTCCTGCTAGCAACAGGGCCCAGGGGTCCACACCAAGGGGAAGATGGCAGAATGCAGATGGCCAGCATGCTGAGGTTTCCACGTGGCAGGGACCCCACAGTCCTTGCCTGTTCCCCGCCCTGATGTCCCCATGCTGGTGACCCAGCAGCCTGTCTCTCATCATGGGAGATCGAAGCCCCCAACCAAGTCCGTCCCCCAGCGCTGAAACACTGGTCAGTTTCCTCCTCCGGGTCCTCAGGCCTCCAGCCAGCCCCTCCACCCCCGTATGCCGCCCCAGGTCTGCTGTTCCCTGGACTGTCCCCCAGTGACCTGGCATCCCCAAGTACCCTACAGGAGGCCTGGCACTTCCTGGGTCCTCAGGGAGGAGTGAGTGTAGGAGGACGCGAAGTGCTCTGTAGACCCACTGCCACGAGAGAGAACAAGGCCAGGGACGCCCAGCAGGCTTGGCTCGGCAAACCCCCTGCACCCACGTCCAGGTGGAACTTGACCGTGAGACCCTTTGCCTGGCCCAAGTTTAGGGGACCCTAGGAGGTGAGTGTCCCCTAGAGATCTTGCCGGCCCCACAGCCCCAGCATAGAGGAAGACCCCTACAAGCAGCAGATGGGCGGACGGAGGGTTGCAAAAGGAAGAGGGCTTCTTGGAGGAGGTGGCCGGGAGCGGGCCCTGAGCGCTGAGCACAGGCAGCCTGGGTGCAGTGGGAGGTGCCCTCAGGTCCCCCATTTCTGCCTGGGCCTCTTTCCCCGTCTTCAGGACCACCTTCCCACTGCACTAGCCTTTTTTATAAAACTGATTTCCTCACACACACACACACCTCCACTCCCAGGACCCCTCTATCTTGCTCAAATCTATTTTGTATACACATAAAATGTATTTATCAATATCATTTGTGTTTTTTCCCTGGAATGGAATGCAAATTGCATTTCATACATAATACAAACACTCCAATCCACACAAATCAAATGAAAAGGACCGTGGATGGCTGGTTCATCCATTTCTTTGCCGCGTCAGGACTCGCGCAGGGCAGCGTCCACAGGGACCCTGGCCGGACCCAGCACCAGCTCCCTCCATCACCACCGGAAATGCCACCGTCAAGGCAGGTGAGATGAGTGCTTTTTCCCATTTATTACTTCTCCGCCCAGTGTGTCGGGCCGTTGGCCGAGGAGCCTGATTTCCTGATCCGCTGTAATTAAGTAATCAATTGCTACTTCCTTAATAACTGAATTTATTAAATGCGGAATATATACAGCGGATCATTCAGGGAACTAATTTGCAAGTCAGAGCTTTTGAGGGATTGTTTAAAGAGAAGATCCATACATTTCATAAATCTGGGATGTGGGGAAAGGAGGGAGAGCAGCAAGACAGGGAAATAGATTTGCCCAGCGTGATTTGCATTCAATAAATACATTCCCGGGTCTAGGCTGTGAAGGCCACAGTGGAGGGGAGGCACGTTCACGAGAGAAGCACACAGTCCCCCGAGGTCAAAGAGAGATGTGATGCGAGACGGACCCCATGCAGCCCCATTTGAGCAGCCCTGGGGGCCTTCCTTCCGAGGAACCTCCAAATTCCACTAGGAAATCCTCTGCACGGGGAAGGCCAGCACCCATGGCCTTCATGGGCGGGACCGAACGCCTGCCTTAAAAATGTAATGTTAGAACCACAGAGCAGGTCACATTCGTCAGTTAGGAGGGATTATAAGGGGACAGAATGCACGAGAAGCCCCAGCTGGTCCTAACACCTGTGACCGTGCTCGGCACACACAGAGGGGAATGGACAGCGAAAGGGAGGTTAGGACTCTGTTCTGTAAGTCAGCTTTCCACAGATACAGTGTTAACGATGTTCATAGATGCCCCGAGAAAAACAAACAAACAAAAACAGGGTTTCACGATCAGAGAAGTTTGGGAACACTCCAAGAAGTTAATTGATTTCTTTGCTACAGGACTTGTCAGAGCCTTTAAATGCTGTTGGGCAACCTGAGGCTATGGGACATTCGTCCTCTTTCCTTCCTCATCCACGAACATACCGATCAGAAGACTCCAGACCCCACTGCTCCCTGGAACTTGGCTAAGGGAATGCCACGGGGGCTGGAAATCACTGAAGACCCATCTTGCTATTTGTGATGGCCTCTCCTTTTTGCTTGGAGCAGAGGAGACCACTGAGTAGGCAGTCAGGGCTAACTGATTCCAAGCACACATAAGCTCTCCAGAGAGGAAGGCACCCATGGCCAGGTCAAGCCAGAAAACTCCATCCCCTGCTCCAGGCCCCCAGAGGGAAGGTCTGGGCAGCATACAGCTGATGTGAACAGAGAAGTCGCACCTGAGGCCAGCCTCCCTGGAGGGTAGGATAGGCCCACAGCCACTAATCCTAGAAAATGAACAGCCAGCTCAGGGTTCCTCTGTTAGGCAGGCCATGCTCAGGATCAAGGGAGCCCACGCAGGGCCAACCTGGGCTGGACACCACCAACACTGTGACAAGACACCCCAGACCATCCTCCAAGGGACTCCGGGTATAAGGGGGCACAGGATAAGCTCAGAGACCACGACCACACTCACAGAGCTGTGAGCAGGGCTAGGATGGGGGAGGGGGGCAGACACAGAGGCTGCGGAAGCTGGAGGGCTGGAGGTGGGGCCTGACCCAAGAGTGTAACCCAGGGAGGCTTCCTGGATGCCGTGACATGGGCAGAGGTGAGGAGCCCATGGCCCAGTTGAGACCGAAGAGGAACACCGAAGTCAGTCCTCAGAAATTCTGGGCCAAATCCTCTTACCTTGAGCTTTTTGCCAGACAAGTAACCTGCACCAGTCCAGGGGGCCTGACACCTTATACCCCTAGTCCCACCACAGGCCCCAAGACAGCAGCCCAGCCAGACGTCAGCTGCTTTAGTCTCCTGCTCTGCTCCAACCTCGGCCCGGTCCCAGTTCCCTCTGTCCCCACCTGTCCCCTGAACACAGCCCCAGCCACACCAAGCCACATGTCACACACACACCCCCAACAAACACTCAAGTGCCTAGCAGGGAGTACCGTTCCACCAAGGCCCTGCTGAAATGCCACCTCTCTGCCTGCTCCCACCTTCCCCAACACCCTGCCTCCTCCCGCTAAGATGGAGTGATGTCCCCTGACTTTCTCTCTGTGCCTCTCTTAGGGGGCAGAGTGCTTTTCTGCCTGGTTGCTATATTGGTGCATCACCTCCAGAAAAGCCTGTAGTGATCACCCTGGTACCATCCACCCATCCACCATCCAACCATCCATCCATCCATGCACCCATCCATCCATCCATCCACCCACCCATCCACCCAGCCAGCCAGCCAGCCATCATCCCTCTACCCATTCACTCATGCCAACTGAAAACCCACCGGTGTGCTGGGAGGCGGTGAAGAAACCTGGGCAGGCAGGGGGTCATGCATTTTCCTCACCTTGCTCCTTCTATCCTCACCCCAAGGGCAGGATCTGTGGTCCTTTTCACAGAGGGAGACAGTGGACCCCAGGGTGGTGGGGGTCCTCCTGGCAGCCCTCAGGGTGCTGAGCTGGGGTCAGCAAGGCAAGTGGAGTATTTGTTGAATGACTACTGCACCACCCCATCAGTCATCAAAGGATCAATGAAGGCAACTTGTTCCTCATAATTCGGGAGAGTGCGGCCTGGAGCCGCAGAGATTAGGGGGCTGGGACAGACAGAGGAGCCCCTGTGGCCCTGCGTAGCAGACCTTCACACACACCTGGAGGAGGAAAGCCAAGCTCCCATGGGGCAGTGAGCCGGGAGGTCCTGGGGCATCCAGAGAGGCGACCCTTCTCCCCCACTCTTAGGGAGAGGCAGAAGGGGCTAGGAGGCAGCAGCAGTGAGCACAGTTGGGGGCCTTCTGCTTTTCCCCCACATAGTCCTCAACCCCCGCCAGCTCCAGCCTGGACCCTCAGGGAAACCCTTGGCCTGCCCCACAGGCTGTGTCACCCAGCAGTGACCCCGCGGGCTTGGGGAATGTCCTCTGTTCCATCCTCAGCGAGGCAGATGATCACTGCTTCTCGGAGTCGTGGGTCCTCGTCTGCAAAATGGAGACGAAACTATGAAGCCCAGGGGGGCGTGAAGAGTGCAGGAGAGGACCACCAGGAACGTGCCAGGAGCCGTGGGACAGCCACACACACGAACGCCTCCTCGGACACTTGGGAGCATCTCCCGGGGATGGAGCGCTCAGCCTCATGGACAAACAGATGGACAGAGGGGCCTGGGCGGGACACCAGGGGCAAGAAGGCTCTTGGAAGGGACAGCAGCGAGAGTGCAGGGCCCAATGTGAGGGGGAGGCAGCAAGGCCCACCACTCCCACCAGAGGGACACACAACACATGGTTGTCACCTGAGCACCTCCTACAGCTGCGAGCCTGGTGACCATAACCCCCGAAGCCCCGGGATGCCATCCTGGGGGGTGAACGTGGCCCTGAGGACATCCTAACCCAGCAGCCACCGTTCAAATCCCCCAGGCAAGGAACCTGGACTTCAGGGTCCACTTCTATAAAACGGGTGACAATGGCACTTTCACACTCGGGAGGGGGTCCTGAGGATTAATGAATAACATGGGTCCAAGGACACACTCCCCACACCAGCCTCCCCGACCCCGAGGGCCGCTCCCCACTGGAGGGCAGGGTGGGCACCCCAGGCCCAGGGCACGCAGGCCTGACCTCCAGATCTGTGCCGTGGATGGACGCCGTTCCTGCCACACGGGAGGGGACGGGGAGATCACTTGTCTGCAGGAACACACACACGCTCTGCACCCTGGCCGGCTGCCCATCCCGAGGCCTGGAGGGCCTGTGGCCAACGATCTACACCTTTAATAATCCCTCCCCCCTCCCCGCCCCGAGGGCCCCAGATGCTAAAACACCAAACCCCATGCTATTCCAGAAGCACCAAGAAGTTCCCACTGAGCTTCTGAAATCGGTCAATGCCCCGGAGCCGTAAATGGTGACACCACGTGATGGGTGACAGACCCCGCTGTCTCCATGGCACCGGCAACGCCCACGTGTGCAGGGAACACCGACTGAGCCATGGTGTGACACATGAGCCGCCTTCAGGGGGTAGCGTCAAGCCAGGGTGAGCAGCGGCCCCCAGCTGAGGACACAGCTCAGGCCAGGCCCTCGGAGGCCTGGGTGCCCCTGCAGGGAAGGCCCACTGGTATGATGGGCACCACCAGGATCTTGGCACCAGAGGGCCTGGGTTCAAAGCTCAGCTCGGCCACTTCCCGCTGTGCAACTTGAGGCGAGATAATTAACCTCTCTGAGCCTCAGTTCCCCCATGTGTGCAATGAGTATCATACCAAAAGCACCCAACCTGCCTATTGAGATGGGGTGAGGATGAGGAGACTCTGTTTGCCCAAAGACCTGGCCCATAGGGAACCTTCAGTGGCTGTTAGTATTCTTTTGTTCTCCCTCTGCTTCTTATAACTGCAGGCAAGGCACAGTTCTGCTAGAAAGATTCAGTGGCTGGGGGTACCTGGTGGGGGGGCGGGCCTCTGTGCATTGACCAGCTGACTCCTGCTTCAGCTCAGGTCATGATCTTGGGGTCATGAGATCGAGCCCCGCATCAGGCTCCAAGCTCAGTGGGAGTCTGCTTGAGATTTGTCTTCTTCCTCTCCCTCTGCCCACCCCCACTCTCTCACTCTCTCCAGTAAATAAATACATCTTTAAAAAAAAAAAAAGATTTAGTTGCTGGTATAGAATGTGAACACGTAGGAAGGGCCCAGCCAGGACCAGGAGTCCACCTGAGTGGCTGGCTTCTAGAACAAGGACCCTCGGCTTTGGCACCGCTGACGTTTTGCTCTGGATAATTCTTCCGCAGCACCCCGGTCTCCACACACGGGATGCCAGGAGCCCCCCACGGGCAGGACAGCAACCAAACACCCACCAGTGTCTGTGCCGCTGGGGGACAGACGGCGGAGGGAGGGAGCCGGGGGTGGAGAAGCGAGAGAGAACATGAGCCAAGATGACACGGCCATTCTCAAAGGCCGAGTTTGAATCCCGCGGTCACGTCCTTGGTTCTCGGCGGGAACGTGAAGGACTCTGACGCGGAAGGGCCTTGGCTTTGCCCTCAGAGCGTGGAAGAGATGGATCTGGGTGTTTTGCCTTAAATAAACTGTTCACATTAGCTCACGACTCGGGGGAAAGTTGCGAAGAGCATGGAGAAGTCGCGTGTACCAGACCCAGGGGTGTTTGCTACTAAAGCAAGACTCGGGCCTTATTAGCAACTAAAGCCCACACTTGGCTCAGATTCTCTTAGTCTTCATCCAGCGTCCCCTCCCCTGTCCCAGGATCCTGTCCAGGACATCACATGACATGCAGCTGTCCCATCTCCCCAGGTTCCTCTGGGCCACAACAGTTTCTCAGACCTCCCTGGTCTGCAATGATTTTCATCAGGAGTCCTGGCAGGTGGTCTGTGTGGCATCCCTCCGCGAGGACTGGTCTGGTTACTTCTTGTGATCAGTCGGGGATCGCGGGTTCTTGGGAGGAAGACCCCAGGGGCACAGTGCCCGCCCGTCCCATCAGGTCAAGGGCACGTGTCATCGACGTGACCAGTCACAGCAATAGTGACCGTGACCCCCTGGCCGAGGTGGGCTTTGCCAGGCTTCCCTGACCCCAGTTCCCCTCCTGACCCTCCCACACTATGCCCTTAGCAGGAAGGTCACCGTGCCCCATGCACACCTGGGGACTTGGGGGGGAGGGCCCTCCTCAAGGGTGGCGCATCCCTGTAAGTCACTGGGAGCTCTCCTTATAGGTTTGCCACCGGTCTGGGTGTTTACAAGCTGAATCCCTCAGGATGACAAAGCATCAATTCACTGTGTCCCAAGAGACTGGTGACCCCAAGGCACTCCAGGATGAGGAGAGGACAACTCATAGTGGCTCTCTGCAGCCCAGGGGGGCCACAGGAGAAAGAGACAAGACATCTTGACCTCCGGTCCTGGCCTAGCACCCTCCATGCACTCTGACCCCGATTCTCCCTGATTTGTGTCCTGCCATCTCCCTGCCATTTGTGTCCTGCACTGTCACATCACCTGGGGGAGTTGCAAGAGCTACCCCTGCTCCGCCTGATTTCCCCAGCCTCCAGCACTCAGTGGGGGCTCGGCACACTCACCCATGGGCAAAGAAATGCCAGTGAGGTGGTCTTTGTGAGCCCCAAGGCCTGGTGCTCCTGCAGGAGAAGGGATTCACTCTGGGTTTCACCCCACCCCCGGCTCTGGGAGGCACTGCAGACCCTGGGGAGGACTGGACTGCCCCACTGCTCAGCGTCAACAGAACACGCCATTTCCAGGGGCCCAGAGAGATGCAGGACAGAGGAACAGAGAGTCAGTGTGGACCTTCGGGACCCCCACCCTCCCCGAGAGCTGCCCCGCAGTCCCTCCCTGGCCCAAGGCCTGTTTGTGTCAGCAGCAAATGCACGGAAGGCTCCCGGGGGCCAGCAGTTGGATTTGGGGGAAAGCTCACAGATCAGGAAGGCCAAGGGCTTTGCTATTTCAATTCTTAATTATAGTCGTGACCCCCTTAGCCTTCCAGATGCCTCGGAGGCTGAGAGGAACCTGGCCATGGTGATCTGAGCCCAGCAGGCCAATCCAGCAGAGCAGGGGGCCCGAGCTGGGGTCTTCAGCCAATATGTGGGCGCTGACCTGGGTCAAGCCATGCAGCCCCCTGCGCTCCATCTGGGAAACAGATAATGGCCCAGGATGTGCTGGGTTGGGGCGGGGAGAGGGGGGTGGATTTTCTGTTTGTTTCCAAATTTTCAAAACAAAATATCGTAACTATTTTGGATAATCAGCCTTGAAGACCCAGGCTGGTTGGAGATGTTTGTCCATAATGATGTTTGGAAACCTTGCATGTTGGGGGGTTTAGTTGGGGGAGGATCATCCATTCCCACAGGGGGCCTCCATATATGTCTGTCATCAGTGCAGGGATGAGTCCCCCACCCCCGAATCCTTTCTCAGGAGCGTCTGGGCCCAGGCAGTCCATCACATGGTCACTCTGGGCTTTGTGAACAGAGGGACTGATGGAGAAAGAGGAGCTGTCTGGTGACAAAAGTCACATGGAGAGATGTTTAGAGCCCCGGAGTTTCCTTTTTTTTAAAAGCAAAAATCAGTTTTATCGGTTTTTTTTCATTCTCCAAGTAATACAATTTCCACCAATAGAGGAATATTTCACAAAGAAAGAGGGGGTTGAGCAATGCTTTCCTGACCCAGCCCCCCAGAGTGGACGCCCTCCCACAGACGTACGCACCCCGGGCCACAGGCTCCCAAAGATGCATGCACCTCCCCAGGGCCACTGCACCCCCCAGGGCCACAGCACCCCCAGGTCCCAGAGCCCATGGGCCCAGCTCTGCCCCACCCAGACCCTCCTGTACTACCTCCTATCTCCCAGCTCTTTGACCTTCCCATCCGTCCTACCTCAGGGCCTTTGCAGGGCAGTACCCTTGCCTGGAAGACCCCTGCCCTGCCCGCCCTCCAGCCTCAGGTCCCACCTGGCCAGCTGGGCCTCCCCCAGAGCAGCACTTCCCAAAGGCCCCAGCACCTCTCTGATGAATTCGTATTTCTAGCACATCACAGGGGATGCCGGCCCCCCTTTGAGAACCACTGGTCTAGAAAGCTTCCAGCCTCCCTCCCAGCCTCCATCCCAAAACAAAGGAGGCCCCGTGATGGGGCTCAGGCCTGCATACCCCTCCACTCCACCAGGCCACGATGACAACTGAGCAGAGCCCAAAAGCTCTGTGCGGTCCAGGCTGCATCTGTCTTGCTCATCGTTGGTTGTCCTAGAACCGAGCACAGTGCCCAGCACTGGGGGTCATCACATAACTACAGGGTGGAACAGGTTCCACGAGTGTGTCCCATAAGAATGAACCAGGGGAGACAGGAAGGGTCCCGCCCGCCCAGGAGATAGGGAGACACACGGTTAGGTTGAAAGAATGGTTACTTTACAGGCCTCTTCAAGGCCTTTAGTGGCCAGTGGACATCGCACATCTCACAGGGACCACAGGACACAATCCCCACTAGTGTGTGAGCAAGGATTCCATTTTACAAAGAGCAACTTGTGGGGTTCTGTTTGAAGGGCTAATGGCACGCTTCCGCTCACACGCATGCTGACACACTCACACACGCTCACACGTACAGAATAAAAGAACCAGTCTACCCAACTGTTAGGCACCAGCCACATCCCGAGTCACGCCCAGCCACGACCCAAGCAGAAACCCAGCCACACAGCATCTGGCTGTATGGTGGACATGGCCTTTCACCCTGGGGAAAACCATGCCCACTTTTCATCATTATAAACAATTACAAGAAATGTATTCTTGTGTATATACATTACATGGGGGGCACCTGGCTGGCTCACTCGGTGGAGCATGAGCCTCTCGATTTCAAGTTGGTAGGTTCAAGCTCCATGCTGGGAGTCCAGACCACTTTAAAAAATAAAATAAAATAAAATCTTAAAAGAAAAAACCAACTTCATTACTCTGAAAATTTCAGTCTAAGCATATGTGGGCATCCGGACACAAACCGTAGTAGCACCAGGCGGGCTCTGGAGTCCTGGGCACTGAAGGCTCACCGATGGGCCTCACCATGTCCCTGGACCTCCACATGGCGTGCAGAAACTCGAGAGGAAGTCCCCACTCTCGGTGAATTCTCACAGGAACGTGGGGCCCCCAACAAGGAAGGCTCACCCTGTGGCCTGTCCCGGTTCCTAAGGACATCCCCTTGCTCCCTGACACTTCCCCCACCCCAGGGCCCTCAGGCCCCAGCCTGCCTCTGCAGGCAACTATGAGGTTTGACGTTCTCAGCCTCATGGGGCCCCGTGTGCCTATGACCCAGGCTGGGAGTGCCCTATGTCTGTGTTCCCATGGGGCACCTGCCCCCACCATCTCCTCCTTGCTGCTGAGAGCCTTGCTGGGAACCCCTCCCCCGGAGGCTTCTGGGACAAGCACACCCCCACCCACTTCACCTCTCCAGCACCCCCTGTTACTGGGTCGGGTCCTGGTCGTGCTCTCCTTTCTTCTGTTCCTCCTTTCCAGGCTGTTCCACCTACCCCAACTATGACGATGCTGTCCCTGGAGGGAACCTCATGCCATCTTCCTTAATGACTGGCTGGGAAGCAGCCAGCGATGGGACCCTCTGGGACGTGTTTGGGCTTGAAGGAGCTTGGACAGTGCCCAAGACTGGAGCCTGAGCAAGCAGGGCCTCGGGGTCCCACGTCTGAGACTTGGCACCAGGCTAATCCGCACACACACCCCCAGTCCTTTCCCATTGCACAGACGGGAAACTGAGGCCCAAACATCTCACGACACTGGCTCAGACTCAGAGAGCTGGTGCCGTGCAGAGCTCGGGGTGTGGAGGGCCTGCCTGAGCCCAGAGTGTTCCTGCTTTCCCTCCCAAGGGGGGCAGAGGAGGGGCTGGGGTAGAACACGTCTGAAAAACACATTACCTGCCCCAAGAATGTGGGCCACTCAGCACCCACTTTCCACATCCTCCTTGCCAGTCTAACCTGATACTGTCCTGCGGAGTCCAATGCTTAGCGGAAATACTGACCTTCCCAGACTCTGTGGCTCTAGAGGTGGCCATTTCTGGCGAGCCGGTTCTGACAGCAAGATACAGGCAAAAGTCCCTGGTGGGGTCTTTGGATGGCTTTTTTTAAAAGCTAGGCTCTCCAAAGGCTTCCTTTTGCTCCTTATCTCTCTACCCCTCCTTCCTGCCTGGAGTTCAAATGTGATGCCCAGAGGTATGGCAGCCACTTTGTAAACTGAGAATGAAGCCACACATGGAGGACAGCAGAGCAGGAAAGCAGAAGGAGCCGCAGACAGGAGCTGCCTAACCAGCACTGGTCAGCTCACCACAGTCATCTTCTAACGTGGGACAGATACATGCTTAACCAGTCAAAGGATCACTGGCCAACTATTCTCACAGCATTGGGCTGAACTGACTTCCAATCAGGTGGACAAGAAGCAACTGGAAATGATGCCAAAGGGACCAAGAGAACTGCCAAGGACACAGATGTCAGGAAGAGAGAAACGCCACAGGAGCACTCGCCACATTCCAGACCCCAGTGCGTTATTCTTTGGATGTTCACAGCTACCGGTCCAGGTGCCAAGAGAGTCTTTTACCCAGTTACAGAAGAGGAGCCTGAGGCATAGGGAGGGGAGGTCTTCCACCTAGAGAAACGAAGTCCTAAAAATAACAGAGCCAGGCTCAGCATGCTGGTCATCCTGGCCCAGAACTCTCTTCCCTATGGCATTGTGCTCACCCCCCGTCCTGAGGACAGCAAATTAGGACTTGGGGAGGCCGTCTGTACACCACGAGGAGAGATCCTCCAGCAACAGGACAAGGCAACAAGTCCTTATCCCCCAGCCTACTCTCTATGCTGTTAATATGAGTGTGCAGATTTATTTAAATTTTTTTAAAAATTGTTCAACTCCCTAGGAAAATCTTAGGATGACTCCTCACCAAATAAATTCTTGCACTTAGCAGAGCCTGGAGATAGAGAAAAGAACAGAGCTCAGATGACATTGTTTGAACCTCTGGATCCAACCACGCCTGAAGCTAGAGCTCTATCCCAGGAATTTTCCATTATACAAAGTCACATATGCCTTTTTTTTTTTTCTTATGCTAGTTCCAACCGTTTATCAGTCATCTGCAGATTATGGAACACTGCCTTAATGCACCCATTCGACAGGTGAAGAAACTGGGGTCTAAAGAGATACCCCCAGTCACTTAGCCTTTTGGTGGCCAAGCAGGGACAAGAACCCTGCACTCCTGACCCCACCACTCTAGCGTCCACACCGCCTAGGGCAGCTGGCTCTCAGTTGACCAGCTAGCTCATCCCAGTACCACGGTGGTTCGGGCAACAAGTCCATATTAAGAGATCCCACTCTTTTGGCCTTTGGGGAAAACCTGAACTTCTCTTATTAGGCAGCAAAAGGAAGCCACTGTTCTTGGCACACATGCACCAACTTTCCAACGGCCTCAAGTACCGATGCAACAAGACTGTGTGTGCCCAGATGTTTCCCAGCTTGGCCTCTGTGCACCCTGACACCTCACGAAAGCACACGAAAGACCTCAGGCCGGCTGCGCCCAGTCCGTCTGTACCTCATATGCAGCTATCCTCCACGTCTGCCTCGAGGCCAGGGACACCTGCAGAAGATCAGGGGACATTTGGAAGATAATTATTCCATGGGATCCAAAGATACGTCTTGGGGACATAAATCTCAGGAAGTCTCTATGGAAACACACAAAAATGCATGTTGTTTTTATTAATACTCGCAACGAAATATCTCTGGAATAAGCCGGCTTGCTTCAAACCACCCCAGAAGAGCCAGCGTGTTTCCCATTAAACAGGATCTGTGGGGTTTTTTTAATTACGGAATGGAGCAGCCTACAGAAAAGAAACGTTCCAAGTCAAGGAGGCCCAGGTGATGGGATAATTGCTGGGTTGGAGCAGACCTTCGCCCCCTTTCTTATATAAGACCCGTTCTTGCCTAAGCCTGCCAAGGGCCGTCCTGTGCGTGGGGGCCCAGCTCGGGGACATGCAGAATAAATGTCAGAGGGTTCATTCAGCTCTGTACCAGAGAGAATTTTGCAGGTCCCAGAGTCTTTCTTGCTGTGGCTCACACTCATCTTACCGCTGCAGGAAGGGAGACCTGGGTTCATGCTGGATCTCCTCCCGTGCACACCCTGTGGGGCCTGGAGCAGGATACTTGCCCTCTCTACCTTTACTTCCTCACCTGTAAAATGGGTAGATGATGGCACCTGCCTCCCAGGCTCCTTTGAGGCTTCAAGGGGGTAAAACGCCTTGGGGCTTTTGGAGGAGCGCCAGGTCCACAGTAAGCTTCCACGGATCGTGGCCACAGAATATTAAGGATGGCCACGACTTCTGGCATGCCGCCCACCAAGAAGTAAAATTTATGTCTCAGGACCCTGGGCAGGTCCACAACATCGCTGACCATAGAACACAGCTACAGTGACAGCATGCTGGTATCTGGGCCGGGCCTCAGGAGCCGGTGGCTTCCACGGTCTGTCTTTGAGATCACGTCCTCTGAGGCCGCACAGAGAGTGCGAACCCCCACCTCCTGCCCGCCCCATC
Source organism: Mustela erminea (assembly GCF_009829155.1). Lineage (NCBI taxonomy): Eukaryota > Metazoa > Chordata > Mammalia > Carnivora > Mustelidae > Mustela > Mustela erminea. The sequence continues at coordinate 100,970,566 of NC_045615.1, forward strand.
CCCCATCCACCTCACGCCAGTCTAGCCAAACCAGCCCAGGCTCCGACGTGGGAGTGAAGAAGCCTTGTCACAGATGTCCTGCCCAGGCGAGCCTTGGGAGACGCCAGCCCAGCCCCACCATCCTCCAACAGCCACCAAGCCAAGCAGGAGCCACGCGGATGAGAGTCAACCCCTCTGACCGTGAGCAGTGATAGTAAATGACCATTTCACACCCCTGAGATTCGGAGTACTTGTTACTGCCCATTACCTCGATATCCTAAGAAAAGCCCGCATCATCCCACATACCCCTGCCAGCCTCACTTTCAGCAAACTCGAGGGCCCTGAGAAGTCTGGGAAGAGGGACAACAACTCGCCTGGCCCCCGTGCACTGGCCCCCATGCCCCGATCCCTCCAGACGCCCGGACCCAACAGCCCGGACCCAGTGCCCCACCACCTGGCCCAACACAGACCACGAGCAGGGACCTCCAGCCCTGTCACAGCTGTTCCACCTCTGGAGGGAACGAGGTGGTTTTGCGAAACTTGCAGCAAAGTATAGGGCTTCGAATATTCATGCGTGCCACGGAGGAATTACACGCTTGGGAAGAGGATGCAAATTCAAAGACAGGGACCTTTACAAATCAATTGGTCAAGTCCCGTCATCTGAGAGATGAGAAAACGGAACAGGCCAAGTCAGGGGCCCGCCTAAGGCCACGCAGCCAGGGATCCGGATCATGGCCACCGAGTACTAAATGCCACCGGCACACCAGGCACTCAGGAGGAATGTCTAAAATTCCCACACAATGTCGTGGCAGAGAGGTGGCCTCTGCTACAGGTGCAGAACTGAAGGCTCAGAGAGGTTAAGTAACTTGCCCAGAGTCCCACTGCTGGGCCATACCCCTGGTGTGGTAACCATGAAGTTCAGATTCAACCCACGGGCCCACACTGGCCGGCACCTCCCCCACAGGAGGCCCGGCTCCAAGTTCAATGGACAGGGTAGAGGGAGCCCCAACTGCCAGAATGTCCTCTGCGCACCCCCCCCCCAATCCAGCTCCACCGTGGCCTGCAGGGCCACGGGATCACCCCAGCACACATCCTGGGCTCCAGGAGGCTTCGGCACCTGCAGCCACACACGGTGAGCCGCTGAGCAGGCATCTGAGCTCAGGCCTGGGGGCTCCTCTCCCAGAGCCTGGAGCCCCACCCTCTAAATAAACAGGAGCAGGGGCTCAGTTCCCAGGTCTCCTGACACCCTGCACGGGCCGCCCCTCCTTAGGAGGGCTCTTCATGCACAGGGACTGAGCTCCCAGCTTTTTAGGCGACTTTTTAAGCAAGAGGGATACAGGACAGGAGTGTGTCACTCTGGGACATGGCAGGTTGTCGAGAACAGGGGGCAACGGGCTCACAAAGCAGTCTCTCACGTGTCTCGCACTTGACCCCGACAGTCCTGGAAGGAGAGCCCCATGGACATCACTGGCATCTCCAATATTAAGATGAGGCCCGTGAGGCCCAGCAATGGAGGAAAGCTGACCATGACCCTGAGGCGCAAAGCCAAGGCCAAGGCCCAGCCCCTGGCCCACTCTGGGTCTCGACTCTACGTCCATACAGAGAGACAGGGGTCCTCGCCAGCCCCTCTAACACCCCCTGCGTGTGCCTCCCAAATCCTCCAAGAAGATGGAGAAGTCGTGTCTCTCTGAAGATGAACGAATCTGCTTCTTCCTTGTGTTTGACGAGGCCGCTTAGAGCTGGCCAGCAACTGAAACGCTCCAAGTGTTGGAGGAATGTTTTTCATTACACTTTAAAGGAGTGTTTGGGTACAGACACTGCATTGTTTATTCATTCCGATAATTTTGTTTTCTGAGTCGTCTGCTGAAAACCGGATAATGGATTTCATTACCCAGAAACATTAAAGCCTCCAGTAGACACAAACAGCACTGAAGGCAGAGAAGTCCGTTTCCTGTGTGTAATTCCCAGTCGGTCACGTCAGGTTCCACGGGGGAACCCGCAAGAAGATGTGGCTGCATCCCGGCCACGCAGCACTCCCCCAGCTCAACCTTGCTGCTTGGGCTCTCGCAGATGACCGACGCTCTCAGAGGGAGCGTGCAAACCCATGGCAGGGCAGGACCCCTGACATTCAGAGCAAGGTTCTTGCCACTACTCGCGCGGCTCGCACATCTTGAGCACCCACTATGTGTGCCATGGAGGAGGCAGGGAGAGGCAGCAATCAGGGCGGGCTGCCTGGAGGAGGAAGCAAGTGGGCAGAGCCTGGAAGGTTGGGAGGGCCCTGCCTGTGGAGACGGTAGGGCAGTGGGAAGCAGCAGCAGGGTCACAGGGGAGGAGTGCCAGATGCTCACTCTTATGACCCCACAGCAGCTCTGCCTGCAAACCCCACACACCCACGCAGGAGGAACGGGACATCCCTGCACTGCAGGCATCTCTCATAGGGAGGTAAGGTATGCTCCGAGGGCCCCAGTGCTCCGGGAATCAGGCAATGATGTGCTGCTGGTGGTTTCCCTTTGCAACTATAGCTTGGGGGGTAGGAAGGTTCCTCTATATTCTCTACACATCTTAGAAGCCAGGGAAGACACCCTGATCATGTCCTGAGTTCAAATCCCAGTGCTACTGCTTATCATTTGCAGGTCTGGGCAAGTGAGCCTCAGTTTCCACGTCTGTAAAGCAGGCACAGTACTGGTTCCTACCGCAACCCCTTTATGTGAAAATAAATGAGTTCATGCTTACATGGCTCCTTGACACAGAGGAAGCACCAGGTAGGCATTCTCTGAGCATCCGGTGTTTGTGGTAATGCCACACTGGGACACAGGCCCCAGCAGAGCAAGGTATTTGTGCTTGGTGAGGTCGTTGGTCTTGGCCGAAGCCAAGAGGCTCGACCATGTCTGGAAGGGAACAGCAGGGCCTGACGTCAAGGCTGGGCTGAGAGTCCTTCATCAGTACCTTCCCAGCACTGTTCCCATGTTGGGCATCGGGAACCAGGGAGCCAGGGTTGTATAAGGTAGACAGGAGCATCCTATCCACTCCCTGCTACCCCCATTCAAGGTCTCAAGCCCAGAAACACATCAGAATCTCACAAACTCATGATTCTCCTCGACTGTGGTCGTCCTGGGTCCCCATAATGGGCTCTTCATGCGGACTGGCCCAGCGCCAGGGAGCTCAGTGGACACTGCTCCCGCCCTACTCCTTCCAGAATTAGACGTGCATTTCTGGAGCTTACTGGATACCATGTACCTCCGACTCCTTGGCCCGCCAAGTTCCTGGGCTCCCCCAGAAGCAGCAAAAGCCAGAGTCTTGTCTTTTCTCGCTGCCATACCTATAACCCAGTGGTCTTTGGATGCCTCTTCAATAGCAACAAAAGGAAAATACCCACGGGAGATGCCATCACAGGAAGCGGAGGGCTCACTCGTCTCTGGGATTTGAGGAGACCCCCCGAAAGGAGGGTTTGGGGGACCACCAGTCTGCAAGGCTGCAGGCAGATGGTGCGGTCACCCCAAAACTGAGCTCCTAGAGGACCCTAAAGGATCCTTCAGATCAAAGATGGACGACCACTTCTGAATCTTGGCCCCACGCCTGGCCCCACGCCTGCCCCCGCAGCCCCTGCCTCACACCTTCCACGGGCCCCCACCCGGCTGCTTGCATCTGAGCCAGACCTCTGGCCCCCACATGGCTCCCTCCGGCTGGGGTCCCTCCCCACCCTCCTGCACGTGGAAAAGGCTCAAGCCCACGGGAGGGCCAAACTCGGACTGTCGGTTCCCGCTTCACTGACAGGGGCAGCCCACGGTCTCCAAAAGGCGAGAAGAGGCTACTCTGGGCGGACCTTTGCCCAGTTTGAGATAGGAAAGCCTGAACGGTCTCAGCATAAGTGCCTTTTGGGGCTCTGAACAAAGTGACGTCATACACAGCCCCACCGTGCACATGGCCTCCCTCGGTCCTCGGCACAGGGAACCTAGCCTAGTGACCCCAGACTCATTACTCGCTGCTTCTAAATACTGGTTTCCTCATTTGTAAAGCCGGGTGGTCCTACCCTGGACCCCTGGCTGGGACATACAATCTCCACCCAGCACAGGCCAGCCCCACAGCCTCACTCCAGGGCATGGGGGCGCGGGGAGCCTGAGTCCCCCGGGAACCAGGGCACCAGCCGCTCCTTGGGTTCCCAGGACTGCCTCCTCCCCTCCCTGACTTCCCACCCAGTAGGCCAAGGAGGCCAAGGGCCTAGCTGGACTCAGCATCCCCAACCGGCCTGCGTGATTTGCATATTAAGGCGCAAGGTTTCCCTCATCCACATTCTGGAAACCTTCCACTCCACAGAACAAAAACACAAAAAAGCGGCTGAAGGAGCCTGTTTGGGCTGCTCGTAGACTTTCCTCATTGTCCAAAAAAGGATTTCCCGTAATTGTTTCACCAAGAGTGCCCGGAGGTGGGCAGGGCTGGGATCAAGTGGGTGGGTCCACTGGGGGGCTCACAGGGACCCCACCTGCTCAGGACGGGGGACACAGGACCGAGGCCTGATCCATGCTGCACCAGCTTCGTGCCTTCCATCCCCCCTCAGAACACATGAGTCATGAAAAGGGCCTTCAGGCCCACTCCCTGCCGCACTTCCTGGGCAAGGGCAGGTGGCCCAAGGGGAGAGGCAAAGAGGGCAGAGGTGACTCAGCAGGACAGGGAGATGATGAACCAGCCCCAGAGAAAGACAAGTGTTTTCTCCCCGCCTCCCGCCTGCCCAGTCCATCCCCCAGGCCCCCCAGAACCCCATTACCCAGTCTGCCTCCCGTGTGCACGTGGAAGGGGGGAGAATCACAAGAGGGAAGAGCAGGCAGGGGGTCTGGCTGTGCTACACTGGAGGTGCGAACATGCACCTGCTGGCCTTAGAGAGAGGCCCACCTGCTGGATGGTGTCCGTGAACTTGGATGTCAAGAGGGTTCCCGCCACCCCAACTGCTAAGAGCAGCTCGCAGGGTCGCAGGCCTATGTGCAGACAGCGTGCTGTGTGCTGACACCTGCTTTCCTCCTGAGAGTTGGAAATTCTGGCCAGTGCCAGAATTTTCCTGAGCAGCTCCCAGGAAAAACCAGGGAACTGAGTCTCAGTGGGCTTGCTTAGGGGACACTTAAGTGGGTTGTCATGACCAGACGTGACTGTACCAGGAAGTGGCCCTTCGGAGCTTACATCTGCCTTTCTCCAGACTTACACCACGTGCCTCTTCCCTTGGCTTTTTGTCCTTCAGCAGTAAATCCTGAGCAGGACCATATACCCAGGCCCGTGAGTCACCCTAGGGAGCCAGGAAGCCTGGAGATGGTCTTGGGGATCCTTTCTCTGAACCCCACTTTCTGGCTAGACCAAGCAAGGGTGAGGTTGGCTGGGGTTTCTTTATCCCTAGCACCATCCTCACCCAATGTCCAAGACCTGCATCCAATATCTAGATTCTGCCAATTTCTATAACTCAGGGAGTAGCCTGAGCGCAGCTGAGACCAGAACATTCTACACGATGAGCAAGAGTATAATTCCCCAGAATTTGTATAAGAGGGCATGTAAGCAAATTGGGCCTCAGCAGGTTGATCCCAGCCCCCACCCCTGCATGGAAGAAAATCCCTAGGGAGAAGACTGGGGGCCAGAGCTCCAAACTCGAGGTTGGGAACCCCAAAGAGGACCACGCCTGACGTCCCTCTAAACTATCAGCATGGCCTGCAGCCAGCCTGCTGCTGGGCTCAATGGGAACATTCCATTATAGCCACCATTTCCCAGACACCATACTGTGGAGGGTGACAATTATCCAAGCATATAGACATGTTTGCAGCTAAGTCTAGTACCAGGTCAACCAAGTGCCTGCTCAAATTCTGAGGGAAATAATGAACAGTGGAATTGGGGGGGTGGGGGCAGGGTGGAGGCATTCTTTCAGAGAGCCAGGAAAAGCTTTTCACAAGAGTAGACATTTGCACTGGGTCTTGAAGTATGAGTAGGCTTTGGAAATCAAGATGGTGGAGAAATTTATTCCAGAGAGGGAAACAACAGAGGATGTGAAAGCCCAGTGGCTGGCCAAGATGGCGAGGAAAAGCCAGTGGTGGCCAGCAGATTTGGACAATGCACATTGGGCTAAAGATTCAGGGGTTGATTCGGAAGGCAATGGAACATCCAGACAACCCTCACTGACCTGCTTCCAGAAGGACGAGGCTCGCCGGCTCCCCACAGAGGGCGGGTGGAGAGCCTGGCTGAACCAATATGACAGCCAGGCTGAAGCCCACCAGGTGGGGTAACAACCGAGAGAGACATCCCCAGTTGGTCACCTCCTCGTCAACCGAAGTCCCAGACCTCGGGCCGTTATGCAAAAGGCCAAGGTGCCAAGCTGCAGACCCAGCAAAGGAGAATACAGGACCCACAGTGCAATCTGGATTTTGGATAAACAACAGATTATTCAGATACTTTCTTAGTGTAAATATGCCCCAAGCCATATTTGAATTTCAAGTTCAAATGCACAATAACTTCTAGATACAAGTATATCCCAAATGTTCCATGGCATATACTTATGTCTAAAAAGTATTCACTGTTTATTTGAAATCCAAATGTAACTGAGCATCCTGTATTTGATCTGGCAACCCCAGCTGAGGGTCAAGCTGGCTCTCAATAGCCATGTGTCCTGCTCCCAGCCGCTATCCTCAGGGGCTTCTACCAAACAGCCCCGTGTACAGGGCCTCACGTGGTACTGTCCTGGTCCGTCTTACCTCCTCTTCATGAGAAGTTCTTCGGTCCCGGCTTCAGGATTCTAACCAGACTCAGAGCTGAGATGGTAAGGCCATTTAAGAAGGCAGGGTCTTTGTGATGCCGCACGGCCCGGCCCCAGAAAAAGCGGCAGGACCGAGCTCATGGGTGGCAAAGCCTCAGAGCAGGGCCCAGGCTTCCCACCTTGGCTCCGCTCTAATCTCGAGAACCAGGAAGGGAGCAGTGATTTGGCAGAATCAGGAGCAGATAATCGCTTCTAATTACCATCCCTCCAGCCTCTGAGCTCCCCAGCGAATTAGAGTATATCCTTCATTCCAGCCGACATCCTCGATAGCGTCACATTAGGCATCAAACAAATTATGAATCCCCAGGAAGGGCTCCTCACCGTCGTTTGCTGGTGAAACATCTTTGCAGAAGTAAACCCTGATTAGAAGGATGCTCTTCAGTGTTCTAGTCCTCTGCCTTCCTCCTGAGAAGGCAAAGCGTCAGTGCTGCTGTCCGGGGACCCGTGCTGGGTTCCCGGGCCCAGAGACAGGGACACAGAAGCCTCCTGCCCCACCAAGGACAACGACACCCAGAGATACCTAAAGCCACCCGGTCCGCACACCTGGTGCTTTGCTCTGGGCTTTCCATCGAGCTTGCCAGGACACCAGCTCCCACGGTGTTCATGACACTCCTATGGTCCTGGGGCAGCCTTTTCACGGCCCACTGTCCAGTCCCCACACCCTGGAGGGTCTGGAGCTGAAATCAGGACCCCCTTCCACGGTGTAGAGGCCAGGCTCCTTTCTCAACAACTCATCCTGCCCATGGAGGAGGAAACCAACATGGCGGCCCTTGGGTCCAACGATCCCAGGGAGAACATCCGTCTTCCCAAAGCGGTTCGACAAGACGGATAAAGGCAGCATCGGGGCCCTTAACCTGCTTTGACAAATTCTTAGGCTTTTATCTTCAAAGACAAAGAAATCAAAGAGTGGTTTCTTTTCTTTTTCATTCCCTTTGCTAACATCCGAAAGGGCAAAGTGGTCTTTTGAGGACTTCTCACCCAGAACCTCTGTTTTCTACTTCACAGAAAGGATGTGGAACCCAGAGGGCCTAGTCCGCTACCCAGTTTAGGTAGTGCCCATAGACCAGTCGGGCCAGGCCCAGCTCCTGGAAGGCCCTGCTGATAGACTGTGGCCAAATCTGTCCCCTTAAAGTCCCTTGACCAGATCCCACGCTCGGAGTCAGAAGCTGTGACCAAGAAAGTCACCAAGGACAGCCTGCAGAGGGACAGCAGCCTGGGACCAACTTACATTTGGACAAGGGCAGGGAGGTCAGGAATATTCAAAATGAAAACCCGAAGCCCTTCAGGAAAACAATCAGCAGAGAGACAGAAAGAGAAGGTCATTTTGTGCCGGTCACTGGGGGGTGGCTCGTTCTGGGCTGAGGGCTCCAATTAGACATGTCACCTCTGCAGGGCAGCTGCTCTTGACGGAGCACTCTGCCCTTCCCAAAAGGAGGCCGGAGCTCCCAGTAGCCACGGCCCTGCCCCAGTCCCATGTGTCGCTGGCCCCGGTCCTGGCAAAAGCCCAGGAGCTGCCCATGTGGCCATGCCGGGCCCCAGAAGTGGGAAAGAGAAGGGCCCCCTTAGCTGACCACAGCAGGCAGAGCACAAAGCAAGGCCCCCCAGAGAGTGGGGGTCAGAGGACCAGAGCAGGGAGGAAGAAACAGAGCCACATGGCCAGGATGGACCGGAGAGGCTCAGCTGCAGCCTGGGGAGCTGTGGCCCCAGGGCCAGGGAGATGAAAGCACAGAGCTGGTCTCCGGGAGAGAGGGGCTGAATTCAAACACAGAGCCCACATCGGGATGCCAGGCTCACACTCACCATCGTGCGCTCCTTGCCACAAGCATAACATGTGCTCCTCGAGACCATTCTCTGCATAGCTTCCACTGTCTCCCACCCACATGCACATGTACACACTCATTCCCAAGAGCAACCAAGCTGTCCCGGGGCCATAGCACCACTCAGTGCCCAGCAGAAGGGCCGTGTTTCGTGCTGCCTCTCTGAGCCCAGCTGTCCCCCCATCCAGGAGTCCAAGAAATCTAACAGTACCAAGAGCCCTATACCTATACTTCTAAACAGAACAGACTCCATCCGGATTCAGTGTCATCCACAGTAAAGAACACCACCGGCAGTATCTAGAGCCTTCTGTGGCACCCAGGGGTCCCCTTCAGACCCTTTGCAAAGCCTCCTTCTCCCCCCCAACAGGCTCTTCTAATTAAATCTGGATTTTTTTCCTCAAGCATCCGCTTCCAAAACTGATAAAATCGTTGTTTATTCTTTTGAGCATGCCTGGCTCACCGAACAGTCATATTACTGTAATTTCATTCAGGCTCTGCAAACCAGCCTCCCTGTTCCCACCATGAGTTCAATACAACCTTGTCTCTCTATTGCCGGTGCAGCCGAAAGAGCATTGTTTCCGAAGGAAAATGCACTCCACGTTTCAGATGACAGACGTCCGACAATGCCCTTGGTCCACGATCCCTTAGTATCTATAAAAGTTCTGAACGTTTCGGCACCATGTTCTTTCACTTGCTAGTTTTCTCTGAGAAGCGAAAGAACACACACCTCCTCCCCCCCGTCAAAAATATCCCATTTCAGACGGATCACGGTGCAAATCTGAGAGAAGCACATAAAAGAAAAAGAAGAACAAAGCTTTCCTTCCTCGGGCCCTGCGTTCTCCTGGGTCCAAACAAAGGGCTGTCTTACTACGCACAATCTGATGTGGACCCTGGCCAACACCCCCAGAGTCTGGCATATCGGTCCCGCTCTACAGATGGGACAGCCGAGGCTCAGAGAGAATGAGACCCGAGACTGAACACTCCAGGACACAGAGTCGTGCCCGTGCCCCTCACGCAGGCTCCAAGCCCCACTCCTGGTATACAGCAGGTGCTCAAGAACAAGGCTGAATGAATAAATGAATAGATGAAAAGAGTCAACTATGAAATGCCAGAGTCAGACTCCCTGCCCAGGCGCACGCAGTTCATGCCACCTGCTCCCGGTGTGCAACTCCATCAAGATAGATGGGGGCGGGGTCCTCAACGGGGGTGGGTAGGGGTCGCTGCTGATGCCTGAGAGCCAGGAGGTGCCCCCTCTGCGGGAGAGCTCCGTACTCACAGCCGGAAAGCCACGGGAAGAAAGCGGACTTCCTCCGATAACAAGATAAAAACCGTTGTAAGCAGGACTCCCTCTGGATGGTGAACTTCGCCGTGCATTCTGAAAAGGCTGGCTATTTTTATTGCAATCAATTTTGTTAACGCTGGATTTCCTAGAGTGGATGAAAACTGCCCACATTACCTGCTGCTTGTCAGAAACTTCACACTCCGCTTCCATGCTCGGTTGGACTTGAGGTCCCGACTCCTCCGTGTCCCCACCAGCGACAATGAGTAGTCGCCATGACACAGGGCATAGCCACAGAAGCCAGTGTAGTCAGGAGGGCCGAACCGGAGCAATGAGTAGTCGCCATGACACAGGGCATAGCCACAGAAGCCAGTGTAGTCAGGAGGGCCGAACCGGAGTCCGCTTGTCCCTGGGAAGCCAGCCAGCAACCAGCCCCCGCCCTTCCCTCTAGGCATGGGGCCTCCTCCTAGAAAACACCACTGCCTCTCCCTCTGGGGAGATGTGAGATTACATGAACCAACTGTTTTAAGGACGTGGGCTCCAACGCCCCCTTGCCTAAGTCTGCCCCTCCACCCCGCCACCTCTTGGCCTCGTCTCCTGCCAACAGACTCCACTGGGCCTCACACCGGCTGATACGAACCCTGCCTCAGGGCCTTTGCACCTGCTTCCTGCTTGCGCTGTTCAGGCCCCAGATGCCCACAGGGCTCAGTCCCACCTTTCCCTCACAGCACGTTTCAAAAGTCACTTCTGCTCTCTGGTCACTCCCCTAAAATGTCAGCCACCCCCATCTTCAGACATCGCCTCCTCTACCACCCAGCTGTCTCCACTGCACAGTGGAGATGCAAGTGTGCATCTGCTCACCTGTGTGTGTACAGCGCGTCCCTCTCCACAAGGACGCCGGGGAGAAGGGATTTCCACCGATTTTGCTCCCTGCTTTCATCACCAGTACCCAGAATGGTGCCTGCACGCCAAAATGCGGTGTCCACACTTGGGAAGTCATGCAGTCTTAGCAAGACTTACAGACGATGCTTCCCAGGGGCTCGCGCCTGCCCACAAATCCCACCCTGGCACTGCCCCACAACGGCACAGGACCCGCCTGCCACGAGCAGCCGCCCTCACAATCCACACATGAGGCATTGCTCAGCTTTCCAGCAGATCCCAGTCTCCACCAGCTAAGTGCTCACGAACACGGTGCTCACAGAACCCACGGGCACACGGTCTCTCCCCTGCGACCAGCCAGGGCCTGGCCTCTCACCAGCCATGCAAGCTGCCAGAATAGACCCCTATGGCATTGGGGGTTAGCCCAGGGGTTTGGCACCTCCCTCCCCAGAAGCTGTCCCCTCCGAGGCCTCTAATCCTCCCAGTGAGGGGTTCCCATCCACTGCATCCTGGGCTCACGGCCCTGGTGGCTTCTCTGGGTCCCACCCCCGTGGGGGCTGCAGGTGACAGTTAAGTCCTCTCGTCTCCTGTGGAGTAAGTGCTCAGTTCCAGCCAGATGTGTTTACAGGGCTCCTGTCCCCTTGTGGCTTCTGCAGATCAAGTCCTCAGTGGGTACCCGGCCCCCGGGCCCATCCCTCCAGCTCTCCTTGCTCCGGCGCCTTCCAGGCCTTCTCCATGCCACGCCGACAGGCCGGGAGGGGCATCGCCACCTGCGGGTGCAGGGGAAGCCTGCCCTCACCCCCCGGGGCTGGGTGCACTCCCATCTCCAGCCTGCCCACCTCCACCAAAAAGCCGCAGTGACATGCCAGCCTGACCTCAGACTCGCGTATCCAATTCCAGCCCCGCTGCTCTCCAGACGTACAGCCTCAGGCCGAGCTCTACCCTCCCTGTCCCCCATGGGTGAACCCCAACACCTGGGGCCCGGCCCTTCCTTGGTGCCGACAGCCCTCCATTAAGTGGATTTAAACTGAGTGCCCTGGTTTCACCCATGGCATCCCTGCCCCCAGCTGGGGAGAGGGGCCACCGATGAGGGGGCCGTGGTAACCCCCCCCCCACCCCAGCCGGATGAAGGGAAGGCAGGCTTCTGCACAGCACGGGGCCTCCTGCAGAAATGGCAGCAGCTGGTGAAGGCAGCCCTCCCCCCGCCCATTATGCGAAGCCCCACTGCCAAGGGCTCGGATTGAAATGTCGGAGCTGAGCGGGAGTCTGAAGGTCACGGACCACGAGGCTTGGCAGGGAAGCAAATTAAGAGCTCGGGACCAGAACCCTGGGGGGCTGTAGAGATGATGAAAAGAAGAAATCCGCCATCCTAGGCTGCCATGGGGAGTGACATAATGAGACCGGCACGCCAGGCCCCGCTCGCTAACTAGCACTCCCAGGTGTCCGGACACCAGGTCACGGGGCCCCAGGGGCCAGAGCGGCACCTGCAGAGAAGCTCTACCTGGGAACCAGCCCTGAGAGGGCTCCGGCCTTGGCAGCATCCCCAGGCAGAATTCACGGTGTCACCCAGTGTCCCTGCTTCCTCTCCACTGCCCCAGCCACTGCCCCATCTGGCCTTCCTCCTCCTCACTAGCCCTGCGAGAGCCCTCCTCCCTGCCCTCTCCCAGGCTTCAGCTCCAACGGGTTCCCCCAAACCTGCAGCCTTCTCTAACCTGAGCGACAGGATGGATGTATGAATGGACAAACGTGAGGACAGAGGGATAGACAGAATGGATGGACAAATGGATGGATGAAAGGCAAAGGGAGGGAGGGAGGGATGGACAGACAGATGGATGATGGATGGACAGACGGATGAACAGGTAGATGGACAGATGCTGGATAAATGGGTGAACGGATGGATGGATGCTGGATGACGGATGGAGGGAGGGAGAGAGAGGGCAGGAGGGATGAGCGGACGGGTAGATAGAGGAATCGCTGAACGGAGAAGGTATTTGCCTTCTTCCCACATGAACGCGATGTGATGCCACTGCTCTGCCCCCAAGCCCTGACACCCTTGACCATGAGAACATCATGTAAATTTAATGCTCGCAGCTTTGACAGAAGCTCTGAGTACATTTCTCACCCTCTGAGTGACAAGCAGCTGCCCTCTGTGCCCCGAAGATGAGCCAAGTAAGGTTTGGTTTGGCTTATGGCAGGAGGGGTTTCGGGCAAGCTTTCAGACAAGGAACTTACGCACATCGACGCTGGGAGATGGCAACCCACTTCACTAGGGACTTCCTCTAGGAAGAAAGGCCAATTCTAACACGATGGCAACTCTCTTTCTAGAAAATGTCTAAGAGCCACTTGGACAAGGTAAGAGGACGGATGCCTCAAGGTCCTCTTGGTTCTGAGACCTGGCGGCAGGGAGGTTGAACTTCCAGGTTTGGGGGTGGGGGAGTCGCTGTCAGCTGCCTGTCAGGGAAATCATGAAGGATGGGAAGGATTTTGCTGTGTGGGAGTAAGAGGAAGAAAGGCACATTCTGGAGACAGAAAATAGTGCAGGGAGAAAACAGGGCCATCCTAGGAGGAGAGGCTCTGAGCAGGACAAAACACCCCCTTTGCCCAGAAAGCAGAAGTGATATCCTATGGGCAGCCCCAGCATGGGGCCCCGAAGTCAAGGGATAAAACAATGGGAGCCACAGGGCCCAAGGGCCTCTGACACGGCGGACAAGGCCACGGCGAGAGCAATGTGGGCAAGGCCGCACCTCGGAGCCCACTCAGCAGCAGGGGCAGGCAGCCTGGACTTCAGGCACGGGTGGTTCCAGCCCTGACCTGAGCAGCAGCATCCACAAAGGACACCAGCTGGCTGATGAGTTTGTGCAAGGGGACACCACAGGGCCCTCGCTTGTTCTGGGGGTGGTCCTGGGCCACCACGGTCGGGGGGACCCTGGGGGGCGCACCTAGCCACACCACCAAATGACTACCACCACCGTGGAAATGGCCCAAAGTCTCAAGCTCTTCCGACGTGTCTCCCCACAGCCCCGTGAGAGGAGTGCGAAGGCGAGCCGCAGGACCCAGTTACAGGACAAGTTACTCGGCAGAGAGAGCACGGCGGCCCCCACCACAAGGGGGACCCCACGGCACCTGCACCCATCATGTCCCCCCAACTCAGCACCTCAGAACGGGACCCTATTTGGAAGTGGGACATTTAGGGTGGTAATTCAGGTGAAGGAGGCCATTGGGGTGGGTTCTGACCCAGCCTGACAGGTGTCCTACAGGAAGTGGGGAGACACAGAGGACCCAGGAGAAGACTCCACTTACACGCCACGGAGGGGGGCCTCAGGGGACCAAGCTGCCCACGCCTGGATCTCGGACTTCCGGCCTCCAGGACTGAAGCCCGAGGCCACGGCAGCCCCAGTAAACGAGTGAACACCCACTCGTTTACTCCCCTCCCTGCCTCCTCCCGGCAGTCTCCAAATGCCCCCCCGCCCTGGTCACCCTGCGTGCCCATGGGACCTGGGCCCCAGAGAAAGAGAAAACTAAACCGTCCCCCCTCCCCCACACGCCCTGCCCATTGAGCCTGTGGGCCCTCCTGGAGCTTGAGCAAATCTCCGGACCAGGAGGGTCTGAAAGATTGGGCAGTGCCATGGGGACAAAAGGGCAGCTCTGGCCCTCTGTGTGGGAATGGGAGCAAGCCTGTTGTCCCCTGCAGAAGGCCCGGGAGACTCAGGAGGGAGGAGAAAGCGGGGCGGTAGTGGGGGGGCCGCCCAGCTTCCGTCTCAGGATTGCCCTCTTGAGAGTGGGGGAGTGTGTGCACAGATAGCAGTCGTGTGTACAAAAGGCAAGGGCACACTCAGCGTAGCCAGCCACCCCCGGGGCATGATCCACGAGGCGTGGCTCCGTTCAGCCTCAGTGAACCAGCCTGCATGTCATCCAGTTTGTAGGCTCTGGAACCTTGGCCCCGGGAGACCCAGAAGTGAGAATATGGGGCCAGAAAGAGCCCCACACTCTGGCACTTCCTGGGGGGTCCTGGAAGTGCCAGCAGGTGTGGCTCCCCCAGGAACCTGAGCAAGGCCTGGCCATGACCTCATGACAGGTGTGACCCCCTCCCCCCACGGACTGCAGCTGCATCTCAGCCTGGGTGGACCCCACAGGCAGGAGGTGGCCTGTGCCAGCCAGGGACAGATGGCGGTCTGGATTAGCGGGTCTCAGGGGAAGGGCCATGGCCTCTCTTTGTCCTGTGTGGCATCGAGCAGGCTGTCACTGCCTGCAGACCCACGGCCCTGTCTGTGCACAGCACTCGTTAGGACTAAATGCTCTTCCTTCCCTCCTCTGACACTCTGATCAGTGGGGACACATGGGGGCCAAGCAAAGCCAGGCCTGGGGTCAAGAGGACCCTGTTTGAATCCAGATTCTGCCCCCTGGGCTTTGCAATCACAGCCACGTGGCCTCCCCATGCCTCTCCCATAAGCAGGAGAGCACTGCCCGTCTCCCAGGTTTGGAGCTGAAATGGTCCCGCATGTACCACATGCACTACAGCACATATGCCACCAGCAGTGACCTTACAGTCCCAACCTTCCCGGCACAATGGAGCCCCTGCTGAAGACCCAGAGGTTGCCCTGAGGTCCCAGGCCCTCCAAGGCCATGATTCCTCACTATTATGGTTTTAAAACACAGCCCCCACCATCCCACTAGATGGTCGAGGTTCCCTCCCCTGGAGTCTGGGGAGGCTGCCGATGGGTTGTTGGCACAAACAACGAGCATGACTTCCAAGGCTGCATCCTGAAAGGCCACCATGCCCCTGCAGGAACCCCCACGCTGAAGCCCAGGCCCGCCTCATGAGCAGTCCCCAAGCACCAAGGCCACCATATGCCCAGAGGGGCTGGAGCAGGCCCAGGGCCAAGGAACGCTGTAGAAGGCCGAGAGCCCACCAGCCCCTGCCCCCCACTGGCTGCCCCACCCCACAGTTCCTGGACCGCAGTGGGGGCCAGTACACCCCATCTCTGCCCCCTCCCAGGGCTAGACCCAGCACATGCAAAGTCCTGCCCCAACCATTCCCATGCTGGCCAGGCCATGCTGGTTCAAACCACCAAAAGAGGAGAAGCAGAGAGGGGTTCAAGCTCACAACGCCACCAACACCCTGCCACACCCTGTGGGGGCCCAATACTGCAGTCAGTACTCCTTCCAATTGGACAGACAGCAGCTGGGGCCCGTTCTGAGCCAAGAGCAGCCCTAGGTGTGGAGCACACAAGTATGAGGAGGTAGGCCTTTGTCCCACCGGCCAGAGCTCCCTAGTTGACGGGCTAGTCTTGGACCCCATGTTTGGAGAAAGTCCAACCATGAGGTAAATGCGTACATAGCAAAGCACCAGGGCGAGCAGTGGGTATGAGCAACTCTGTCTGGGGGGAGTTGGGAAAGGCTTCATAGAGGAGCCAATGCCCTATTAGGGTTTTAACGAACGAATAGGAGTCTGCCAACATAGTCTGTGTAATTGGATCATGTTTCTTCTCTCTCCTTGCCTCCCTCTCTTTGAATCACTTTAAGGAACACAGACCCTAAACATCACTCCCCATAAGGTGGAAAGAAGACTGGTCTGTTCACCATCATTTAGAGGAAACCTCGAAGCAAAGAGGTCAAATGTCTTGCCTGAGATAAAGATGTCATTGATGAAGCTCGGGGTCCTAGGGTATGCCCACCCGGCCCCCAGCAAGCAGGAGGGACAGGATCACAGCCTCAGGACCGTCCTGAAGGGGAAGAAGGGAAGCTTCCCTCCTCAGAGCTCACCCCACTCACCCGCGTCCACTCATCACAAATTATTAAAAGCAATTCCACACTCCTGTTTGGTGACTTAATGGTGCGTTTGCCTTCACGCTCAACAAGGCTTGAGTTGGCAGGTGCAGAGGGGAGAATTCAACATCGTCAGACCTGCCTTCCCAGCCAGGTTCCTAGGGCCACCCCTGGGGCTGAGTGCTGCAAGGAGCGGAGCCTCCTGGCCAGAACCCGGCTTTGTAGGAGCTTCTAGCCTCCCAGCAGGTGGGCCTGCGCCTGCTCCCTGCGGGCCAAAACTAGGGGCCACCGTACCCCTCCCTGACTCGCCCCTGTGGCATCTACACTCTCTTTGCATGTCTCTCTTCATTGGCTAGAATAATTCATAACAAGATCACACAGCAACTGAGTCCCGACTCTGCACCTAGTAGGCCTGAGTCATCCCATTAAACAGATAAGAAAAACTGAGGCCCAGGGAAGTTACCCGTCTCACATGCTGCTTAAGAACATGGACTCCAGAGCTGGGTGACCGGGTTCCAATTCCAGGGGTGGCCACTGAGCTGCGTGAGTGGTGCAAGTTACTTGACCCCTCTTGTGCTTTGGCTCTCCCATCTGCAAATGGGCGAGAGCTGTACCTGCCTCCAAGGATGTCATGAGGACGAAGAGAGTTCCTTCATGGAAAGTTCTAGCACCAGTCTACAGCAACAAAGCACTGGATAAGTGCATGTCGGGGTGGAGGAGGAGAGCCCCCTGCCCCGTCACCTACCTCGGGACCCTCCCATAGATCCAGGCACGTCCCCCCACCCCTCCACCTGTGGACACCCCACCTTCTGGCACCTTCCGGCACCCTCCAGCAGCATTCAAGGCTCCTTGCTCAAAGGCCCTTCTGGGAGGATCAGCGGAACTTTCACTATAGCCAGCCTTTCAAGTAGCCACCTATGGTCAAAGAGTTTGTCCTGCCAGAGGTCACACCTCAAGCCTCACACAGGGAAGCCCAGCCCACCGGCCAGGCCACTACTGCCTCCCTGGGCAGGTACAGAGCCATGGGGGCTGGAGCAGGGGTCCCTGTGTTCAAGCCTGCCTCTTCCCAACTGTAAGGTTGGTTCACTTGTCCCTGGAAACCAGGGAGCCCCTCAGCAGAAGACTTGGGTACCAGAACACCAGTCCTCCCAGGACACTGGTGTGACCACTGCGGGCCCGGGCCTGGCCGCCTAGCAGTGACCCGGCATTTCCCTGTGACAAGGACACTCGCTGACCAACAGAGGACCCTCAGAAATAAGTCACTCCTGAGTCACTGACTTCCCCGGCCAGCATGCTCAGAACACTCCACAACACCGGGGAAAACTGCGAAGACTCAGCGGGACACGTCATGAAAGCACTAATGAAGCCAAGATTCCTGGATTTCTCTTCTAATCTTTTAGTCCAGCTTTGGCAAAGAGACGGGCAGGAATAAGGTAACTGCCGCCGCTGTGAGATCACAGAAAACCACTCAGGGCCAGCCTCGTGTCCCCAAACAATAGCCTCTAACAAGCACAGGGCCACAACGGAACAGCTTCGCCCACGCTCAGCTGTGTAGTTCCAAGGCCGATGGGAGGCCGGGTCGTGCGGGTCACACCCACATGAGGTTCCCATTCCGTCCAGCCCCCGGGGGGGCACACAGCTCTGCACCCGCAGCTCCCTGGCCTCCCCCAGACAAAGGTGTCTACGTTCTAGTTATCGAGACCTTGCACGTGCTCCCCCACCACACACCATGCCAGGGCAGCCCGTGGGCCAAGCGCACCTCCTCCAAAAAGCCCGCCCCAGCCCAGCCCTTCCCAGGAGGAGACCCAAAGGGCCCCTGTGATGCCCGTGTCTGTCACTTCATCACACATGAGGCACACTGTGATTCTAGGATGCATGGTGGATCTTTCTGCAAAACATTCCCATGGCTAGTCTGCTGGAGATTCATGACCTTGGACCTGGTGACTCCCTTCCAGCAAACTGGTCCTAGAAAAGCGTTAGACACGTGGATAGGGTGACAACCAAGGGTGCTGGTTTGGTTCACAGAATCGATACCATCGCTTCTAATAAACCACGAGCACCCTTCCAGGGATGACAGCGGGAAAATGGCTCCGAACGATGACAGGGTCGCCTCTGGCTCTCGGAGGACTTCCGCTGACGTCGAAAAAGGATCCTGGGGTGACGTTAGGTGCGCGAAGAATTCTACACTTCCTAGCAGGGCTCTCTGGCTCGCACAGAAGAAATGGGGGTGGGGAGGGAATGGCTCAAAGGACCCAGAAGACACTGCCCTCTGAGCTATGGGCTTATTAGGTAATTCTGGTTTCTTTTTTTTCCTCTTCCTTCATGCAAGATTGAACGTGCGCATGGGTTACACGAGGCAGAACACATGGTCTTCTCTGTCTGGCTTCTCTCGCTGAGCACCCTGGGCTCAAAGCTCACCCATGTCGTAGAGTGTGTCCACACTCCCTTCCTTCTTGTGACCCAACGGTGGGAACTCTGCTGTGCAGACAAATGTCATTGTTTACCGATTCATTGACTGGGCGGCATTTGGGTTGTTTCCCTCGGGGAGATGACGCACAGCGCTGCTATAAACATCCGTGGGCAGGGTCCCTTCTCTGGGTGCTCATCTCCCAGCAGTGAGGTGGCTGGGTCACATGCCACTGTGCTTCCTTCCATCTGCCACACATGCACAGCCCAATCCCTGCTCAGACCTGCAATGCTTCCTTCCCCCGCACCTCCGGAGACTCGCATCTCTCACCTCCCCCCACGGCCCCCTTCTCTATCACCTGCATGCCATCACTTGTCTGATGGTCTCCCGAGCCCTGAGCACCATCTGATTTTATTTAGCTATTTTTTTTAGGTTCGGTGTCCCTCTCTTCTGCTAAAATATCATCTCCACGAAGACAAGTATCTATGTGGCATGGCTGTTAACCAAATCACCACCACCCAGCACAGGGCTGGACCCCCAGAGGATACTTAATACATCTGTACTTAATTTAATGTGACTCAGTCAATTCCCCAAGTCTCAGTGAAATGCTGCCTCTTCCAGAAAGCCCACCCTGATCCTGCTGTTCTGCTCCACCGGCCTTGCTTGGCACTTACCTATCCATCTGCTTGCTGGACTGGGGATCTTCTGGAAGCCAGAGCTTGTGTGTCTCTCTCTGCACCCCACATGCGCACATGAGCCTGGTACAGAGCAGAGACCCAGGGAGTTTTGCCTCTGACCAGCCCTGTTGACACGGCTTCACGATCTCAGAGTCCACACACATGCTCAGAGAATCAGGGGAGTCTCACCTGTCCTGAATGCAATTCGCACTCCTGCACACCCTGAGATGGAGGGCCCTGGGTGTACACAGGGGAGGTCACCATGCCTGGGAGATGCCTCTCCCGTGGAGGTGTGGATCCCACTTCCTGAGAGCTCATTCAAGATGTGGACGCCAGGCCCACCCTGCTAACTCCGGCCCAGGACATCTAAGGGGAGTTCCAGCCTCGGTCTTCGTACCAAGCTCCCCCTGGAGAGTTGGAGACACACCGAAGTTTTGGAGTAACTCTTCAAGGACCTCAGTTCAGGGACTCAAGGGAAAAACAAAAAAGGTGCTTCACGTTCTGCCCAAGAAGGCCTGGGGACATCTGGTCGACCACAGGCCTGCTGCCAGTTCCGTAGCGTGAAAGAGAAAGTCAGCATGATCAGATGTGTAACAGGGCACACCCCCTCGAGCTGACGCACTTGTCCACATAAGTAATTATGATTTATTGAACAACATTCTGCTTATTAGAGCCTTCTCTCTCTCTCTCTGACAAATCACTGGGGCATTACTCTGTTTTGAAAAATCATTCCTTAAAAAAAAAAAAAAAAACTGTGTGGGTGCCGCTTAATTAATCATTTACTTTCTAGAGCAACTTGGAAACATAAAAGAAATTAAATGTGCAGTGTGCTAAAACGGTTTGTCGGAAATTTCACGCCAACCCACCCCCGAAATCACTTCCCACTGCACAGTATCCAAACGTGAACTTGAGAAGGAGCCGGAAAACAGGGGGGCGTGCAGGCACTCGGGAGGCCACTCTCTGGGCACAGAAACACGTGTCTGCACAAGGACGCTCCAGATTGGGCGGGGGGCAGGGGTGGCTTCCACCAGCCCCTCTCCCCGTGAGGACTGCAGCCTGCCCCTTTGCTGAAAATGATCCCTCTGGTCTCTTCCTGGGAAGGCGGGGCTTGAGAAGGGCTTTTTGGAGGACACATCTTTGCTCTATAACGGTGTGCGGCCAGCTTGTTCAAAGTCTCAATGGCTGGAACGAAGATGCTGAGTAGATATTTCCAGAAAATCAACTGGAAGGGAAACCAGAGTCTCAGCCTGCCTGGGACATGCCCCCTCCGCCCCCCCCCCCCCCGTGAGCACCAGGAGGCCCTAGGGTGATGTTTCACGGATACAAACGGGGTGGGGGGCAGACACATCCGTATCAGAGAAGAGTCGTGACATTTCTATCAGGATTAATATTCACGACATTAAAGGCCTGCCTTCTCGACCTTTCTCTCTGAGTCCCCTCTGGCTTCAGAGATTTGGAAACACACACAGGGGACAGCATCAGCCTTCAGTTAAACACAGAAAAGGCATCCAATCCTTTTTCGATGCCCTGATCTCCTATTTCCACCCCAGGCCCTCAGCAGACACAGAGAAAAGAATATGCATTGTGTTGAACAAGGGGACAGCATTTGAAAAGTCTTCCGATCTCTTGAGAGAGGAATTATTTCAGCGGGCCAAAGCCGATATCTATAATTAATATCCATGAAAAATTGAACCCAAGGAGAAGAAAAAAAAAAAAAAAAGAACTTTTTCAGGCTAAAAATCCTCCTGTGATTTCTAGGTAATTAACAGCTTGGCCTCCACCTGAAACTAATTTCCTTTCTGGCTACCGAGGCCATTCTTTGAGGGATGGAAGAGAAGAAAGCTATTAGAATCCATTTATGGAGCGCGGCGAGGAGGTGAGGACGGGCAGAGAGGGAGGCAAGCAGGCCAAGTGCCATTAGGAGCACGGGATCTCCTTGCACGGATTTCCTTTGCGTTTCCTCTGACTTTCTGCTTCAGCCAAGCCCATCGGCTCACAAACCTCCAAAGATGACCATCTGCTTCTGGAGGGGTCCTGCTGACTCCCGGCTGGTCCAGGGGCTGGGCCCGAACCCGCCACTCACGCACGTGTGTATGGGGAAGTCAGGCCCTGGAGAGATGCCCTGGTCTGCTGGCCATCCCTTAGCTAACAGGAGATCCTGTTCACCCTGACCCCAGCTTAGCAGTCCCCTCCACAAAGCCCTCAACCATCAGCATCTGAAAAACACTGAAAACCCACCCAGCCCCCCTCCCGTGAGCCCTGCCTAGGTCCTCAGGCTCCCGTAGGCAGGAACGACCCACCCAAAGAACCTTCCTCATGGCTTCTTTCCCTGAGCCCGACCTAACTGCTGGGTATTTTTCCTTCTCGTTCATTTATGCGCTGTTGTCACAGACACCCACGCACAATTAAAGAAGAAGTCACTTGCGAGCAGAAGCCAAGGGCCACAGACAATGCTGGCGTAGGCGCGCAGACCGCAGCCGTCCACACCACCCTGGGGAGCCGCCTTCCATTTGCACCTGCTCGAGAAGTGTTTGCTGATTTGCTGTCATTTAAAGTTGGCCGAATTTTGCCTCCATATTGATTTAAAACCTTTGTCTTCAGGAAAAGCGTACAGACTCAGCCTCGTGGGATACCCACATAGTTCTACAGACAGAAGGATGGGCGAAGAGGCCCAGCGTCAGGCAAACTGCTTAAATGTGCTTTAAAAATAGCTTTCCTCTCATTTATCTGCAACTCGAGTGTGGACGCTTCTGTTCACCATCCATCCCACAAAGGGTCACTGAGACCCACTCTATCGGAGGGCCACGGCCTGAGCAAGGCTGCGGGGTCCTTGAGGTCCTGAGGCAGAGCACAGTGTCCTGGGAAGGTGATGGAAGGCAGACTATCATGTTCTCCAGTGCCGGCCATGGTGGGGCCAAAGCAGGGGAGGCCCATGGTTAGGAGGCCAGGCTAGGTAAAGATGGCCCATTTGCAAAACCCAGAGACAGATGGGGAAGGGGGACCCAAGAACAGTTGGTCAGAGCACCGTGTAAGGGCCGGGGACGCCGGTGGGAGAGGAAGGCAGTGGCAGCTGATACCAGCCCCAAAAGGTGCCCTTGAACCCTCAAGGGACCTTGCACAGGACTTGGCAGATGGTTTTGAGAATCTGGAGATGGGAGGTTACCCTGGATGTTCAGGATGGGCCCTGTGGGATCACAGGTCCTTACAAGAAGGCAGAGGGAGACGTGACTCAGAAGGCCATGCAATGGAAAGCAGAGCTCCGCACGGGGAGGAAAGGCAGCCCTGGGCCAAGGACAGTCAGAGTCATGGAGGTGTGACCACAGAGCAGAGGCTGGGGAGGGCAAGGAAGGGGCCACCCGCCAAGAAATGCGGGCACCTCCTGAAAATGACAAACACAAGGGATCTGGAGCCTCCAGAAAGAATCTGCCCTGCTGACTCCTTGACCGTAGTAGCCCAGTGACGCTGACCTTGGCCTTCCGAACCCCAGAACCCCAAGAGAATACATCTGTGTTCTCAGCCACCAAGGGTGTGGGAGTTTGTTCCAACAGCCCCAAGAGCCTACACAGAGAGACGTGGCCTCGAGCGGAGGGCCCAGCTGTAGATGCTGGCACCCTGCCTCCCACCCACCGCTGGCCACCAGGTGGGCCTGTCCAGGGCTGGGCAGCGTCCGCTGTGTGGTGCTGCTCCACATTCACGAAGATCGCCCCCCACACCCGCCTTCCAGCGTTTGCCATCAAAGGGAGGCAAAGCTGCCCCCCCGCCCCGCACACACACAACCTGGCCCTACCCCCACTCTCTGAGTCGAACAGACTCACAGCCCAGAAACCCAACCAGCAAAGACAGGCATCCCCACATCCATCAGATGACCCGCCCCGCCTGGGGCGGCATCTTCTCACTGCAACCCCAGCGCACTGCTGACCTCAGCCACTCTCAGCAGAGACCAGACATCCTGGAATGTGCTGTCTCAGCAAGGGGTGAGCCTCCCGTCACTGGAGGGATCCCAAGCCCCTGGAAATGCTGAGACCCTGTGAGTCTGTCCTGGATCTCCTCCCAGCAGCCATCCTGCACATAGTAGGTGCCCATGTGAGTGAGTGAGTGAATGAACGAATGGGCGGGTGAGTGAATCCACAGCCTCCCCAGCCGACAGCTGTCCTCTTGGCAGAGGCGCCGCACGCAGGGCTGGCTTCCTTCTCGGAAGAGCCGAGGAGACATCTGTGACTCACCTTCTCCCGCGGCTCCCGTCAGACACCAACAAAGGCTTGCAGCCAAGTCCCTCACAGAGGGCATCCACTCCCCGAGGGAACGTCACGGCTCGGGGACAGGATGGTCTCGGGGCCGGGACACCCACGCTGTTAGGGGACCCCTCCCCAGGCTGTCTTCAGCCCCCGTCTCCACCCGATGGGGCCACCTCCCGCCCTGCTGCAGCCCTCCTGGGGCCTGTGCTCGGGGCTTGAGGGCCACCCCCCCTGCCCCTCACCCTGCCACCTGTGGCTGCAAAGCTCTGCCCACCAGCCTCGCCCTAGGGAACCCACAGGGCACAGCGGCCAAGAGCAGACCAGCCATCCCGAGGTCAGGTGCAGGGAGGTCCTCTTTCACTCACAAGCTCTGTGGAGGCTGACACAGCCCCAAGCAGAGGCAAGTGACCTGGACGACCTGGTTTGAGGCTTCAACAGACAGTAAACCACCAAAAGCAAGGTGATGGAGGCCATCTTGGCCTCGTCCATGTAAACGGAAGTAGAGATGACACTCTGGAAGGTGGGGGCTTTGGGAGAGGGGAAGGGACGCCATGCAATGGTGCCAGATGCCCTCCCAAGGTGGGAGTATGACCTTCTGCCCACAAAGCCAGTGGAGACCAAGGGTACAGCCCGGCCCCCTTCCAACTCCCCATGTGCTCCCTGTAGGGTGCTCCCCAGAAACGCTCCCGCTTAGCCTCAGTGTACGCAGCTCGAGGGTTGGGCACGGGGTCTGGGCTTGGCGCTCAGAGCATGTCAGCCCACCCAGCAGCACCACCCAGCAGGGATGATGGGTGCAGCTCAGGCGTGTGAGCTCTAGAATCCTGCTGGGGCCTAGCCTCAGCTTCTCACAGACCCCCGACCCGAGTGGGCCATCGGAAGGAGGCGAACACACAGGGAAGCAGAGCCCAGATACAGAGACAGAGACGGAGGGCCTGGGGCCAACCACAGGGCCCCTGGAGCCAGCCACGCCTGAAGTCACTACCCTGGGCTTCCTGTATCTGTGACCTGTGATTCTACTTTTCACTTAAGCGCCTTGGTTTCAGGTTTCTATGACTTGTCATCAAAAACCCTGCTTAGGCGCCTGGGTGGCTCAGTGAGTTAAGCCGCTGCCTTCGGCTCAGGTCATGATCTCAGGGTCCTGGGATCAAGTCCCCTAGTCGGGCTCTCTGCTCAGCAGGGAGCCTGCTTCCCTCTCTCTCTCTGCCTGCCTCTCCATCTACTTGTAATTTCTCTCTGTCAAATTAATAAATAAAATCTTTAAAAAAATAAAATTTAAAAAAAAAAAAACCCTGCTTAACGCACTCCCTTCCTCGCACAGCACTGTAGGAGCTACGGTTAAGCGTGGACATAGGAACAGGCACCCCAAACTCACCTCCCCTTCAGCCTGGGCAGGAAGGTCTAACCAGTCGGCTGGAACACAGTCAGGTGAAACCCCAAGGTGCTGACGGCACAGCCCAGTTGGGGTAGGAAGAGAAGCCGGGAGGGCCAAGGGAGAGGAGGCAGAGACCCGAAAGTTGTCACCCCCCAGCATCCCCTGCACTCTGCCCCATTCTTTGCCCTCTGCCTCCAAGTGGAGGTACAGGGAGACAGGCCTTCCAGGCAGGGGAGCCCTGGAGACTCAGGCCATGGAAGAGGACTTCCCCACGCAGAAGCCTGGGAACATTCTTGACAGAATTATGCAGAAACAGACACCCTTCATTATCTCCTTGCACTGCTCAGAAAAAAATGCCATTCTGCTTTCTTCCAGGTGGAACGGGAATAAAAGGGATTAAGGATTAGCCAACAGCGGCTCAGGCATTCACCCACGCCCCTGCCCCTCCGCCACTGCTTCCTCCTCCATTGCCCAGCGGGTGGGACATGTAGGCACTCGGCAGAATTTCAAGAGGATGCCCATAGACACACGCCTTTAAGAAGGCGCCAGAACAGGGGCGCCTGGGTGGCTCAGCGGGTTAAAGCCTCTGCCTTCGGCTCTGGTCATGATCTCAGGGTCCTGCGATCAAGCCGTATTGGGCGCTCTGCTCAGCGGGGAGCCTGTCCCCGCCCCCCCGCCCCCGCCTGCCTCTCTGCCTACCTGTGATCTCTGTCAAATAAATAAATATAATCTAAAAAAAAAAAAGAAGGCGCCAGAACAAAAAGTAGGAAAGTGGCAGGCCCAGCAGCCACTCCTGGCTCTGCCCGAGGACCCTCCCTTCTAGGCTCTTCCGTGAGTCTATGCCCTGCTACTCCCACCACCTAGATGTCCTGCCTCCCTCCTCTTCCTTTCCCAAGCACCAACTCTGGGAAATGTTCCATAATTTCTCTAGGTGGGGAGGCTCAGGGGCCGGTTTTGCCCCCTGGCAGGAGGACAGGGACCCAGAATATACTGACTAAAGGAAGAACTACAGACTCAAGAAATTTCTCACAGGTGAGTCTGCCGCCCGGACTCAGCCCTGCCATAAACCTTCCCGGTGTCCACCGAGCAGCAGGAACTCCTGGAATCTGTGGGCACCTGTCCCGTGAGCTAGCGGACCACCCCCCACACTCCACATCCCCCAAACACCTTTCTCATGGTAGGTCCAGGAATGACCGATGCAGTCAGCAGGCGGCAGGTCCCCGGGGCCCCATTCCTGGGCACTGGGCTTGGTGACCAGTGTTTACGTGAATTGTATCAACTTGGGCCCAAGATATTATGAAGAGGTGGGCACCGTGTACCCCCATCATGGGGGTTGGGGGGGCTTGCCTGGGAGAGGACAGGTAGTACCAGCAGCCCAGCCACCATCCCCCACACTCCTTCCAGGTCCAGAGCAGGATAGAGCCCCACACAGCATTGCTGCAACCCCGACGGACTTCAGGGAAATGCCACCCCCTCCATCAGGACACCCTCCCTGACCACTGACTCACACAGGCCCTTGCTTCCCCCACTCCAGTTAGAGACCCCACACACACCTGTGTGCTCCTTCATGGCAGCTGCCCACCCACTCCTGCCCTGTGTCCCCAGTTCGTCGTCCGTCCCCTCACAGGGCAGGGATGGCGCCTCATTTGGCCATGTCGGTCCTTCCACCCGGCAGCAGGTAGGGCCCGGAACTCTCCATGCTCGCGGTCGGATGAGCAAATCAACCATTCAAACCCGCTCTCTCCAAGGCCCTGTGAGGGAAGTGCGAATTCAGGCTAAGCCAAGCCCCGTGGGTGTCAATAAAACTGCGGGTCATTGACAAGCGGGGGGGTCACCCTGGCATTCTGCCTTCCTCCCATCACACTGAGAACAAGACCTGCCGAAGTCAGCCTCAGGGGGAGCTTCAGATTCCAGCAAACCCCAGACTGGAAATGGCCCCAAATTCGTGGATTGGTGCCCACGCACCAGCCAGGGGTGGGGCTCAGCCACCACTCTTGGGGGCCGCTGAGCCTGGGGCTTAAGCACCTCCAGATGGCCTCTCTGCTGACCCCACTCTCACTCTCTGGCAGGCTCCCTTCCGGCAGGGGCGGGGGGGGGTCTCTGGCCCGACACCACTGCACCCCAGAGAACCCCCTCCTCCCACCCAGGATGGGCCAGCCAACCCCAGAAGTATGCAGGAAGCCTCGGAGAAGGAGGGCAGTGAGGCCCAGGGTGAGGGACCACATTCCTGAAGGATGGGGCAGTGTGGCAGGGGTGAGGAGGGCCAGCCTGAGCAGCAGGGATGAGGAGGGGCACCCTGGGTAGAAGCCAGTGGCCCAGCAACCAGGCCAGCCCTTTACATAGGCCTTCGGTCCACAAGGTCACTTAATGTCCTTAAGGATGAGAAAGACAAAACCGCGTGAGGTTAGCAGCTGGCCAGGGCCACTCGTAGCCAGGAGGCAGCAGAGCAGAGGGGACAGCCCCGTGGAGGGCCGTGGGTGTGAAGAGGGCCTGAGTGTGGTCAGGGACAGGTAGGAGCTGGTGGGCATGCGGGAGCCCATGGAACATGTGAGGGTCGTGCTGTGTTGGGGGAAAGATGTGGAGGCAGATGGGGCTACCCTCCACGCTGCCCATTCCCAGCCAGGACAGGTGGGCTCACACAGCCGGTCAGCCTCTCAGAGCCCTCTCAGTGCTCCCAAGACCCCAGACCTGGGCATGGTCGCAAGCTCCTCTACGGGACTACAGAGAGGCCAGCAGTGAGCCGAGTGACAGGAGGATTCATCCCCACAAAAATTCTGGGGACCCTGAAGGAGACACAGCAGAGGTCAAGCCCTGCCCCACAGTATTGCTGGCCCAGACGGAGTTGCAGTCTCTTGTCCTTAAAGCGGCCATCTCGAGAGCTGCTCTGGGGCCACGGGCAACTCAGGGACTAACACATGAGGTCTTGTGAGCCATAGGCACGAACAGGTGGGGCCGCTGCCCTGGCTCTGGGGCTGTGGAGGCAGCTGAGCCCGGAGACCAGCGGGCAGTCTCTGATGGCCGGCTCAGAAGGGCGTCCGTTGCTGACCTGCCGAGAACGAAGCCCGGCCCGCAGGGAGGGGGCCCAGGAAATGTGTCCCCAGGAGAGGGAGGAGGAGCGGAGGGCAGAAGATGGGCCCTGCCTCCACCCCTGTGCTGCCAAGGCCCTGCCCAGATGACCATTCCCTGAACTTCTCAGTGGACAGCATGCACTGAGAGGCCATTTGGAAGCCTCCGGAAGGCAGGACTCCCTGCTCCCTGGAGAAATGAGGGCGATCTTCTTCCTTCCCCAACATGACACATGGATGGCCCCCCTCTCCCCCCCACCCCCGAGGAGTGAGGCGGCCACGGGCTGGGCGGACAGATGGGGACAAGGCCACCTCGGAGTCCTGGGCTCGTCCTTCTTGCTTTTTCTGTATCAGAGAGGGCGCTGCTGACTGTCCAGGGCTGGCCTGGTGGAGGGGGGGCAGACAGGAAGCAGAGGGATCTTAGGGAAGGCGGCCCCAACGGTCCCTCCACCCCCGAGGGCCGCAGGTTTTGGATTTCCCTGTGCCGGTCCAGGCCTCTGCTCGCCTGGGACAGAATGTAAAGAAACTGACTTGCTCTTAAGAAGAGAGCATTCCAGGCAATCATTCACGTCAAGCAACTTGTGAAAAGCCAGTCATCAACGAGAAATTCTCTGTACAAGGGGATTCTTGGAGCCCCCAAGTTTCATGAATACCGCTGGGCCAACCGTTCCGGGAAACGTACCCACATCAGACCCCCTGGCTCGGACGGGCACCCCCGCCATCTGCTCAGTGGGTTCCAGCTTTGCCCTCTGACCCCAGCTTCTGCACACACCAGCAATCTCCTCCTGTGCCCTAGGGCAGGCGCAGGTCCCAGCAGTCACTATGGGGACCAGGACACAGGACACCAGCTGGTGTGTGCTCCCCTGGGCTCTGTGTGCAGCATGTCAGTGGGGGAAAGGGGGCACAGAAAGGGGGTGCTGCCAGCACCCCAGCCTCCAAAGACGACACCTTGAAGGGGACACACAACATAGGAGAGTGACATGGAACAAGGCCACTCCTCCGGGGAGCCGGCCCAAGGGACTGTTCAGTGCGGGGCTGCTGGCAGCCAGATGGACGGGCCGCAGGTACCAGAGAAGGATACTCAGGCCACCAGGAGCTGGTGCTCCCACTGCTCCAGAGTCAGTGCTCCTGCCGCTCCAAAGCTGGTGCTCCCACCGCCCCAGAGCCATGTCCTGGGCCAGCTTTGCTGGAGACAGCACCCTAGCCCACCCAGTCTTGGTCCAAAAGCTGAGTGTAGCCATCTCCCAGACATTTTGTCTTACATCCATGAAATGAGACTGGAACGGGGGATGCTATTTAAAGCCCCTAATTCCAGAGCAGGTGCCTTCTCACCAGAGTGCCCTGGCTCCTGACCAAAGGGCAAAGGCAGGAGACCTGGTGGCACCAGGGCCTGACCACACAGCCACTGCCATGAGTCAGAAGCTTCTGGACAGCTTTCCTCTCGGCCTCGTCTCGGACAGGAAAGAGACCTCTCCAGGTCTCTGGGAAGCCAACATGACTGTCTGCTCAGGGGTGAGGAGTAGTTAATGCTTCAAAGAGTAGGCATCTGAACAGGGGGCCTCAGCCCTGTCACTCCCCAAAGGGGAGTGGGCTGGGCCTCTGGGCTCTGGCACCCTATAGGACTGACAGTCACTCCTCTTCTACTCAAAGGCTTACTGAGCATCTACTAGGTGCCAGGCACTGGGGGAGAACAGAGAACAAGCAGACAAGAGCCCAGAGGCTGGAGCCTGGGGGACACAGTACACAGGGAGCAGGGAAGAGGAATCATTCCCACAGGGTCTGTCTCTCCCCTCTCTTTCCATGGGCCATGGCCTCGCATCACTGTTACTCCTACACACATACGAGCCTCTGCCTTCTGCTGGCTCCTTTACTATGTTGGTAAAGAAATTCAATTCAGTATTTCACTAACTACATTGCCACAGAACTGATTTCCTTTGAATGCTGTAGATTTTCTTTTATGCTCATTATTAAAACAACATCCTGACAAAGTTCCATGGGCTCCTCCAGACTCAGAGTAGGGCCGTCCATGGCACAGAAAGTGCTAAGAACCCCCCGAACCAGGTCGCCGGAGCCAGGAAGCCCCTCAGTGGGCGTCAGGGGGTAGCCCACGGTGCCTGACAGCGAGCGAGGCACACAGCAGCCCCCTCAAAGCACAGAAACAGAGCTGCTGCAGTTATCAATCCCCAGAAGCCCCATCCCACGGTCCAAGGATAAATCAGAAAATGAACTTGGATGGGGTTAAGCAGGATTGATAGGAATAAATTGAGAAAAACATGAGATTTTTTATTGAGTGCTTTATTTTTACGGAGGGAAAATTGAATTATTTCACAGGCCAATGAGGCAGTCAATAGGGAAAAGCTCCTAAATGCAGGGAGGAAGTGGAACAAGCTTGAACTTGAAATGCACACCACCAGCCTTCAGGACCGCATCGCCCCAGCCAGCTTCCTCCTCCCCCTCCTTGGCCGGGCAGCGGACCAGCCAGCCTCCTTCTGACTTTGCAACACAGACAGAGCTGGTTTTCCCGGGCTCTGAGCAACAGCCCCTCCCTTGGGTCGTGCTGGCAGAATCCAGGATTATTGGAAGAACGCAGAAACAAAAGCCGCTCCCACGCACAGTCTCGCCACCAGGCCCTCTCTAGACGCGGGACCGCCTCTAACACGGTCAACAGTTCTCTTCCAGAAACGCAGGCGGTGGGCTTCTTGGGGGATTGCAGTCATGCAACTAATGGGCAGGCCGGCAAAACTCAAGGCAGACACAAGAGCAATTTCTGCTCCAGTTAAGACCTCGGGCTCGACCACAAAACCAACCCGGGATTCCCACATGACTCAGCAGGCCCATTTCTGGGTATACACCCACAAGAAGTGGACTCGAGGACTCGATCACCTACCTATATGCCCAGGATCACCGCAGCGTGATTCACAACAGCTAGAAGATAGGAACATCCCCCAGTGCTCCCTGGATGGACAGACAGACGGACGGATGAAGATGTGGTCCACCCAGACAACAGACTATTATTCAGCCTTAAGAAAGGATAGACAGGGGCGCCTGGGTGGCTCAGTGGGTTAAGCCGCTGCCTTCGGCTCGGGTCATGATCTCAGGGTCCTGGGATCGAGTCCCACATCGGGCTCTCTGCTTGGCAGGGAGCCTGCTTCCTCCTCTCTCTCTCTCTCTGCCTGCCTCTCTGCCTACTTGTGATCTCTCTCTGTCAAATAAATAAAATCTTTAAAAAAAAAAAAAAAAAAAGAAAGAAAGGATAGACATTCTGACACCTGCTACCGCCTAGATGAACCTGGAGGATATTATGCTCCTGAAATAAGTCAGTCACAAAAAGACAACGTATGTATGTATGTTTCCACTTAGGTGAGGTCTGCCAGAGGAATCAAGTTCATAGAGACAGAAAGCAGAACAGAGGGAGGGCACCAGGGGCTGGGGGCAGGGAACACGGGGGGCTAGTGTTTCATGGGGACACAGTTTCCATTTGAGAAAAACGAGTGAGCTCTGGAGGCGGAGGGCACTGGTGGCTTAAAGTCCCTGAACCAGACACCTACCCCTGGTAATGATGAAAACTTTTACGATACTTTCATTTAGAATTACAAAATAATAATCAAGAAAATATATCTCTTGCACTAAAACTAAAAACAAAACAAAACAAAACAAAAAAAACCACTCAGGCTTAAGAGGAAAAGAATTAGATGTCAGTTTGGACCCTTACTAGCTGTGTGGCTTCAGGCAAGCCCCCCTCATCCCTGTGTGGCCGTGAACTTGACTTCTCTTGTCTGGAAAGTGGGTATGATAATCATGTCAACTTTGCAGGGCTAGCGGAGGGAAGGCAGGTGAGGCACCCGGCATAGCAATGAGCCCATCAGTGGAGCCCGGGATTATTAACTTCATTATTACTCATCAGGAGCCCTATGTAAATGACAAGCAATTGTTTTTATACTTTGATTCGAACCGAATTTATCTCCGAGCATCGGGAAATGGCGCCGTGCGAGGGATGTGTGCCCTGTTGAAGTCAAGATGAGCTCCGCGCTGCAAAGAAATTACCTGCTTTTGCAAAAAAATTACCGAGGAAGGAGAATGGTGTTATTTTAAGATCTTCAAGGTGGTCTGAGAAGAAACTAATTAAAAGATTGTAACATTCTGTGCAAACACAGTCACTGACTGCTACAGAAATGCAGAATGGAGAGGAACTTTTCTATCTCCAAAGAGCATCCGAGGTTTCCTTTTTCCTTCAGTCCTCCTGTGAGAGCCCACACGTTCAAGGATCCCTATTAATTTTTGAAGACGACAAACGGAACGGAGTCGGGATGAAGAGGATGAGCATGAGACACGTTGTGTGAAGGGTCCCCGAGCCACAGGGCTCAAGTTAAAAAGATGTCACTGCTGCCCTCAGTGGGTGTGTGCCCACCACCCGCTCCCCGGGAGGCTGAAAACAAGCCTCAGTTTCCCACAGAAGCCGGAGCAGGTCAGGGCGCACGTGCACCTGCCGGGTACCAGCGAGCACAGGGCCCCCACCGTCCACCACTCGTGGACCTGCTGACCTGGGGCCCTGAGGGTCATGGCTCTAGGAAAACTTGGGGCTCGAGCGAGCAGATCATACTTAGGGGGACCCCCATCCTGGGCACGTTTCACGTTTATAAGGCATTTCCTCTACGTGCAGAAGCCCAGCTCCGGCCCAGTGTGAGGCTTTCACGGGATTGCTGCAGCAAAATAGCAGGCTATGAACAGACCAGGTGCTTGCCTTCGAGCCTCTAAACGCTGCAGATGGAGGCCTGGGGGTCCCGGGTTTCCCTGCCTCTGGGGCTTCCAATCCTGGGGACAGTGGCCGGGAACAGCGGCGGTGGCCTGGCATCTCGGCTCGTCGGCACCCCTGTTCCACGAAGCACTCACATACACTGGGCTTTAGGAGGGGTGAGGATGAAACAGGTCATTTGTAAGATTCTATAAATAACTCTGTCTTTGGAGGCAAAAGGATAGATACCTCAAACACAAAGCAAGGCCAAGTTCCCCCTCAGGGTCTCTCTCAACTGAGAAAGGCACAGGGGCTTGGCCTCCTCCCGGAGTATTTTCCAACCGCTCCAACACCGTACCCCTGCTCCGGGGCCTGAGCCTGCCTCCGACAGATAATAATAAAATCAGAATTAAACATAAAGGCAACCCTCCAGAAGGCCCTTGCATTGGGCCACACTCCGCTCCGAAGGGGCCGGCAGAAGGATGGAGTTAATTTATGACCTCTTTAAAACACTCTCAGGAACTCTCATGCAACTACAGATTAAATAGCCACTTTATTAAAGTAAAAGTAGATTTGTGCAACGTGTTCAGGAACTTTATTAATGGGGCCGTCTCTCTGCCTTCAAGCCCGGCTTCTTGACTGACGGATGTCCTTTCCCTGTCCTAGTGTTTGGGGCTTTGCAGGCCCCCCGTGCCTCGCCTTGGGCCTTCATGCTCTGCTTCCCAGTCTGCTTCTCGCCCCAGGTGGCCACTGGTCACCACTGATGTGCCACACAGCCACAGCTCAGCCTCCCATGGGCCAGATGTCTCCCTCCAGTTCAGTCCCTAACCTCAGACTGCCGGGAGGCCTGCACGGCGGTGGGCTGGAATTCCAAAATAAGGCACGTAGCATTCAGCGGGCTTGAACGTGAGACCCTGCACCCTGGAGCTACCCAGCTCTCCTCTAAGAAACCGCGGCATCAGACACAGGCCACAAGTCAGCTCTATCACTGGATTTGGACCTGTTCATTCGAGAACCTACAAGTGCTTGAGGAGAAGGCCTTTACTGTGTCGTGAAGCAGCAGGGCCCTGGGAAAGAGAGAGGCCTGCAGAGCGAGGGGCTGCCACAGCCCATCCATCCTCATCTGGAAAGCTCTCTCACACCCCCTTGCCTCCCCCGCCCCTCCAGGGTCCAGCCCAAGTCTCAGTCTCCCAGGAGCCTCGCCTCCGAGCCTCTGTCCAGAAGCCTCCCCTCCAGCCCCCGTTGCTACCCACACAGCCCCCTCCCACCCCGGGTGCTCAGATGGGACCCAACATAGCTTCCTACAAGCTCGCTGTAGGCCAGGCCCAGGTCGGAGCACAAGGACCACTTCCTTCAGGTGCCAAGCAGGCGCAAAGCGAGGCTTCCCAGCCAGGCTCCAAGATGGCAAGACCCAGCTGAGTCAGTTTGCCCAAGATCTCCGAGCCAGGAAGGATGAGGCCGGGGAACCCCAGGCCAGCATGCGCTGAGGATCACATGTCCGTCACCACCACCGTCTCTGTGACCAATCCCACCAGTTCCCTGTCATACACAGAAAAGCACATGGTCACCTGAGAGGTTCCCCTCCATGGTGTGGAGGGGACCCTGTGGCAGGAACTGGGATCACTCCACAGCTTCAGCCTCCCCGGGCACCATCCCCAGTAACCTGCTGGTTTTCTCAGGGGTCCAGTGCCTTGCCTGGAGCCCAGCGATGATGGCAGGGAGCCTAAGCCCTATTTCTGCTTGACCCCCCTGAGGTCGGAGGTCCACAGGAAGAATAAAGCACATATAACGGAATCAACTCTTTGGGGACATCGAAAGGGGATTTTCAAGTCATTTTTGCACAACCTAGCTGTTCCAATTAGCCCACAATCATTTTGGCCTTTCTAAATAAAAGCTTTTAACCTTCAAACCAAATAAAACAAAACAAAGCCACCACTTCATCCAGCCCACATGGGCTCTCCAGCCTCACATTAGGTTCCCTGAGGAGCTGACTTCAACCTGTTTTTCCCAAACTTCTTCCCTCTGATCCATCTCTATACACAATGCATCCACGGTCTTTACACAACAGGTACACACCTTTAAATTTCCACGTCTCAGAGCTTGTCCATGCTGTTCCTCCCCATTGAGTGATCCTCTCCATCTCCCATACACCTCCCCTAATCTTTCCTTAGGCCCACTCTGATACCACCTCCTCCAGGCAGCCTCCCCTGATTTCCCCACCAGGGAAGATGGCACTTGCCCCTCGTACCCTACCTTTGGTGTCCCTCCCTTCTCTCCTGCCAGACCACCCTGAGATCTACCACATTACACTCCATGAACAAAAGGGTGAGAGAGACCCCTTCCCCGCTGCTGTGGGCTGATTTGGGGCCCCTTCCACAAACTTCATTCAACCCCCTCTAACTGGGACTGTATTTCGGAGGGTCTTTAAAAACGTTCAAATTAAGTGAACATGAGGCCAGTCAGGTGATCCTGATCCAATCTGACGGGGGTCCTCAGAAGAAGAGGAGATCGAGACAGGACACACACAGAGGACGACCACGTGAGGGAACCAACCTCAGACTCCCAGCCTCCAGGCCCAGGGGGAAACACGCTTCTGTCATTGAAGCCACCCGGTCTGGGCTGCCTGAGTGTGCCCGAGCACACTAATGGACCTGCCCTCCCGGAACGTGACATCTGGCAAGTTGTCATGACCCAATTCACACCCTCTATCTGGAGCTTTGGCTCCCTGGGTCTAAAAGAGACACAAATATCCGGATCCTAGAGACCCCAGAGCAGAGAATGTGGATCACCAGCTCAGAATTACCTCTATACACAGCTCCCATGTCCCATGGACATCCCAAGCCCTGTGGGCACAGCATGGTGCAAATGTGCAAATGGGGGAGGGGGTGAGGATGGGGACAGTGGGGGACAGGGAGAGGTGCTCATCTACTGATGCGGGGACAACACTGAACCAACCAGGTCGAGTCACAGCAAGCTCACGTTCAAGTGCCGCGAAGGCACCAAAGCTAGCTTAAGTGCCACACCCTGCGACAGCCAAATAGTACATAGAAGCAGCAGCTCTAGAGAAGCGAAACCTGGAGCCTCGGGGCAAAGCCCCTCCTGGATCCCTCAAAGGCAACGCCCAGTGGTCCCGATGAAACGTTCATTTAGCTCATTTAACCGTTCGTTTCTACGGCTCCACAGACGGAAAGACAGTGTTTGAACTTCCAGGCAAGCCGGCTTCCCCATCTCCATGGGAGCGGGAAGAATCAGGCCGTGGGAAGGAAAAGACACACAGGTTCCCAGTGCTCAGCGACAAGGGCTTGTCTCCTGCAATCCCGTGACTCCTCGCAGACGCTCGAAAACACTATCAGAAAGTCTATCCCTCTCAGCAAACGTTTTTTTTTTTTTTAATTTTTGAAAACACCTGCTGCGGTAAAGCGAACACTTCCTCTGCTGCTGGGGGCCACATCTGCAAAGAATAGTTTCCGGGGTCTCCCTACCCAGACACACAGAGCGAAATAAAATTTGTGAAAGGCTCTGCTCTGCAAATCGGCCTCAAGTTTGTTTCTTCCCTGTTGTAGCCAATCGTGCCTTCAAGTGCAGGCAAAACCAAGTGCAGAATGCCTTGGTTAATATCTCGGGCCCCGTGGCTGCCCGCTGAGAACAGAGGGAGCAAAGCACATTTCTAAGACCTTCTTCGCGTGCCCAGAAAACAATGCCACCTGTGCACTGAACAAGTAACAATTAGAAACACATTTTCATGTAAGCACTTGGTTCCGCTTTCCCTTTCCATATGAGCCTTCCCCAGGCAAGATGAAATTCTTAATGTACCACCTGATCCCTGGGCCAGAAGGTGACCTGCTTTTCCAGAGAGAATGCAGTTGGCCTCAACATCCCATTCCAGAGGATGGGTGAGCGGGAGAAGGGAAGCAGAAGTGAGAAGGTGCTGGAGCCAAATGCCTGGGTCAACATTTCCATGCAGCTTGCCTTCTCTTTGCTGCTCCAACAACACTCCCTGATGGGAATAAGGTACTTCTGGCTTCTGCCTCCTAAGTGTGTGCTAAGTGCCAGGCTGGGCCTGGCTTTTTACATGCTATCCCTGCCCTCCCCTTTGCGGCGGGGGGGGGGGGGGGGGGTGGGTGCAGGGCGAGGGGGGCAGCGGAGAGATCCAGCCTTTAACATACCTCTCCTGTTCTGGACCTCTTGCCCCTCCCCCACCAAAGAGAAGCCAGATCCCCTCCCCTCCCAAGCCCCCTTCTCCAGCAGCCAGGATACAAGCCACCTAGTTACAAAGCAGTCACACACCTGAGCCTGAGTCCCCAGGGAGCAAAATCAGGAAGGCTCCTCTGATGCTCCCCACCCCCACCCAAGAACTCCAGCCCCACGGGCCCAACCCCTCCTCACTCCCTCCCAAGGAAGGTGCACAGCCCTCTGGCTCTGTACTCATGCTGGGGTGGGTGCTGGGAGCCAGTGAGTCCTGAAGGTGCCGGTCCCACCCCTGACCACCTCCCTCTTCCTTTTGCCACCCCCACCTCCCCGCCTCACCCAGGAAGGGAAAATGACCCAGGGATTGGGTCAGCAGCTGATTCATCCCTTCAGCCAGTGGGGTGGGGGGCTTAATTGAGACAGTGGGGCTCTAGGGGATGACCTGAAATGCTCATGTGTTCCGGGAAATGTTGGGTTCCTAGTTACCTTTAGGTCCCTAAGTCAGAGCTTACAGCACAAAGGCCGGGGATTGGGGGGGGGGGGGGGTTGTCCACCAGGATGGGGAGTGATCAAGAGCTGGGGTCCCCCCTGGCTCTCAGGGACCATCTCCTAGGGCTCTTCAAGGGAGGGGGAAGCCTGCTACCTCCGGACAGGCACCATTCCCCCAACCCCCACTCCACCTGGCTCCCTGAGCGCCCCCTGCTGGCCTCCTGGACATCAACTCAACAGCCCCCCACCCTCCACCCAAGGCTTCTAGTCTGACTGCAGGTGGCAGAAATGACCCGGTGGGGGACCGGCAGGGCCCTGGGCTCTGGACCAATCAGGTGCAGCCAGTGCTGCCCCCTGGATGCGCTGCCCCAGGATTCGGCTGGAGAAGCCATAGGGTGGTCCAATATGGTCAACCCCCACCCCTCCCTTCTCTGGCAGAATCCGCCCCGCCCCCACCCGCATCAGACCAGCAGGGCCAGAGAAAGGTAAAAGCTCCTGGAGCCCATGTTACACCCCTTTCCTGGGTAAGGAAGCTCAAAGATGCCCATCCCTCCACTCCCAAAGCATGCAGGGGTGCTGGCCCCATGCTGCCTCCTCGGAACTTTGCCCAAGAAAAGAACCGCGGGGGTGGGGGTCAGCCTCTGGAGAGACCTAAGTCAACACCGATGGCGGGGAGTAAGCGGAGGGAGTAAGCGGAGAGTCCCATCTCTACTCCCCACACAACAGCCCCCCCCCATAACAGCTGCCACCTCCCTGCTCTCTTTCCAAACTGGGGATAACCCACCAGGGCTGCTGGGAGACGACCCATGCCTGACCATTGGTCATCTGCCCTAGGCAAAAAGGAGGCTGAGGCAGCTCCCCAGGGAAGAATATGAGGGCCAACCTCCAAGAACCACAAAAAAAAAAAAAAAAAGGAACGGACCGGTATCCAGAGGGATAGGAACCACAGCGCAGCGCTGGAGGAAGGAGGCACCCAGGACCCTAATAGATGTGGCCAGGGGTGGGGGAGCTCAACTTCCAGAGTACAGGGGAAGGTGGAGGGAGGGCGGGGAGTT
The DNA here is from genome assembly GCF_009829155.1 of Mustela erminea. Taxonomy (NCBI): domain Eukaryota; kingdom Metazoa; phylum Chordata; class Mammalia; order Carnivora; family Mustelidae; genus Mustela; species Mustela erminea. The sequence continues at coordinate 101,009,287 of NC_045615.1, forward strand.
TGCGGCCGCCGGCTGCGAGCGCGGCGTGGCGCCCAACTCCGTGGGTACGCAGTCCCTGCGCTTCCAGGTGCAGCCCCGGGTCGCACTAGGGGAATCCGGACAGGGGGTCCCAGAATCCCACGCCGAGCGGACCACGGAATTCCTGGAGCTCGTGGAGCAAGCTCCAGGGTAGACCACTAGCAGGGTCCCGGGCAGACCTGGGTGGAGAGGTTCCCGCAGTCAAAAACCCAGAACACAACGCTGAGCGGACCGGGTGGAGTCTGAGAGCGGTCCGGGCGCAACAACGAGTTGGGGCGGTCCTAAAGGACCGGGAGGGACCCTAGGTGACCAGGGTTCCGAAGCCTCGGGAGACACCCCCACCCCATAACCTGGGATCGGGAGGCCACTGGGGGCGCCTCCGAGGTGGCTCGGGGTCCCAGAACCCTGTGAGGTAGGGTCTTCACATATCTGGGGACCTCTCCCCCAAGAAACCCTTGGCCAGAGTCCGGTAGGGGCGCCGCCGAGGTGACTCGCGTCCCCAAGTCGCCGAGAACGCCCAGGGTGACCGCGGGGCGGTCCGGAAGTGGGGGCTCGAGGGGTCCGGGGCAGGGGCCGCGGGGGGCGCGCGGAGGTCACTTACGCTGCTGTTCTCGCCCGTCCAGTGCACCATCGCCTGGTTGTGCGTTGCGTCCCCCTTGAGCACGAACGACGTGCTGATGAGCGAGACCTGCGCCCGCGAAGCCGCTCCGGCCCCGGGAGCCGCCCGCGCCCAGCGCCCCTGGCCCGCGGCGGGGGCGCCGTCCTCGCCGGGACCTGGAGCGGGACCGAGCCCCGGGGCGCCGGGCTCCGCGCCGCGCGCTTGCCGGTCCTCGTCGCCGCCAGGCAGCGCGCGCCCCGCGGGCGGGCTCGCCGGTACCCGGGTCAGCAGCGCGCGGGGACCCAGGCGCCCGGGCTCGGGGGAGCGCCCCGCCGCCTCGCAGGCGGCCAGCAGCAGCAGCAGCAGCAGGAGCGGCCGCGAGCGCGGCGAGCGCGGCGGCGGCGGCGGCGCCCCCGGGCTCGGGGCTCGAGCGGCGGGGCCGGGGCCCTTCGGGGAGCGCGGGGGGCCCCGGGGCGCCATGGTCGCCGAGGGGCGGCGGCGGGGCGGGCGCGGGCGACGGAGACCGCGGCCGGGCGAGCGGGAGGGCGCTGGGGAGCGCGAGCGAGAGCGCAGAGAAAGGAGCCGGCGAGGGGAGGGAGCGGGCGGGAGGAGGGGACTCGCCGCTCCGCCGCCGCCCGCGCAGCCTAGGGCGCACCGCCACCTGCCGGCCGGCCCCGCGCCCGCCGAGCGAGCGCCCACCGGCTCAGGGCCTGAACCCAGGTCCCAGGGAGCGCCAAGCCCGAGAGAGCCCTCTCCTCCTTTCCTCCCTTCCCCCTTCCTCCCCTGCTCCTGCCCTCCTCTCTGCCCTCATCCCTTCCTCCCTCCCTTTCCTCCTGTACTCACTGAGCACCTACTGGTGCCATGCACCGTTCCAGGCCCTGGGGGCACAGGGGTGAACCACTGCCAGGTGCCAGGCCCTGGATGACAGCCCGGGGAGACCCGCACCCCAGCGAACACCTTTAGGGACGAGAGAATTCCAGAGAGCCCGAACTAACACAGTGTGGAAGTGGGGAGGTGTTCTCTGGCAGGGGCCTCCGAAGATTGAGCGGGCAGTGTAGACAGCACCTAGGGGCCTCTCTAGGCATTGCAAAGGCCCTGAGACTGCCCCTGGCCCAACCAGGCAGTCTTTGAACATGAGGGTAGGCACCTGGGTGCAGAAGCATTTAGAGGGGTGTGGGGACAAGGACCCATCCAGGGCACAGCCGGGCAGACCACAGAGAGCCAGAGCCCAGGAAGCCGCCACGGGAGGTCATGGGCTACTTTAGGCAGATTTCAATAGAACTTTGTTGTGCTCCACATAGGCCTTAGGGAAAATAGGAGGATGGGAGTGGGAACTTCACTGAGGCCAGACCAGCTTCGCATCCTGGGCCAGGCTGGGGGGTGGGGGGCAGGGGGCCAGCCTGTCTCCATCCTTCCCCCAAGACCTCTACATCTGGTAAAAATCAGGAGGCCCTGTGCTACACCTGCCTCCCAGCTGGGTATCTTCACTCCAGAGAGAAAGAACCACGAATGAGGCAGAGGAGCAAAGCATCAAACATTTGGGAAGGGTGGAGACTGTGGGTTCCCTCTGGCCCCCAAGAGCAGAAGCGCCCAGTGTCCTGTGTGCTGGTACTGGCTCACCACCCCCCCACCCCAGGCTCAGCCGGAAGTCATATCCAATTACAGAGAGCGTCCCCAGGGCCATGGCTGTCTGTGCCCAGCCTCAAGAGGCGGGATGTGATGTGACCCCTGGAATGTGCCCTGGCCCTCCCACTTCGTGGTGTCAATTCCCAACCTGTCAGACTCGAAATTTCCAGCTTAGGCCCGGGGTACAGAAGGGATGCAGAAGCCATCAGCTGTGGGAACCCATGTTCTGGCCCAGGGAGCAGAAAGGAGCAGAACCCAGTCAGTGCAGTGCTGAGGGAGGCAAGCCTGGGAGCCGGGTAACAGGAGCCCAGAAAGAAGCTTCAAACAAGGCACAGGGCAGACCGTGCCCTGGCGGGGAAAGCAGGGCCGGCTGTCCGGAAAGGGCCGGGTCGTGTCCCACCTTTGACCTGGTGCCCCATCAGGCATTCCCCACACCCCGGTCCCCACCGCCCCTCCCCAACCACACAGGCTCAGAGCTCTCTCCCATTTGTTCGCTTGTTTTAATAAAAGGGAGCCCCTAAGCATTGTCCCCAAGATAAACTGTGACAAGTGACTGAGCACCTACTCTGTTCTGGACACTATCCCTGGGGCCCGGGGCAGAGGGCGGGGGCGGGGGGGAGTCCCCGCTCCCGGGGTAGGAGGAGACGTTGCAGGTTATTGTAGGTAATTCTCACGACCAGGCTGTGGGGTGCATGTGATGGTCCCCTTTCCACAGTTGAGGAACTAGACTCCACCAGGCGGTAGCTGCCCGAGTTCCCCAGGCCAGAGCCGGTCAGAGACCAGATTCCAGCCCGGGTTTTCTGGCCCCTCGATGGCGTCCTTCCCACCGCCCCATGTGGTTACCTGTGGTCAGGGCACTGGGCTCACAGGCTCACTGCCCCTCAGAGGCTCAGACGGAGCCTCTCCACCATGGGCACGACCAGCCACTGTCGCAGGCTCACACGGAGGCCCACTTTGTTTGTGACTTGGTGAAGGTCCACGACCGCGTGGAAGGGGAGTCCAGACCTGGAAGGTGGGTGGAGTGGCGGATGCCTCACCGGGCTTCTTCCAGAACAGTCCGCTGGCTGCTTCTGCCCAGATAAGGCTGCAGGGCTTGTCGAAGGGCAGGACTGATCCGGCCCTTCTCTGAATCCAAAGCTCAGAGACGTGGGGACTCCCTGAGGTCACCAGGCTGTCGAACATTGCCGCGCGGGGACACGGTGACGAAGGAAATGGGTAAGATCCCCCCCGGGGGCCGGTGCAGAGCTCCCTTCCTTGTGCAGAGAGGTCCCAAGGAAGGCTCATTTCAGACAGGACTGAGGACCCAGGAGAAAATCGGATGGTCACCAGGGGGAGGAGTCACAAAGGGCATAACTTTGAGCCCAGAAGGAGAAGCAGCGGAAGAGGAGGAGAGTGGGAAATGCGGTCCCAGAGGCCCTTGGAGCAGGAGAGCCACAGTCAAGTCCACGAGGGTGCGGGTGCTCGGGGGAGGCCGGCAGCGGGCCTGATTTGTATTCACAGGCTGGTGCAAAGTCGCTGGAAGGTTTTAAGTGGGGGAGTGAGACCAGCGACATTTTGGAGCTGTGTCTCCGGCCACGGTGAGGACCAGTGCAGGAAGCCACTTAGGAGGCTCCTGTCCAGGTGGAGAGAGGCCGTAGGGGCTGGGCCCAGGCAGGCAGTGAGGGACTTGGGGAGGATGACGGAAGGAAGCCCACTCCAGCAACCTGCTGGGCCTGTGCTCACCTTCACTGGTGACCGAGTCAGGAAAGCAGGGGACTTGGGTGCAGAAAGGAAAGAGAACAGGGGGCAGCCAGGGGCATGCTGCTGTAGAGAAGCGTGGGGAGACCACGGGGCAGCATTTGGGTGCCCCCCGGGGCAGAAGGGGGTGTGAAAGCTGGCAGAGGCCCCGTGTGTGCAGACACTGGGTCCGGCATCCGTGCTCCGGTGGTATGGGGTATCAAACGCGCTCCGGGTTTGTAAAGCCTGGTTGCTCACGACGGGAACATCCTAAGACGGGGAAAGCAGCCCCAGCCACCTCCCTCACTGCCTCCTCCTTCCAGGCTCCAGGGGGGGCACGGAGCTCCAGACCCCCATCACGCCTGGCCCCTGCTTGTGGGGGGCCCCCAGTGGGATGGGGGAGACCCACGGTAGGCCACACCGTCCGGGAAGAAAGAGTGGCTCGGCCCCCTATGTGGGGCTGAGGGAAGAAGGCTGCTCAGAGGGGGATACCCTTCAACTGATCCTTTAGGAAGCAGTCACAAAAATAATCAGAATTAGGACTTGAGCCTACTCTGGGCCCAGGATTGTTCCAGAAGGACCTCACTGAACCTCACATCGATCTAGCATACATCTATGTAGCACTTACACAGGGAGGCCACAGGTTTCCCCACTTTGAGGAGGAAGGTGAAGGCACACAGGGGTTCAGTAATTTCTCCGGCGGATTCAAAGGGACGCATCCTCATGTGCCAGCTAGGGTGTCCTGTGGGAGACCTGTCCCCTCTCTGTATCTGTCATCACCCCGCCAGCACTGCCCGGACTCGGTGGTTCTCTGCAGGTCATCCCCAGACCACAGCATCAGCTTTAAAGGGAACTAGTTAGAAATGCGTGACTCCTGGAACCCACCCCAGACCCGCCGAACCAGAAACAAAGATGGGGGCCCCGGGGTCTGTGTTCTAAGGAGCCCCATGGTGGTTCCGACGCGTCCACAGGTTTGAGAGCCATTGTGCTAACCTGGCGGTTCTAGGCCTGGGCTCTGTCTGAGAACCACGTGGGAGAACTTTAGAAAAATGCCAGTGACTCCTGACCTCTGTGTCTAGGGCCCACTATCCAGCCCTCGCTAAACTCACTGGGAGTTCTGCGAGCGGCCAGAGCGTGCCATGGACCCCGTGGGGCTCCTTATGAGCATCCATGAATGACCAGATGCCAAGCGCCCGGCACATGGTTGGACCCAGGAAACGGAGCTTTCCCTGAGAGGTGAGTGGGGGCCCCCGTTGAACCCCAGCCCAAACCTTTTAGCTTCAAGATGCAGCCTGGGTTCCTCACCCCGCAGCAATGTCCCCCACCCAAAAAGGAGAAGTGCTTCTCCTCTCCAACTGTTAATCCGACCACTTACTCATTAAAAGTCTCAGGCTTTTTGAAATCAGCAAAGGTCTCTAGTGATAATATTTTAATGTGTCTTGATACATGTGACAAAGCTCAGCTTGGTCAAGGACTCCATGAGCAATGCTCTTGGGGATGCTGGGGGCGCCAGCAGGAGGGAGACTGAGGGAAAAGGCTGTTGGGGGGCCAGACTCCACAGCAGGGAGCCTCTCCCCTGTGCTGTGCCCTTGGCCTGGCCTCCAGCAAAACTAAGAAATTTGCACCTGCTTAGTGGGGGGTGGGGAAACAGCCAGTGGGGGGTGGGGTGCTGCCAGATGTAGGAGAGCTGCCAGGTGAGGACAGTAAGGTACAGGCGTGGGGGGGCTGGGGAAGCTGCCAGGTTAGGAAGGGGGGGCTGTGGGGAGAGCTGTGGGGGTGCAGCCAGATGTTGGGGGAAAGCCACCAGGGGCAGGGGCCAAGGGTAAACTGCAGGGTTGGGGAGCTGCCGGGTAGGGGTGGTAAGGAAGCTGCCAGGTGTAGGGTGGGGAGCTGTGAATGCCTTCCAGCAAATGACAAGGGGTTGGAGGGGACAGCTTGAGGGAGAAAGATCGTTATCCGGTTGTCATGGGGAAGGTGCCAAGTTGGTGGGGAGGTTGCTCAGGACATGCATTCAGGCCAGGGGCAGAAGTGTGACCCGGAGGCCAGAGAGAAATGTGTCTAGATGGAGAAGGAAGAAAAGGCCCCCCAGGGAGACGGTGGTCTGGCTGCTCTGATCCGTAGAGGGAGGGAGACGGGGTGGAAGGCGGTGGCCCCTCTGGGGATGAGACACTCTAAGGGGAGGTGGGGTGTGGTCACTTCTTGGTGGGGGCAGGGATTCCTCTGGCCTGCAACCCTGTAGCCACGGGCCAGCCCAGCCTGCATGTATGAGAGGCCCACCGAGCTGGAGGCTGGCTCCAGGGAGGGACAGGGATGGCAGCCGCTGCCTCCAGTCGCAGACCTCGCAGGGCTGATGCAGTGTGACAGGCTCTTGTCCCCCTTCCTTTCACCGGGTGTCCATGGAGCCCCATCACATGCCAACTTGAGGCTCCAGCTCTGCCCCAGTGACTTTGCAAAGTGCGGGCCCCCAAGCTGACCGGGGGATGGGCTTCATCATTATGTCCTTTTCCCGGAAGAAGAAATGGAGGCACAGCACGAAAAGGCAAAGAGGCTCGCAAGGGTTCCGTCCACAGCAATGGGAGGGATAAGCGGGGGGCACCCTCCTCTCAGCCTCGCCTTCCGCGTGCATCAATCTTTCCCCAACCCTGGGAGGCTGGGACGGGGCTGGGCTCATTATCATCTCCACTGACATCCACTGAGACCAGGGTTCCCAGAATGACAGTGGCCCCCCCAACCCCCGTGGCAGGTAGGCACAGGCCAGGGGGCCAGCCCCGAGTCTCACTGCTCCCCAACTGTGTACATACATAAAGCACTATGGGGACAGGAAGCAGGACAGTGACCGGCTCTGACCATCACAGGCCCACAGCTGAGAAGTGAGCCCTCAGCTCCTTGGAGCTTTCTGGTACTTGATCATCAGGGAAGACCCTGGAAAGTGGCCCCTGTGGGCCCTGGGAGAAGGGATTCCCCATCAGTCAGCAGGGGCCAGAGCCCGCTTTGGTCACTCCAGCAGGCAGGGCAGAGGAGAGGAGGGCTAGACCTAAGAGGGACATGCAACACCAGAAATGGTCCCTGGGGATTCCTGGGAGCTGGGAAAGCGGGTAGGGGCCCAGAGTCTCTGCATGGAGGCCAAATGCAGAGGGCGTGGCTCAAGAGGGGCCCAGTACACATCTGTGAGGGACGTGGGGGAGGGGAGGGGCATAGTCAGGCCTGGTGGGCCCTGCTTCTCCTCAGACTCGCCCTCCAGGCTGAAGGCCATGGTCTGTGTGTGACAGGTGCGTGCTGGGGGGTGATGAGTAAGTCACCGAGTGTCTTTGTGCCTCAGTCTCCCCACATCCACTGAGAACAGTCACAGCCCGAGTCCCAGGCTGTCGAGCAGGGGGAGGAGTGTCTCTACAGAGCTTAGAAGAGCACCCTGACCGCGTTGATGGAAGGTCGTCACGTGGGAGAGTAACAGAATGACCCACCATAGGTCCGTCTGTGTGACGCACGGCTCTGAGGTGATGGTCCACGACCGTCCCCTCAGAAGTCTTCTGCCATCCCCCAAGATCCCGGTTGGGGTGCGACATATCTTCATTCAAAGGGAGAGGTCCCAGGGGGCTGATTAGTAACCACCGATGCTGGTGGGCAGGGGACCAGACGGCAGTGCTAAGTCCCCAGCAAGCACGTGCCTCTGTCTCTGAGGCGAGCAGCCGTGTGCACTGGGTCTCAGTTTCCCACCTGTAAAATGAGGGGAAGAACAACATTATGACTTCTCCAGGACATGAGCTCCAGGAGGCGCTCCCCAGAAGCGCCTCTGTGGTCTAAGCCCTACAGCTGGCTGACCACCCCTCTCACGGGCTCATGTGCGTAAGGAACGGAAAAGCTCTGCAATTTAACCGTCTGTTTGACGTTGACGAATTCAGTTTCTCCCCCAACTTCTTGACCCTGTAGTTCTTTCCTCCTGCTTACCTCCACAAGCACCCTGGAGAATGCAGGTTATTATGGAAATATGTGCTGAGTACGGCGGAAGGAAGAAGGGAGAATTCATTCTGCCTGAGGTGCTGGCAAAGAGAAGAATACATTTGAGCAGGTCTTGAATGATGAGCCGGGACCCAGGTGAAGTAAAACACAAAGTGTAGGACCTGCAAGGGACAAAAGACATAGGTCCCCTGCCCACACAAGGAGGGCCCAGCAGCCTGGCCACGCTGGACAAGAACCATAAGACTTGGGGGGAAGCCAGGCCCAGAAGCTCCAGGCTTGTGCCTTCTCCCAAGGTGAAAGAGAACCTTCCAGGGCTTTCAAGAACAGGAACAGCACAATGAAATTTGTTTCAGAATGATAATTCTGGCAGCTCCAGAAAACTAGAGCTTGGAAAAGAGACAGGGAGGCCGGCGGGGGCCACGGCATCAATCCAGGGCAGAGAAGACAAGATGCGAGCAAGCACAATGGGGAGAAGGAAGAAGAGGGAGGCCCATCCCGTGCAAGTCTCTCTAGGGAGGCTCAGAAGCATCTGGGACAACATGACGCCACTGCATGGTTAGGGCACAAATTTGAAGCAGGTGAATGCTCAGCTTTGGATGTGTTGCTTCCAAAGTGTCTGTGGGACATCCAGGAGCCATGAGTCAGGCTAGACTAGGCTGGGCCACAGTAACAAATGAACCCCAAATCCCAGTGGGATAAATAATCCAAGGAAGGCACACTGTACTCATTCACAAAGCCTGATGCAGGTCAGGTGTCTCCCCCTCCTGTGGTTCTGCCAGCTGGACCATCTAGCCTTCAAGGTCACGGTGGCAGAAGAGGAAGCCAGAGAACCACATGGGATATTTTGTGGGGTTGGACCTGGGAGTCACCTCAATGTCACTCATGTCCCATTGGCCAGGGCCTGGGTTCATGGCCTGACCCACCTATAAGGGATCCTGGCAGACACAGGAGCACAGGGACATTTGGTGGCACACCAGCAGGGAGGCTCCAGAGGCCTTTGGAAATGGTGCCCGGGACAGAATCAGAGCTTGGGACACAGATTTGGACATGACTGTGGAATGAGATCACCTGGTGGGGGATGGAGGAAGGAAGAGAGAAAGATGAGATACAAAATTCCATTAATCCCTCTGAGGTTGTATTTAGGAATTCCCAGAGGATGACTCAAGATGTAGTCCAAAAGTTCACTTCCAAATATCCACTTATTTGTTGTCATGTGGACCAAGCCTCCAGAGTCTTTCCTGCATTTTTCAGTTTCCAGATGGCACTTTGGAATGGCACAGGCAGCCGCAAGCAGCTGGCACGTGTCTAAGTACCAAACCGTTCTGCAAGGTTCCCTCCACGAAAGGCCAAGGGCCTCAGACTTACAGATTTTGTCTGGAGGAGGAGTTTCCAGAGCCTTCCATTTTAATGACTATTTTGAAAGACAACTCACAGTATGGCTGCCTTTGAGATTCATTTCAGAAATCAAAATTTTTGCTACCAAACTATTAAATATGACAGCTTCTTTTTTTTATATTTTATTTATTTATTTGACAGACAGAGATCACAAGTAAGCAGAGAGACAGGCAGAGAGAGAGGAGGGGAAGCAGGGTCTCCAGCAAGCAGAGAGTTCGATGTGGGGCTTGATCCCAGGACCCTGGGATCATGACCTGAACCTAAGGCAGAGGCTTTTACCCACTGAGCCACCCAGGTACCCCTTCTTTTTTTGTTTAAATACTTACAGACTTAAAATGTTTTCACAAATAAAATTTGCCACAAATAACTATTATAAATCACGTTTTGAGGGATTTTAGCTTGGAGGTTAATTAAAACTCATTGTTTTCCCTTGAAAGTGATATTGCTTTAGTTAAGACCAACAGAGAAGCATGGGATACTTCTTCAACACTGATCTTGCCCTTTCCTGAGGCTAGTGTCCCACTCTGAGACTATGAGAGGGTCATAACACTGGAACCATGTCAGTTTTTGTTCTCTACTTAGCCTCAGAGCACAGCACAGTGCTGGGCACACAGGAGGTACTTAATAAGTATTGAATGAGTGTATGGACCAGAGGAAGCACAGAGAATGGATAGAAGGAAGGAAGGATAATGGATGAATGGAAAAAATATGGATGGATGGAAAAAAGATGGATGGATGGATGGATGGATGGATGGGTGGAAGGAAGAATAATGGATGGATGGATGGTGGATGATGGATGGATGGAAAGAAGATGGATGGATGGATAGAAGGAAGGGAAGATAATGGATGGATGGAAGGATAATAGATGGAGGATGGATGATGGGTGGGTGGATGGATGGATCAATGGATGGATGGATGGGTCTGCCATCCTGAAAACTCCTAGGGATTTGAACTTCTAAACAACAACTGCTGAAGCAATTTGGAAGAAGGGAAAGAGCACTGGACTGGGAGTCAGGAGGGCCGGGTTCCAGTGTCAACACTCTACTGACTGAGCTTCAAGAACCTGGGAAAAATCCCCTTCTCTGTGGGCACTTCCATTTTCCTTCTTTGCTAAATAAAGTCTCATCTACCCCAACCAACCTCTACAGCCTCATATATAGCCACTTCTTCCTCTCTCTATCCTTCCAAGCACCCTCAGCTCTGCCCCATGTCCCTAGTCACAAATGCACTCTGGGGAGTTAATACCTTGATGTGTGGCCAAGTGAGCGGGTTGGCAAATGCTCTTTCCAAAAATCAATTATAAAACTGCACAAATTAACAAAAGCAGCCATTTCCACATGCTGGACATCATCCAAGAGCATGCAACCATCTATGAAGTGTTCATGCTTAAAAACTGCTGCATTTCAGGTAGAAACAGTGAGTCTGGAGCATGCTGGCCCCAGGCTGCTCCCAAAGCACCCTCCCAGCTGGGGAGACTCAGAGACTCTGTAGGGAAGGGCACAGCAGGTGCAATGCCATGGCTGAAGGGACTCATTCAATTTGGACCAATGGGTGACACCCCTGCCTAGTAGCAGTGACAATGGAAATGATCATCTTGAAGGTTGTATAGAATGACTGAGACTGTGTGCCTCTGGAAATGGCCCAAGCCAGCCACAGACTCCTAGATGATCCCAAGGCCATGTGTACTCACATAGGAAACACGAGCAGCCCAGTGAAAAGCAAAAGCCAGGCAGATTTGAAAATGCCTAAATTTTAAATGTGCTCCTCTACCCACACAAAGGTCTTTGATATCAGATAGAAGGTTTACTAACTCAAGGTATTTGAGAATACCTCTGATCAAATACTGGCTGATCTCTAAGCAAGGCAGACAGAAGGGTGCAAAAACTATAAGTTAAAAATAAAAATTAAGCCCTTTTGGCTCCCTGAGCAGCGCCATGGCAGTCAGCAAGAACAAGTGCCTTACAAAAGGCGGCAAAAAGGGAGCCAAGAAGAAAGTGGTTGATCCATTTTCTAAGAAAGATTGGTATGATGTGAAAGCACCAGCTATGTTCAATATAAGAAATATTGGAAAAACATTAGCCACAAGAACTCAAGGAACCAAAATCGCTTCTGATGGCCTCAAGGGTCGTGTATTTGAAGTGAGTCTTGCTGATCTGCAGAATGATGAAGTTGCATTTAGAAAATTCAAGCTAATTACTGAGGATGTCCAGCGCAAAAACTGCCTGACCAATTTCCATGGCATGGATCTTACCCGGGACAAAATGTGCTCCATGGTCAAAAAATGGCAGACCATGATTGAAGCTCATGTTGATGTCAAGACTACCGATGGTTATTTGCTTCGTCTATTTTGTGTTGGTTTTACTAAAAATGCAATAATCAGATTCAGAAGACCTCTTACGCTCAGCATCAACAGGTCCGCCAAATTCGGAAAAATATGATGGAGATCATGACCCAAGAGGTTCAGACAAATGACTTGAAAGAAGTGGTCAATAAATTGATTCCAGACAGCATTGGAAAAGATATAGAAAAAGCTTGTCAGTCTATTTATCCACTCCATGATGTCTTCGTTAGAAAAGTAAAAATGCTGAAGAAGCCCAAGTTTGAATTGGGAAAGCTCATGGAGCTTCATGGTGAAGGTAGTAGTTCTGGAAAAGCTACTGGGGATGAGACCGGTGCTAAAGTGGAACAAGCTGATGGATATCAGCCACCAGTCCAAGAATCTGTTTAAAATTCAGACATTCAATGGTGACAAATAAAAAATCTTATTTGTGATGTTTAAAAAAATAAAATAAATAAAATAAAAATTTAAATTTAAATTAAAAAAAAAAATCACCAGCAACTACACACAGCAAGGGAGATAGATTTCAAAGATTTAGCCCAGGTAAGCTACTTCAAAAAACAAACAAAGGAATAAGAAAAATCAGAAATAATCTCTGGAAGAGAAGAAAAATCCAGAATCAATGCAATAGATTGAAAAACGTCATTTTTAACAACAACAACAACAACAAAAATGTGAGAAGTACAAAGAAACAGGGAAATATGACCTATAGTTGGAGGAAGAAAAAAGCATTCTTCCATCTTCAGGGGACCGCAGAAGTTGGATTTGGTAGTGAAAGACTTCAAAGCAACTGTTTTATACATACACACACACACACACACACACAGAAACACACACCCAAAGAATTAAAGGGAAGCATGACAATAAGAAATCAACAAATGGCAATTCTCAGAAAGGAAAAAGAAATAATGTATCAAATGGAAAGTCTGGAGTTGAACACAATAATGAGGAAAGTTCACTGGAGAGGCTCAGTGGCATACTTGACATAGCACAAGAATGCATGAACTTGAAGACAGAGTAATGAAAAATTTATCCACTGCGAAGAACAGAGAGAAAACTATGAGCAACAATGAACACAGCTTCAAAGACACATAGAACAACATCAAGCACAACTGCACATATAATGTGAGTCACAAAAGAGAGGTAGAAAAGGGTTAAGAAATAAACCATGAGGAATAATGGCCAATATGTTTCTAGATTGATGAAACACTTTAAATCAAAAACCCAAGAAACTAAACAAATCCCAAACAGGTTAAACACAAAGAGATATATACCTATACATACTATAATTGAACTGTTGAAAGACAAAGAGAAAACCATGAAAGCAGGAGAAAACCAAAACTTCATATATTATGAACAATACAATTAACAGATAGCTTTTCATTAAAAGAGGAAAAAAAAAAAAAAAGAACAGCAGAAGGCAGTGGAATGACACATTCAAAGTGCTCAAACTGGAAAAAAAAAAAAAAAAACTTAAACAAAAAATCCAGCAAAACTATCCTCCAAAACTAAAGATGAAATAAAGATATTCTCAGATAAACAAAGATCAATAATGTATTGTTAGCAAAGTTGCCTTGTGAGAAATACTAAAGGGAAGTCCATTAGGCTGAAAGGAATTGGCACCTGATGATAACTTAAATCCACGAGAAGAAATAAAAAACAGCAGAAATGGTAAATATGAGAGTCAATATGAAATACTCGATAAATATATTTTTCTTAATTTTTCTCTTAAATTCTTTAAAAGACCTAAGTGGTAATTACAATGTTCTACTCTTGGGTTTATAGCATTAAAAGACACGAGATGTATGGCAATGACAGCACAAGGAAGGGGGAAGGATGGAGTGCACTTTCCACATTTGACCAGCAGGAAGCTTGTGCTAATTTAAGTGGACTGAGACAAGCTCAAATGTATTTTTGCAGTCCCTAGAACAAAACTAAGAAAATCATCCACAGTATATGGTTTTTTACAAGAGAAATTAAAAGGGGACACTAAAAACATTTACTTAGCATAAAGGAAAACAGTAAAGGAGAATCAGAAGAACAAGACAACAACAATTAAAAAAAAAAAAACTCAGGAGACATGGAGAAAACAGCACAAGGGAAAATGTCAATATCATGTAATAGAAATTTTAATTTAATTAGTTAAGGTCTAATAATTTAATTTATAGTTAAATGTGAATAGTCTATGTACTTAAATAAAAAGACAGAGATTGTCAGACTGAACAAATAAGCAAGATATGAATGCACACTAGCTACAAGAGACAAATCTCAGATTCAAAGATGCAAGCCAGTGGGTTGAAAGTAAAAGGATGGGACAAAGATACACTGTGAAAACAGCCACAGTAGGAGAGCTGGGAGTGACTGACTACTTTGATATCAAATGAAACAAATGTTAAGAAATATTCCTAGAGGCAAAGAGGGACATTTTATAATGATAGAAGGGCCGATCTATTGGGAAAATATAAAAATTATAAATGTACACACAGCTCATACTAAAGCCTTGAAATACATGAAGCAAAAACTAAACTCCTTGAAAGGAGAAAGAGACAACTAGGCAACAGCATCAGAAGAGGTATTGATACCCCATTCCTGATGGCTAGGAGAACAACTAGATTTTAAAAATCAGCAAAGATGCTAAAGACTGGAGGACACTTCCAATCATATAACCCAGTGGACCCGGTGACTTTGCGTCACACTTTCTTTCCAAGCACACATGGAACATTCTCCAGGACACACCATGTGCCAGGCCATAAAATGATCCTCAATAAATGTGAAAAGCCTAAATTCACAGGAAGCATGATCTCTGACCACAACTGAATTCAATTAGATATTAACAATAGAAAGACGGATGAAAGCCCAAAATATTTCAAAATTGCACAACATGCTTCTGAGTAACTCAAGGGTCAAGGAAGAAATCACAAGAGAATAGAGAATATTTTGAAGTGGGTGAAAATCTCTGCAATGTACAAAAATGCATGGCGTGCAGTCAACACCACGCCTAGCGCAGAGTTTGTAACTTCAAATGCCTACATTAGAAAAAACAATGTTCTTAAATAATCAAAGCTTTCACCTAAAGCAGCTAGAAAGCAAAGAGCAAACTAAGCCCAAAGCAAGCAGAAGAAAACAAATAAGAAATATGAGACCATACATCCATGAGATAGGAAACAGAAAAGCAAGAGAGAAAATCAATGAAACCAAATGCTGGTACTTTAAAAAGGTGAAAAAAGGGGGTGCCTGCGTGGCTCAGTGGGTTAAAGCCTCTGCCTTTGGTTCAGATCATGATCCCAGGTTCCTGGGATCGAGCCCCACATCGGCTCTCTGCTCAGCAGTGAGCCTGCTTCCCTTCTTCTCTCTCTGCCTGCCTCTCTGCCTCCTTGTGATCTCTGCCTGTCAAATAAATAAATAAAATCTTTAAAAAAAGAAAAGAAAGGTTCAGACCCGTTTGGCTTCATTGGTGAATTCTACCATTTAAAGAAAAAAAGAAAACCAATCTTGCACAAACTTTCTCAGGAAATGGAAGGGGTAATACTTCCCAATTCATTTATTCCTTGTTAAATTGAAACAAAAATCCTTAATAAAATATAAGCAAATAGAGTCCATCAAAATGGAAAAATGATTCTGCACCATAACCCAATGAGATCTAACCCAAGAAAGCAAGGTTGGTTTAATATCCATATATTAATTAATGCATGTACTATATTAATAGACAAACGAGGGGGAAATCACATTATTATGTTGCAGAAAAAGCATTTGAAAAAATTCAGTATCCACTGATGATAAAATTTCTTTGCAAATGAGAAAAAGAAAGACACTTCTCAGACCAGCTGAGGACAATGCAAATATCCACAGCTCCAGCTACCATTGTGCATGTTGGTGAAAGACAAACAAGGCTTCCTCCCTGAGATTAGAAAGAACCAAGCATGTCTTCTCTTACCACTTTTATTCACAGATTCTCATCAGGGCAATAAGGCAAAGCAAATCGCCAAAAGCATCCAGATTCAAAGACATCCAACTACCTTTGTTCACAAATGACATGATTCTTTATGGAGAAAATCCCCAGAGACCCATAAAAACACTATAGAACCAATAAACAAATTTAGAAGACCACATGATACAAGATCAATAGATAAAAATCAACTCTATTTGTATATGTTAGCAACAAAAATCCAAAAATGAAATTAACAATTCCATTCACAAAAGCAATAGATAGAGTAAAATGCTTGGGAATAATTTTAACAAAAGAGGTCATGACCTACCCTGAAGTCTACAAATGTCACTGTGGGAAATTAAAGATGATATAACTAAATGCAGAAACATTCCATGTTCGTGGATTGGAAGACTCAATATTGGCAAGATGGCAGTTCTCCACAAATTGATCTATAAGTTGAACGTAATCCTCACCAAAATCCCATTGGGCTTTTTAGTAGAAATTGGCAAGCTGATCCCAAATTTTATATGGAAATGCAAAAGAACTAGAATTGCCCAAACAATGTTTAAATAGAAGAACAGGGGCACCTGGATGGCTCAGTCAGTTAAGCATCTGACTCTTGATTTCAGCTCAGGTCATGACCCCAGAGTTGTGAGATCAAGCCCCGCCCACATCAAGCTCCACACTCAGTGTGGAGTCTGCTTAAGATTTTCTTTCCCTCTTCCTCTGTCACCCCCCCCCGATAAACAAATAGATAAATAAAATCTTTTTTAAAAAAGATTGAAAAAGAACAAAGTTGGAAGATTTACACTACCCGATCTCAAATTTACAGCCAAGATTCAGTAATCAAAACAGGGAGGCATCTGTGGGGGGGACAGATGTATAGACCAATAGAACAGAATGAAGCGTCCAGGAACAAAACCTTACAGGTAAGGATAATGGATGGTTGACAAAGGTGGAAGACAGTTCAATGGGGGTGAAGGAAAGCCTTAGATCCAGAATATACAAACAACTTAAAACTTAAGAGGGGAGAGAAGCCATGGGAAAATGGGCAAAAGAAGTGAACAGACATTCCACCAAGGAAGACAGACAAATAAATGGTCAAGCATATGAAAGTATGTTCAACACCATTAGTCACGGAGAACATTCAAAACACAGGGACAGACTACTGCACCCCCACTCAGGCGGCCACAACAAAGGACAGGTGGAAAGGACAAAGAGCCCAAACCACGCACACCACTGTGGGAAAGTCCAGTGGCACCGCCACTCTGGAGACAAGATGATGGTTTCTGAGAAAGTTCATGTAAGCCCCACCCAAACCTCAACATCATGGAGTCTCACTCTCCTCATTGGTGAAATCAACTCAAAAATAGCAGTGCCCACTTCATAGGAGAGTGTGTCCACTCTTCCCAAGAATCCATCCGAGAGACCCAGAACCACCCGGCCCAGGCTGGGTGACCAGCGGTCAAGGGATGGTTGCAGAGATCTGTAAGTGTGCTGGAAGTTACAAAGTGGCTTCCAACAGGTGGATTTTATGATGCATAAACTATACCTCAATAAGTCTGTTTTTAAGACAGAAAGAAACATGTTTCAGTGGGGCTTTCATTTTTCATCCTTCATGAATGCACCTACCAGGTCTTGAGCACCTCTGCTGTGCCCCTTGCGCCAGCTGCTGGAACCAGGTGAAACAGCAGGTGACTGAGAGGTGAGTGTTTCTCACCTTGCCCTCATCACCCTCACCAGCCCCACAACGTCCCTGTGATATGGGTGTTGCTCTCGTTATTCCCATTGTGTGGATGGAGAGACTGAAGTTCAGAGAGGCTGTACCCATTATGTAAAGTAAAGGGGTAAAGGTCAGGGTCAAGCCCAGACCACACTCCCACCTCCTTCGCCTCTGAGGGAGATTACCATCCTCCCTCTTCTCCCCTTGTTTGGGCCCAGCTTGTCACTGCAGAGCCAGACTAAAAGCCTCTACCCTTGGGAGGTCCCTACCTTCCCACTGAGTGACAGACCCCCACTCTTCTCCTTGTGCCTTTGCTCACATGCTCCCTCACCGAGCATGCAGAGCCAGATTTCCACTCTCACAGCCTCCTGCCCTGAGCTTCCTCTTTCCCTACAGCACAGCTCCCACTCAGAGGAGCACACCTTCATGCCTTGGCCTGATTCTTGGGGTACCTGTCCTCCCTGCCCCATCAGACCTTGAGGCCTGGTCTATGGAGTGGGGTCTGTAATGGGATGACTCATGTCCTCACAAAAGTCATGTCCAAGTCCTAACTTCCAGAACCTGTGTATATGACTTACTGGGAAAAAGGGTCTTTGCAGAGGGACTTAGTCAAAGATCTCGAGATGAAGTCTTCCAAGATTTAGGATGGGCATGAAATCCAATGACTGATCTCCTTATAATAGAAGAGAAGACCAGAGAGGAAGACCATGTGAAGGGATAGGCAGAGATCTGGTGACACTTCTACAAGTCAGGGAACACCAAGGATTCCCAGAAACCTCCAGAAGCTAGGAGAGACACCGGGACAGATTTCCCCTTCACAGCCAACACTGCCAACACCTTGATTTTGGACTTCTGACTTCCAAAACTGACAGCATAACTTTCTGATGTTTCTGATGAGCCACCCAGTTTATCATTTGTTATGGCAACCGCAGAAAACTCAAGTGGTGTGGAAGTGGGGTGGTGAAGCCTGGGTGGCTCAGTTGGTTGGACATCCAACTCTTGATTTCAGTTCAGGTCACAATCTCAGGGTTGTGAGATCAAGTCCCACATTGGTCTCTGCACTGACCGTGGAGCCTGCTTCAGATATTTTCTCTCCTTCTCCCTCTGTCCCTCCCCCTGCTCTCTCTCTCTCTCTCTCTCTCAAAACAAAACAAAACAAAACAAAAAAAACAGGAACACCTGGGTGGCTCAGTTTGTTAAGCTGCTGCCTTTGGCTCAGGTCATGATCCCAGGGTCCTAGGATTAAGTCCCACATCGGGCTCCTTGCTCAGCAGGGAGCCTGCTTCTCTCTCTGCCTCTGTCTGCCACTCTGCTTGCTTGTGCTCTCTCTCTCTCTCTTTCTGACAAATAAATAAATAAAACCAATAAATACAAAAATAAAATTCACACAGGGTCCATGCCCCAGGCACCATACCACCCATCCCTGCACAGGACTGGCCCCATCTGGATGAACCAGATTCGTGTCTGAGTCAAAACCTCCTGTGTCTCTGATTTGTCACCTGGAATCCCTCCCTGACATGCCGTCTGAGAATCGGTTTTATCTTTTCTAGAAACCCTGAGGTCTCATCAGTGATCCACAGGACAATCTACCCTTCTTCACAGCAAGCATCTCGCCATGTTTAGAGCAAGAGGCTCTAGTCATTCCTATAAAACCAGAACAAGAGAGAAACCACTTAGAACGAATCCTCTAAGATCAAAAACCAAATGTCCTGGTACATATCAGGGACAAGTGGGAAAGGACACAAACTGAGCAAAAACAGAGATGCAGGAGGGCTTTCAGAACTGAACATTCTCCTCTGTGCTCTGGGGGCAGGTGATACAGGTGTGTGCAGGCTGAGAAAGCACAGAGTTGTGTCCTCACCATCTGCACCCTTCTGAGTGTATATGTGTTAGGGCCACAGAAATTTTACAGGTGGGGCCAAGAATTACGAACATCAACTTATTTTACCCTAATGAGATGAAACTTGAGATATAATTGGAGCAAAGTGCTGACATTTAGGACTAGCCAAATATAAGTCAAGGCTTACAGGGATGAGTTTCCTGGGGTGATTTTTCCAACAAGTCCTGTGAGAGCACAATACAAAATCCCTCATGTTATGTTCCCTTGACAGCCCCACTGCAATGCCGAATTTATGTGTTCTCTTGACTTGGCCCAGATAACTGGTTAAACATTCTTTGCAAGTGGGTCTGTGAGGGAGTTTCCACCTGGATTGGCAGACTGGGGAAAACAGATACATGGGCCTCATCCAATGTAAGGGAGAACCAGAGAGAACAAACAGGCAGAGGAAGGGCCCATCCATTCTCCATGCTTGGGCCGGGACACTGATACCCGCTACCAGTCTCCCCATGCTCAGAACCACAGACCCCACCAGCTCTCAGGCCTGCCTCCAAACCACACCGCCAGCCTCCCTGGCTCTCCACACCATCCATGTAAGCCAACATCTAGAATGAGATCTATTGTGAGGATATGGCTTGCGTGGTTATTGTCCCAGATGTATCTTCCAGTTGACTCAGCTTCTCTGGAGAACCCTGGCTGATTGAACCAGTACAGAGTGTTCTTTCACAACCACATTTGGTCATTCTCTTGGGGAGCCCACCTGCCTCGTGCTCACCTCACGGAGTCCTCGTTCCTCACCTGCTCCTCACCTGATACCACAGGCCTGGCTGGTCCACTGCCTGTGACCCCTGCAGCTCTCTGGCTCACCTGGAAAATGTCACCAAAATCTGCCCCATGTTGGGAGACACAGCTTCTCCTGCTGTCTGTCTACACTGTGTTGGCCTGATTCAGGAAGGGTCCCGCCATCTGGGGGACACTGGCCAATGCAAGTGTCAGACACAGACATAGGCCAGACCCCTGACAAGTGACAGGAGTCTCCATGTCAGACAGGATGGTGGTGGCTACGGGCCACTCTGTGCGGTCAGTCGTACTAGACCCCAGGGCAGCCCTCAAAAAACCCCAGCTGGGGGTCTTCAAACAATTCATTTTCTTTCACTTCTGGAGGCCAGAAGTCCAAAATTAAGGGGCTGGCGGGGTGAGTCCCTTCGGAGGGCTCCAGGGCAGATTCCTGGTCTTTTCCCACTTGTAGGGGTGCCGGCCTCCTCGCTCATCCCCGACTGCAGGACAGCTTCTTCCCATCTGTCTCTGACCTCTGCTTTTGACCTCACATCTCCCTCTTTTGAGCAAGCTTGTGATTCCACTGGTGCCACCTGGATAATCCAGGACAGCCTCTCCATCTCACGGTCCCTAACTCTTTCACTTCTGCAAAGCTTCTTGCTATAGGAGGCAACACAGTCACACATTCAGGGGGCCCGGGTGAAGACATCTTTGGGGGGTCGTTATTCTGCTCTTCACATAGCCACCTTCACTCCCCTGCCTGGCCATCCCTTATTCCTTGCTCTCCCCTAACTGCCTAGAGCCCACTGATGACCGTCAGGATGCTCTTCCTTCCTCCTCCAGCCCCCCGCCCACCCACACCCCGCACCTCTGTATCCTCGTCAGGGACAAGCTGTCCCCGTTGACAACGGAAAGATTCAAACTGCTGACCAATCTCCTATTTGCTGGGGGGATTTGAAGAAGGCATTGAATACCTCTCTCAACAATGAGTCTCACTCTCCCTGCCATGCCCTCTGTGGAAGGGAGACTTGCCTCTGTCCAGTCCCTTCTTAGCCACCACCCTTCAGTTAATCAGGGTACAGGCAGGGGACAGCCATGTGGACAGGTGAGCCAGGGACATCAAATCCCACACAAATCTGCCATGGCTTCTGCTGTCCAAGTGATACATGGGCAAATGGCATATGACTTGGTTTCTCCAGATGAACATTTTCCTCCAGGGGCCATCTACAAGGGCCCTGAGCTCAAAACTTGGATTCAAGAGTAAGAGTGTCCCATGGGGGCCTTGAATCTGAGACACGCACGTACTCCAGCATTGACAAGAGTCCCACATCCTGGTGCTTGAGCATTGTTTTCAAAGCAATAAAGACCAAGGAGCTCTAGACAGTCAGGGGAGAGCAAGGAACAGGAGTCCCAAGAGCTAGAGAGGGCTTGGCAAGCCTGGAATCGTGCAGGTCTGGGTCCCTAACCACTCAGCAGCATCAAAACCAAGGACTGTTACTCCCGATGCCTGCCCAGTGGGCTCCCCTGGGACTGAGTGAGACACGAGGGGCTTCATGAGGAGTCCAGCTAAAGTGTAAAATCATCATGGACCACGTGTCCATCAGGGGATGAATGGATAAACAAAAAAAATGTGGGAAATCCACCCAATGGAATACTATTCAGCCTTGGAAAGGAGGGACACCTGGGTGGCTCAGTCAGTTGGGTGTCTGACTCTTGATTTCAGCTCAGGTCATGATCTCGCAGCCCTGGGATCAAGCCCCACATTGGGCTCCCTGATCAGCAGGGAGTCTGCTTCTCCCTCTGCTCCTCCCCCCACTCACTCTCTCTCTCTCAAATATATAAATCTTTAAAGAAAAGGAGAGAAATTCTGACACATAGCCCAACATGGCCAGACCTGGAGAGGACACAGTGCTCAGTGAAATAATCCAGGTGCAAAAGGAAAAATCCAATGAGTCCGGGGACACAAGGCATCTGGGGTTGTCAGACTCAGAAATAGAAAGTAGAGTGGTGGGCACCATGATGCAAATGTACGCAGTGCTATTGAACCATAAACTCAAAGAAACCCTTACGATGGTAATTTTTACGTGATATGTTCTTTGCCAATTTTTTTTTAACACGTTATGGATTACCACCACCATTTCCCCTATCTTTGTCTTTCCCCCATCTTCCTCATCCTGGTCTTCATCCCCACGAGGAGGTCAGGCTGGGGCAGCTACCGATTTCCACCCACGACCTGCTGACTCTCGTGCCCGATGGGAACGGAGGGTGGACCGCAGGGCTGTTGGGCAAGTCATTTGGAGAAACCACACAGCGGACCATGTAGGTAAGTGTGCTAAGAGGTGACTGACCAGATGATTGAAGTGTGTTTGTACTAAAAATATTTTTAAAGCGCTTCTCTTGATTTATACCCGAAAGAAAATACCGCAAAGGAGAATGAGTTTTCAACTCAAGTAGCACTTACGCCTGATCTAACTAAATTAGCTCTTTTGAAATAGTGGTTTTGCTCTGACGCCTGTAATGAAAATAACAATAATGTGCATTTAGAGGCTGTTTTATCCTCTAGAAGCCCAGGGCTTCCATGGTGAACAATTCCCTTCGTCTGTGCAGACCAGCAGGGTGACAGGCGAGGGAAGAGCGGGGGTGGGGGGGTGCTGAGGGGGAGGGGCATGAGATTCCTAGCGGCTGATCATGTTTGGTAAAATCAGCAAATGTCAAATATGCAAGGAAGTGGATTTCTCGGTGCTCCGAGGAGCCTAGAGACAAATGGGCCAGAAGTCAGGTCTTTCCCTCTGTCCAGAATGGAGTTATGTCCCCCAAAATTCATACACAGAAGCCCTACTCACATACTCTGGTGGTATGTGGAGGTGGGGCCTTTGGGAGGTGACTGGGTCATGAGGTCATGAGAGTGAGGCCCCCCCGTGATGGGATCTGTGCCCTTGGAAGAGAGGGAGAGACGCCAGAGCCCTCTTTCTCTACCTGGATGCCTCCTGGGCTCTGTCCTGCTGCTCCCTCAGCACCCCTGACATCCTGCCTCAGTCTTTAGGGGATTCCTGAGCCCACACTCCCCAGCCTCTCTGCCCCAGGTAACCCGTTCCTACCCACCTGTTCGACTGTAGCTCATCCACAATCACCTCCTCCAAGAAGCCCGTCCTAACCACCCGCATCCTCAGGAGAGTGACGACCCCACCCTCCCACAGCATCCCCCCCCAACACACACACACACTCCGTGTTGTCACTGTCTCTGTGCACATCAGCTCCCTCCGCCAGAGGGGAAGCTGTTGGGGCACAGCCTGCAAGGTACCCTGCTGCATTCGGGCCTCCAGCACAGAACAGACTCAGGGAGGGGCTCGACACTCGCCCCCGGCAGCCTCACCCCATCACAGGCTCTGGGAACACATGGCAACAGACCATCCCCTGAGCCTGAAATTCATAGTCTCACTAGCTCACAGCCCAGCCTCCGATTCAAGAATCCTGCTATCCCCACTTTGGAAAACAGGCCCCATCCCAACACAGGTATCAGAGGCCAGTCCTACACTCACAGCCGGGACCATTTCCGGAGTGAGTCCCGTGCACCACCCGCGGGCCAGCTCTTGCCCTGAGGCCCCTCCCTCAGCCTCATGTAACGAGCATCCTCACCCACTTCACAGGGGAATCAACTGAGGCTCCTGGGGGGACCTGCTCAGGGCTAGCAAGGGGCAGGGCAGGGCTGGGACAGGATCCCGTGTCTGTCTGAGTCTAAAGCCAGAGCTTCTCATCTAGAGTTTGGATCACCATGAAGGCAGCTGGGTCAGAGGGGTGGACCCACGGCCAGAGCAAGCCAGGCATCGTCCATCGATCTGGAACTCAGGTCCCGGGACCAGAGCCTTCCCTCTAGCGGCTCTTACTCACTCACGCAGCAGTAAGCTTTTCTTTCCTTCTGTACTTGATATTGTGCTCCCTCGTGGGACTGTTCTGACTGCTGGCGACAGCACCCCAGGCCAAGAGCCGAACACGGGAACAGGTGCAGAGACGTGGACTGGCAGAAAGCATTGAAGGCATTAGGCAGCTGGAAATAACTCAGGGCGGGGTCTTCGTGTGGTTTCAGGGGAAGAGCACGGCCAGCCCGAGGCCAGAGCGCTAGACTGGGGCACTGTTCCAAAGGCCCCAGATCTCATTCTACAGGCAAGAGTGGCTCCCTATGGAGTCCTGAGATAGAGGGGTCCCTGGTCCCATCAGCCTTTAGAAAGTGTACGCTAGAGGCTGCCCAGCAGGTAGACTGGTGGGACCTTCTCTGCCTTTACTGTTTGAACTACGAGCTGGTGCCTCTTCTCTCCAGAAGTCACCATGTCACCCCCACCACAACCCCAAGAGGCCAAATCCAGACTCCCTGCCTCCCCTTGGCCTTGTTGTGCTTCCTACTCTCAGGCAGCCTCTGTCCCGCCTCCTCATTCAGTTGGGTGAGACACAATACCCAGGTAAAGACAAGCCAGACCAGGACATGAAAGGACATTCGCTTTCATTATGGAAAGCGACGCAGGCCCCACAAAGCCAAGGAGCTCGAAGGAGCAATTCTAAGACTCCCCATGAATAATATATGAAAAATCCTTTAACTTTGCATTTTTAAAGTGCTTTAATCCAAGGGCTTTAGACCCTTTGCAAATCATGAATTTGATTCAGGAAGCATTCCCAAACACCTCTTCTTTATACCAGGCATGGGGCATTCTGGAAGGAGCATTCTGGAAGGAGCCATGGGTCGCCCGGGTGCCTCGCTCGGAGGGGAACAATGAGGGCTCAGGGAAAGGGCTCTTCTTGCACAGGCTCGGGCTAGGTCGGAGGACACATAGGGGAAGGTGTTTCTCTCCAGGGCCAAAGTAGGAAGGGTCAAGACTCCAAGGGAACACCGAAGGTCGTAGCTGAGGGAGGGGCGACAATCAGGAGCCGTGACCTGGGGGTAGTGGGGGCGGCAAGCAAGGCCAACTCCAGAACCAGGGCCAGGCAGGCAGCGAGGAAGGGGAACCAGCCTGGGCTCTCTGGGTCCACCCTCCAAGCTCTGGCTGGTGCCTTCCACTGGCAGAACCCGACAGCAAGTCCGAGGCCTGCCTGGGTGAGGACATCCCCAGAAGGCGGCCTGTGCGGCCCACACAGGGCCAGGAAGAGTAGTGCAGGAGTCTGGGGGCTGCAACCAGGGTGGCCTGTCCCCTTCCTTGGGCACTCAGAAGTACAAGGACCGTAGGTGGGCATGATGACACCACTCAGGACACAGATGTCATTCCTACTGTCTCTTTACAACAGCACCAGCTGCCGAAGGGTGAACTGTGTCCCCCAAGTTCCTATGTTGAAGCCCTAACCACCAAAACCTTAGAATGCGGCTGTCGTTGGAGGTAGAGTCTCTGAAGAGGTGATTAATTTACCATGAGGTCACCTGGGCGCCCTGAGCAAGTGCCCTTGGAAGAGATGAGGACACAGACAGGCCCAGGAGATGACCGCGTGAGGACCCATGGAAGGAAGATGCCATCCTCACACCAAGGAGAGAGGCCTCAGGAAAACCTACGTGCCCTCACCTTGATCTTGGGTTTCCAGCCTCCATAACAGGAGAGAATAAAGGCCGCCATGTGAGCCCCCGCCCGGGCTGCTTTGTTAACAGGGTCCCAGCAAACAGAGGCAGGAACTCACCAAAAGGAGCACAGCCACGGGGTGGTGATCTGGGATTGCAGCCACCTCTCCCTACCCCTGGAACCCGCCAGCCTCCCCCTGCCCTGCTGGGGGCTGAGGGATGTCTAGACTAAGCCAGTGACGTCCCCTTCCCCATATGTCACCAGACGGTTATAAATGGCACTCAGGCGCCCACCACTGCCACAGCCTATGTTTGGGGCCTGACCCTGGGCTCTCATTCCCACAATGCTCTAAGAGGCGCTTATTAGGAACGGTGTCTAATCTTGCTCACCACGTAGGTAATGCTAAGCAGACGCCCCTTGTTTTGGGGGGAGGGGGAGTGGGGACACAGCAGCTTCTAATCCCCTAGATCAGAATTCTGGGTGATTAGAGGACACTGACTCAGAAATCACCCCTGAGGGTTCCTCTCGAAACCCACCACGGCCCTTTCCTGGGAAACAAAAGTGTCTTCAGGACTTCACTACCCAAAACAAGGGGCAAAATGACACAAGGGATCCGGGTTGGGGGCACAGGTCCCCTGTCCACTATGACCCAAGTCAAAAGTACCTCAGTCCAACACTTGAACGCAAGATGCTTTTTCCCCCTTTCCTATCCCACAGTGTTTGTTTGTTTCTGGGGTCCGCCCTAACACAGTGCCACCCCCTGAGGGCCTCCAGCACAGGACTTTAGCGTTCCACAGCCCTGGTGGCAGGAGGTCCTGGATCAAGGTGCCAGCAGGGCCGCAGGAGAACCTGCTCCAGACCTCCCCCCGAAGGGCTGGGTTTGCTGGTGGCTCTGACCTTTCTCCTCGGCCTGGAGACCTCTGCCTTCATCTGCACCGGCCACACTCCCTAGGTGTGTCTGTTTCTGGCCCCAAGCCACCACTTTTCATAAGGATGTCAGTCACGCAGGAGCCAGGCCCACCCTCACAGCCTCGCTTTAACCTGCACATGTGGAAAGACCCATCTCCAAATAAGGTCACAATCTGAGGTCTTGGGGGCTAGGACCACAGCACGTGAGTTAGCCAGGGACACATCTGAATCCACGACACAACATACTACACACACACACACACACACACACACACACACACACACACAAGCAAGCGTATGTGAAACAGAAACATCCAGCTTCACGGCAATTGGAACCCACGGGACCTCCTCCAACATCAAGAAACAGAACATGGTGGGCCCGCGGCAGACCTTGCCCTTCTGATGATAAGCCCCAGACGTCACCAGGATCCTGACACTCACGTCCCAGTGGTCTCTCTGTGCTGGGTAGCAGGTTCCCACGGCCCATCCAAGCCCGGAGCCCATCTTGGCCTGTTAGATGAACATCACGTAACCCAACTCTTAGCCTGGAGTCCGCCCTCGTTCACTCAGCCACATTCACAAGACTCAGCTGTTGTCAAACACAGTTTCCTATCACAACGGACTGCCAGATGGTCCTCCGGGTAGACACAGCCTGGTCGCCTCGGGCTGTCCCCACGGGGGCCGCCACGCACAGGCTGTGCTTCCCTGCCCACGGGGAACAGGAACATTCAGGTGGATAGGCAGGGCAGCAGAAACACGATCTCGGACTTTCCTGGAGATCGGCCCACTGTTTTCCCAAAGCTGGCCCTGACTCGGAGCACATCTCAGGCAGAACAGAAAAGAACATCCAGAAGAAGCTGGACTTCTGCTTCCGAGAACGTACCCCGGAGGGCCTGGCCATTTCTGGATGCCTGCCCTGTGCCGGGCATTTGCCAAGTTCACTGAGCATTATCTCCCCCCACCGATAAGTGCCGTCCAGGTGCCCCCCTCCCGGGAGAGATGCTTCACCGGTGGCAGGTGGCAGGTTCAAGCGACCTATCCGAGGTCACACACAGATCTAAGACTGGGACCCTGAGACTGGGCCCCTGGCCTGTTCACCTCTAAGCCCTGTGTGTTTCCATGGGAAGAAAGTGCGCGCCAGGGAACAGGAGAAGTTGTCAAATCTAACAGTCTCGTTCCAGGGCCGAACCGAGCCAACAGTCAGCGTGGGACAGGTGGGCTCCAGACACTTAATCCTCGCTGGCCGGGATCCCCCCGCCCCCTGCCCCCAGCTAGCAGCTCCCGGACGTCAGGGAACCCATGTTCTGACTCCAACAAGCTGCCTCGGGCAATTTAAATGTGTTTTGTGTTTCATGACTAACAGATGAGGCCCCGAAGAGAGCCGGGCGGCAGCAGCGCGAGCACGTGAGCAGAGCAGCAGCGACGGACGTTATTTCTGGTCTACTTAGCAAGTGGACCGCGCCCCTCTCTGCCGGAGACCCCAGCTGCTCTCATCAGAGGAATCTCCCAGACCTCATTCCTGGGAAGAAGGCGGGCTTTGTTCGCCGCCTTCCTCATCTTTGTCACACAGTCATTTCCAATCAGCGCAACAACGATGAGTTCAAAGCAGAATCCTCCAAAGACACATCTTGGGCTCAAGCCTTTAGCGCCCCAAGCCTGTGCTGTCCCTGCGGGCCTCCCCTTCTCGATACCAAGGCTCTGGAGGCTTCTGACCCCGAATGAGTGGCCCATGGCCACACTCTTGGGGCTAAAAAGCCCATTTGTAGTGAGGGGACATGTGGGAGTCACCCAGGAGAGAGGGAGCTGGGCTAGGTTCTGTTCTACCTGATGAGAAAACAGGGTGCCGTGCCAAGCCACCCCAGGCCCCACGTGAGCAGCAGGGGGGCCCCGCCTTGCCCTACTCCCTCGCTCCTCTCAGCGTTCCAGGCACAGGACCGGGGACATGCCAGTTTCTGGTCTACGTGGGGAAGCAGTGTGACAGAGAGGAAATTCAGTGGAACAATGAGGTTAGTAACAGTAATAACCGGTCGTGATGGCCTGACTGTGTCCTCTCAAAAACTATAGGCTGAAGTCCTAACCCCCGAGACCCCAGAACATGACCTGATTTGTAAACAGCCATGGTAGGAGTAATTAATTAAGCTGAGGTCATACTGGAGCAGGGGGCCATCATCCAATACAACGGGCATCCTTATAAAAAGGGGACATTTGGTCAGAGACAGGCACACGGGGAGAAGGCCATGTAAAGATGAAGGCAGAGATGGGGAGCACCAAGGATGCCAGCAAACCCTCAAAAACCAGGAGTGGCCCAGAACAGGCTGTCCTTCGCAGCCTCTGGAGGACCCAGCCCTGTCCACACCCTGATTCTGAGCATCTGGCCCCAGAATTGCAAGAGAATTCATGCCCAGCGTGTGAGCCCCCGTTTGTGTCTGTCGTTCCAGCAGCTCCAGGAAACTGAGGCACAGCCCCTCGCTCAGCAGTGATGTGCACGTGGGAGCTTCATGCTGGGGTCCAAACGCCAGCCCCGTTAACCAGGTACTGTCCCACCACAAGTCAGTACCAAGACCCGTGGGGATGATAACTGCCAACTTGGGGGCAGCAGTTATGTCAGGGGCAGGGGGGAGGGGGATGGGCATCAGCAACATCCCATCTCCTGTTTTGGAAAGAAAACTAAAACTGTAAATAGGGTCAAGGCGGCAGTGGGGAGGGGGAGCAGGGTCCATGGAGATTTTATAGTCATTTTCTGAGTTTTTCTGCATGTGTTCAGTATTTTCTTCTTAATTGGTTCTGATACATGGAACAGACATTTAAAACTCCAAGAGTTTGGACTAAACTCAGAGAAAATCTCCACGCATCTCCTGGTACTCATTTCTGCCACTCTGTCACCAAGGGTCACTCCAACCCTCTGTCCAGGATGTCCAGCCACCAGGCCTCCCTGCGCTGCCCCTCACCCCACTCACACAACCCTGCCTTCCACCCTCACCCTCCACGGGGGGCGTCTGAGTCCTAGATCTCTCTCAGAGCCACGTGCAGTGCATAATGCCATCCAGTGTCCCAGGACATGTGTAACACCACCTTGGCAGGGTTTGGTGATTTACATGGCCCAATTCACCGGACAGCCAGTCATGATCCGTGACCAGTGGCGATTGTGTCAGTGGATACACATGTCTGGTCTACCTCATCGAGGCCATCAAGGGGCAAGATCAAGGTTGAGGCCCTGCCCCAGCCCCACCTCTCCCAACAGGGGATGGGGTGCCGAATGCTGAGCCCCAGCTTGGGCCCCCTTTCCCTGTGTTATTTATCCTCAATCCCACCTCCATCTACCAGCTGATAAAGTGGCCCCCTATCCGCTGCCTGTCTCTGCCCCTGGAACACCTCTGATTCTCTGGCCCCACTCCCCTTCCCTCCCGCCATCTGCCTGGCTATGCCACAAAGACACAGCTTAGGCACCACTTCCTCCAGGATGCTCACCTGTGGGATTCCAGACCCCTCCCCTCTAGGACAATGCCTACACATTGCCTACCCTGTGGGGGACGAGCATGGGGTGAACTGGTGTCTGTCTTCCCCAGTAGCCTGTGAGCTCCCTAAGGACCATGGCCATGTCTGAGTCACCACACACCTGGCTCAGGGCAAAGCAGACCAGCAAGGAATGATGAATGAGCGAAGTGACCTGTCACCCCTGCTTCAGTTCAGCAGGGGTCCTGACTGTCTGCATCAGAGGTATGGCCTTGTGTTAACAGCAGGAGAAACATGGGGTGTCTAGGGGGCTCAGCTGGTTAAGTGATTGCCTTCAGCCCAGGTCAGGATCTCAGATGGAGTCCCAGGATCGAGTCCCGCATCGGGCTCCCCGCTCCATGGGGAGTCTGCTTCGTCCTCTGATCCCGTCCCTTTTCATGTTCTCTCTCTCTCTAACAAATAAAATCTTTAAAACAAAAAACAAAAAACAGCAGGGGCAACAGGCAGAGTGGGGAAGTTACCAGCGATCAGCCTCGCAAACCGGAAAACAAGTTGGCCTCTAGGATGCCCCTTCCAGAAGGGACCAGAGCTCCAGCCACCCACAGCCTCCCCAGGGATGACCAGGGGGAGGACATCTCCAGGGACACCCAGAGACCTGAGAGAGGCCAGAGCGTCACTCTGCCCAGGGCTGCCAAGCAGCCTCTGACCCCAGGGGGCCTCGCCTGGACTCAGGACTGAGGGTCATTTTTCCAGATTCTCAGCTGGACATTTTTTAAAGTTTAGAAACGAACAATTTGGGGCACCTGGGTGGCTCAGTGGGTTAAAGCCTCTGCCTTTAGCTCAGGTCATGATCTCAGGGTCCTGGGATAGAGCCCCGCGTCGGACTCTCTGCTCACCGGGGAGCCTGCTTCCCTTCCTCTCTCTCTGCCTATGTGTGATCTCTGCCTGTCAAATAAATAAATAAAAATCTTTAAAAAAAAGAAAAAAGAAAGACCCCGACAGTGAGAGCATAGAAAGAAATGCTAGAGCAATAACATAAACCCTTCCCCACCCCCCCATCCCAGCACTACGAACTGGATGTGGATCCTTCTTGCTACCCCACTACAGCACGCACACACATGTATTTTACTAGGGCTCAGTTTAAACACTCACATCCTGTTGTCTGGCCCCAGCGAAGTCCTGTGGACTTTGTCTAGAGGGCAGGCTCTGGAACATAGACTCCAATACTCCGCATTCGTAACAATGTGTCTAAATAAATACTCTACAGCGTAAGACTCTCAGATAAAACATAATCCTACAGCGTTAAACCTACTGCTCAAAAGAGAATCTTCTTTGGGTTGATGAAACAGAATCTCCTTTCATTCCTTCATTCCACAAATATTTACAGAGTATCTACGAGGGACCAGACACAGCTCTCAGCAGTGGGAATAAGCAGGGGACACAGCAATAATTCCTGCCCTCTTGAGCTTCCGTTCCAGGAGAGAGGAGACGCTAAACATAGAAATGAGTAACACCCTAGATTATGTCAGATGCTCCACGGGAAAGACAAGGCAGGAAGGACAGCAAGGTGTGAACCCAGAGCCATCATCCACTGCTGGGGTCTCCCGCCCCTGCCTCCCTGTGGGCGCACCTGTGCCCAGGCTCCGCGCTTGTATACATGGAGAAGCCATGGCATTGGAGCCTGGGCTCTAGCTTCCTAAACAGCCAGAGCTGTGAGTGAACAGCTCCCCAGGGCACAGATGGTGACCAGTGAGAAGCAGGAGATGAGTGGTGAGCAGACACGTGCCCCCCGCCATGCTGTTGCCTGCGGAGCCCCCCAAACATGGCCCCACCTTATGCGCTTTCTGGAGAGCTGCGGTGCTGGGCACACACAGGTGTCAAGTAGCCTGCCGGGCATCACCACGGGTTGCCAAGAAAGGGGCTTCCTCTCCCCTCGCGCTCACCACCCGGAGCTTGCAACTCGCAAACACGATTCCCACCCCAGGCCCAGCCTCCTCCTCAGGCTCTGCTTCCCAAGGAGCAGAGCTCAGACCAGATGCGATCTTGAACCCCCCACAGGGCACCATCCACACTAAGAAAGGGCACTTGACAAACCCCAAGGAGGTTAGCAGAGAAGCCGCATAGGTGCTTGGGAAAAGGGCATTCCAGGCAGGGGAATCTGGCGGGTTCTAAGAACAGCAAGGGGCCCGGCGGGGCCAGAATGGGTGAGCCAGGGAAGGGGAGTAGCAGACACCGGCAGAGAGGAAGGACGGGGTGGGGTGGGAGATGAAGTCTGGGTGACCTGGGAGCCACTGGAGGTCTCTGATGGGGGGGTGACATGGCCTGAGTCTGGCCACTAAGCTGACTGCAGGATGCAGGGAGCAGGAGTGAAGGCAAGGAGCCCAGACAGGAGGCTGTTTCTGTGACCCAGTCTGAGCAGCTGGCGGCTTGAGCCAGGGCGCATGCAGCAGACGAGAGGTCAGGAGAGGGATTCTGGACATATCTGGGTGGGAGATAAATAGGTTGTGCGGACATCTTGAGGGGGAGCGGCGGAGAAGGTCGGATTCCAGAGTGACCCCAAGACACTCGGTCTGAGCAACCGGAGAGACAGTGTCGCCGCTGACAAGCTGGGGAGAGAGCAGAACGGCGTGGGGAAGGACAGAAGTGTGCGCTCGGTGAGTCCGAGTGTCCACCACACACCCCAGGAAGAGGTCACAGAAACAGCCAGACACACATGACTGCGGCCAAGGGGGCCAACCCAGGACACAGAGGGACAAGAGGGCGTCCGTGCTCATGGAATGTACTTAACGCCTTGAGACCAGATGAGACCCCAAGGTCCCAAGTATACGGCCTCAAGAAGGGAGAGTCCAGGGACTGCTTCCTGGGCATGTGAGAGCCCACAAGCAGGGAGCACGGGAGAGACAAGAGACTAGGAAGGGTCAGTAAGGCAAGGGTGGTGGGGAGGGGATGCACAGTGGTGGCCCAGAAGCAAGAGAACACTGTTTCAAAGGACAAAGTCAAAGCCAGCACTTTCGGGGAGCGATGTGAGGGTTAAGATTAACTCAGGCTTCGGTACTTAGCGGCATGGATACTACTCTGAGCCTGAGGGTCCCGCTTCCCCAGGGCCGTGGGGGTGCCGTCCGCTGAGACGGGGCTGGGGGAGTATTCAACGAACAGACACGTGCTGGGTGGATGGATGGCTGAGAGGGTGGGTGGGTGGGTGGAAAGACAGACAGGAGAATGGATGGGTAATTCTTGGACAGATGGAAGCACGGGGGTCAGAATGGATGGGGACGGTTGGACGGACGGATGGTTGAAGGGACAGGTACTAAGGTAAACGGCTGTTGGTGGATTGGATGCCGGGGTGAGTAGATACTTCCCAGATAAGCGAAGGTCCGGGAAAGGTCACTGGTCACCCTCGTGGCTCTCGGACAGCCCCGGAGGCAGCTGGGTCAGAACCCACACTGGTGGACCACGAACCGTGTGCAGGCTGGTGAGCGAGGCCCTCGTCACATTGCCGATTGTCACAACATCCCTGTGACTGGGATGACTGTGACCTCCATCCAAACCAAACGGGGCCGCCGTAGAGATGAACGCCAGCACGGTCGGTAACTAAGCCATGAGCACAGGCATCAGCCGGGACCGGCTCAGGTAGCTGGGACACTGGGTCACCTGCTCAGCCTGCAGTGTTCCTTGTCCCCATTTTAAAGAGGAAGAGATTGAAACTCAGATGAGTTCCACAACACGAAGTCAGCTTGCTTCTCACGCATCCCTCCCTGTCATCGGCCCTCACCTCTGACCTGAGACATCCCTGCCCATCTTGGGGGCTTGCCCTTGACCCTTCTCTGGGGACCAGAGTCCTGCTGCAAGTGACCCTCCACAGCCCTGAGACTCTGGCTTCCGGTTCGCCCCTGTGCTTCCGTGGGGGAGAGGCCCATCCACACTACCCCTGGTCCTGCTCTCAGCTCACATTCACCCCGTGCCTGTCCTGCGTGAAGGGAACTGAGCACAAACGTCTCCTCTGCGACACCAGACCCTACTTTTTCTGGGTTCCGAAGATCAAAAATTCCTCACAAAGTAAATAGCCATGAAACCACAATCCAGGTCAAGAATCAGGACATTACCAAGGACTCTGGGAGGCCCCACCCCCGCAAGCCAGGGCCCCTCCCCAGTCCAAACCCTCCCAAAGTTAACACACTATCCTGATTTCCATGTGAAACACTTCCCCTTCTTTACAGAGTTTCCACCGAGCCTGCGTCCTTAAACCCTTTCCTTCAACAGCATTACTGACAGGCAATAAATCGCCCTTATTCAAGGTGTGAAATCTGGTAAGTTCTGACACTGTATACATATGTGTCTCCCCCTCCTCCCCATCCCCTCTCTCCCGGGAAGCCACTGATCGGCTTACCATGGAAGGTTCCCACCAGGCCACTGTCCCTCCACAGGCCCCCACATAGCTCACCTGCACTGCAGGCCCACACCCTCTCTGGACAGCGCCCCCTCACTGCTGACCACTGGGCCCTGATTACACATAGGAGGGGGGCCAGCTGCCCAAGGACTGCAGACCGGCTCCTATCTGGGAAACCTGACAAGCTTCCCCACTGTCCAACAGGTTGGACCACACCTCCTCCACGAAAGTCCGAACCCGCCTGGGGAGGCCCCCTCCATATTCCTTCCTGCTTGTCTTTTGTCTCTCGGCCCAGGGTACCATGTAGACCCCTTACACATTATAGCCACACACCAGAGTTTATGGGTCCTTCCCACCACCCTTCCCATCTTACCCACAGGGACCCCAGGCTGCTACACGGACTCCAGAAGGACATCTTTGATGCAGGGTCTGGGTGGGCATTTCCTTCTTCTGGCTCGTTAAGGATATCCTCCACCACCTCCTGGCTTCCATTGTTTTGGATAAGAAGTCAGCTGACCCTCTAGCAGTCATTCCCCTGAAGGTGACCTGTCCTTTCTTTCTAGCTGCTTGGAAGGCTTCTTGTATCTTCAGCATTTGGCAGTGCTGGCATGGGGTGGAGAGATGCAGTTTTGTTCTCCTTGTCCTGCTCAGGGCTCCTGGACATTCCCGAATCCAAGACTGACTATCATCCCTACAGCCTGTGTCTTCCCCGCTCCGCCTTCCAAAGAGGGCACTCGTTGAAGCTTTATGTCACAGCACCTCTGGATATGTATCTTAAAGAGGTGGTTATGTGAAATTGAGCTTTGGGGAGGACTCTAACCCAACCTGATGTCCTTGTAAGCGGAGATGTGGACGCACAGAGAGACACCAGGACACGTGCACATGGAAACCCCATGAGGATGCAGCGAGAAGTCGTCCCCTGCAGACTGAGGACGGAGGCCCCAGGAGAGACCAAACCTGCCAACAGCTGGATCTCAGGCTTCTGGCCTCAGAGCCACGATAAAGTAGATTTCTGTTGTTCACGCCGGGCTGACTGTGGGGTTTTGTCATGATGGACGCAGCAAAGGAAGGCAGTCTCGTCCCAGACCCAACCATGATTGCTTCTGGCCCATTTCTTTGCCTCTTCTTCCGGAACTCCGATCTCATTGGATCCCCACTTCTATGGATCGTAACCTCTTCCTGGTGTTTTCTACCCTTTAACCCTGTGCCTCATTCTGGTTTTCCCTTTCGACCCTTCCTCCAAGCCGCCGGTTCTCTCTCCAGCTGTGTGTTCCACTTACTGAACGTCTGAGTTCGGTCATTTCCACTTCGCTGCTCTTTACAGCTCCCAGTTCTTGAAACTCTCAATCCCATCGTGTCACCTCTTGGAGCCCAGAAAACAGTCCTGTCGAAGTTCTCGTCTGGTAACTCCTTTCCTGGATGTCCTGAGGGTCTGCGTCTGTGGTCCGTTGTTCCTGCTGAGCTCCCAGGACGCCGTCTCGTGTGCCCAGTAGTCGTTATTGTGCACAAACACCGGATTTCTGATGTAGACATTCAGGATGGTGTCACCCTGTCCAGAAAGGATCTACGTTTGTGTCTGCCAGCTGTCCAGGGCACCAGGCATCCCATATGGTATCTCCACAATTTCAGCGGTTCCGACTGCACGGAGCTGAAATGCCATATCTACATGGTCTGCTGCTGATGCCCTCATGGATAAGGTCCACCCTCTGTGGTCCTAATTCAGAACAAGGCCGGCTTGCCAGGACAGGATCCCTGGGCGGGTCCTTCCATTAGTTTCCTGGGGCTGCTCTAACAAATTACCACCAACTTGGTAGCTGAAAACAACACATACTGATTTTCTAATGGTTCTGGGGACCGGAAGTCTGAACTTACTTTTACTAGGACAAAGGCAAGTGGTCAGTCAGGCTGCCCACCCTCTGGAGAGTCTAGGAGAGAATCCTGGCCTTTTCCAGCTTCTAGAGGCACCCACGTTCCTTGATCTGCAGCTCCTCATCCTATCTCCAAAACTGGAAGTCTAGCATCCTACATCAGTGGTCATAAGGCCTCCATCTTCTGCATCAAATCTCCCTCTGGGATTATGTTTAGGGCCCAGCTAGCTAATTCGGAATCATCTCCCCATCTGAAGACCTTTACTCATACCTGCCAACTCCCTTTGTGATGAAGGGAAACACTCACAGCCTCTGGGATTGGTACTAGCTACCCTTGGGGACAGTCAAGTTGGGTACCACTATGGTTGGATCCAGCTATGGTTGAGTCAATCACAGCCCTGGGCTCTTGTCCCCTGGCCACAGGCATGACTCAGCATCTCGGAAAGCATGCTAGATCCCTGTGGCCCCAAATGCTGTGCTCCGCTGCCTGAGCCTCTGTCTGCTGCCCCCCGCCACCCTGCTCTGAGATCTCACCCAACACTCCTGGTCTGGTTGCTTCTCTGAAACCCACAAGCACTGTTATTACTGCCGCAGTCCTAGTTGTCTTCATGAAAGGGTTAGTTCTTCCACCTAACTTCTGGAAGAGAAGTTTATCACGTTCTATGATGATCAGACAGTGGGCAGGGTCAGGCCCGGGTGAGAGTTCCCCAAGGGCTGGGAGCCGGGCTCTCCATGTGCCCTATGGACAGCAGACTCTTACAGGTCCCCTGACCCTTGATTTTAAGATTATCAACTCTTCACAATTATAGAGCACTTTACAATTGGTAGGAAGCATTCCATTTAGGAACACTTATGGCCACTAGTTATTATATTTTTTAAAGATTAGTTATTTATTATTTGACAGACAGAGATCACAAGCAGGCAGAGAAGCAGGCAGAAATAGGGGGAAGCAGGCTCCCCACTGAGCAGAGAACCCAATGCAGGGCTCGATCCCAGGACCCTGGGATCATGACCTGAGCTGAAGGCAGAGGCTTTAACCCACTGGGCCACCCAGGTGCCCCGCCACTAGTTATTATTGACAAACTAGATAACGGATTCCTGATTATTGTCACTTCTAACGCTCATGCAGACCCCAACATTTGAAGACCACCATCGTCACCATGAGCTGGAGAAACCTGGGCCCAGAGAGTGTGGATGACCTCCCCAGGGACAGCACAGTCCCCAGCAGCAAAGCGATGCGGTGAACGTGAACATTCCTGACTCCAAAGCCTTCCTGCTTCCCCATTCTGTGCCTGGAGCTCAGACGCAGGAGGCCTGAGCGAGGTGACTGGTGGGTGTACAGAAAACCGGGCTACCTCATTTCAAATCCTGCCCCCTCCCAGACTCAGTGCTTGCTCGCCCTGGCCCAGGGGAGCCCATCGCAGACACAGGATGCCTCCACCCACCTCTGGAAAGAACCCTTCCTTCCAGGAGTTCCCCTGCACCTGCTCACATGAAAACCTTCCTTCTTTCCCCCTCCCCCAAGAGGGAAAAAGGTGACCTGCCCAGGGACAGAGAAGAGGTGGGGCCATCTCTTATGGCCTGGGAGTCCTGGAAGCCTCCAGACTCTATCCAGGCACCCCTGCATGGCTGGAGCCTAACCAAGGCCCATTTCTACTCGCGGAGGATGCCAGAAAGAGCAGACGGGAAGCCCAACGACAGACAGACGGCTTGAATCCAGCAACCTTGCTGCCAGGACGAGGGGAGACTGCTTTTTTAAGGAAGACTCCCTGGGGAGAGGTGGAGGGTTTGCTGGGGGCCTGGCGGACTAGAAATAGCTGTCGGAAGGACTACCAAGTGTTCTCCTTCTGGCGCTCTGCTGGGAAGAAGGAGGGATCCATCAATAACAGATCAATCACTGGAGATTAACGTCTTTTGATAAAGGAGCTCACCTAACACCAAGACCTTGGTTTCAAAAAAACCATCATTTACAAGGAGCGAGGCTGGGGTGGGGGGAGGGTATTCCAGATGCAGGGCAAACACCGGGCAGTGTGGGTCGGCAACAGCTCGAGGGCCATAAGGAGTCACTGACAAAGAATGTCATTAAATGCCGGGGAGATGTCAGAAAAACAGGGGCTCCCACTGGCTAAATCTGGGATAATTTGATCCCCAAAATGAACCGTTACAATGACGGATGATGGGGGGGGCAGTCCGTACGTGGGGGGTGGGGCAGGGGAGGGAAAGCTGCTCTCTTCTGGAGGTCAGTCAGTGCGGTCTCATTAAGAAAAATCGTCATCTGACCAGCACTGGCACACGCACGGACTCGGGCAAGGCCCAGGGATGGACGAGCCAGCACCGCTGGGCGACAGACTGATGGGGGCAGCATGCGCCGCTCCCGCGGGCCCGGAGCCCTGCCAGCTGGCCCCACAGGCTGCTGACAGACCCCCAGTGACCCAGGGTCACAGGAAGAACCTGCCCCCACCCGCAAACCACCCCTCTGGCCCTATCTGGGTCAAAACTGGGTCACTCCTCTGTTACACCCACGGATCCGGCCAAGGGCCCCAGCCACCCACCCCAGCCCCAGATTTGTCATGTGTTGCTTCATCAGGCTAAATTAGCGCTCAGATGGGGTCCTTGAAGGAAACGAGGGAAGGTGGGGAGGGAAGGAAGAAAAAGGGGAGGGGAGAAAAGAGGGGGAGGGAAGGAAAGAGGGGGAGGGGAGGAAAGAGGGGGAGAGCAGAGAAAAGGGGCGGGGAGGGACAGGTGGGAGGCGGCCTGACAGGGAACAGGGGCACCGCTCGGCCCCACTGCCCCTAGTGGAATTCTCTGGCTTCCTTCTGAGTTCCTACTGGGGAGTTGCTGATTGTCCCAACCGCCCTTTCTGCCCCGTCCTGTGTACAGGGGCTGGACCCCACCCAAGGACCCCACCCCCACCTCCCCTGCCCTCTGGCTTCCAGGAGGGCTCACCCAGTGGGAGATGGAGGGAAGAAAGCTGAGTGGGGGGCATGCTGGGCCCGGGGTCGTTGCACTCCACTCTGTGAACTCGGCTCCAGGTGGGCGGGGGACAGCCCGTCTTCCGTGGCCACAGCCACCACCTGTTCGGGGCCCAGCCTCCTGCCCTCGGAACTGCAGACTGTAGCGGCTTCCTGCGGCTCCCGGAGC
Source organism: Mustela erminea (assembly GCF_009829155.1). Taxonomy (NCBI): domain Eukaryota; kingdom Metazoa; phylum Chordata; class Mammalia; order Carnivora; family Mustelidae; genus Mustela; species Mustela erminea. The sequence continues at coordinate 101,048,492 of NC_045615.1, forward strand.
CTTGCCTGCCCTATGGGTTCCCCTCCCCGCCTCCATCAATGGGGACTTCAGTAATGCCTCTGCGGTGGGTCAGACGATGACCCCAGAAAGACATGCCCACAGCCTAACCCCTGGAACCGGTCATGGTGACCTTCTTGGAAACAGGGTCTTTGCAAATGTCCTTGGGTTAGGGACCTTGTAACAAGACTGTCCTGAGTTTAAGAGGTTACAAGGACAGACACACAGCTGAGAGGACTCCGTCTCCAGAGGGTGGAGCCCCACAGGTGTTGAGCAGCAAAGGGAGCCGCCGGTTGGTCTCAGATTCCCTGCAGTTGTCCACACCCCACCTGAGGGCCACGAGCTCGTGTCCTCTGTTCACAGCCCTGCGCCAGCAACCCCGGGAGCCCCACAGAGACACCTGCTGCCAGAGTGGACATTCAGTGACCCAGCAGCCCCGCCGGCCACAACCCAAGGACAGGAGGTTCTGGGCCCACGCCAGGACACCCACCCCTGCGTCTCCAGGGCGCCATCTTCCGTGGCTCAGAGCAGCACGAAGCTACGGCTGGAGACATACAGCACAATTTGGCAAAAGCACGATTCTGCCCTGAGAAAACACAGCTGGTGCTCCATCTCCTCGAGGTTGAGCCCGGCTTTCTCCAGGGGTGTACCTCCTGGCCCGTCACTCCATCCCTGGGTCTGTCCCAGTCTGCCCAGCCAGCGGTAGTGAGGGCCAGAGCAGTAGACTCAGACAACAGACTTTCACTCCTCACAGCCCTGGAGGCTGGGGTCTGAGATCCGGGCGTTGGGGGTGCGTTTCTGACAGAGGTCCTCCTGCAGGCCGTACCCAGACAGCTGTCTGCTGGCTCTGTGCTCGCTCGGTGGAGAGTGAGCGAGTCTGGTGTCTCTTCCATCAGCCCCCCAGCCCAAGACCTCCTCTAACCTTCACCACCTCTGCAAAGGTCCCGTCTCCAAACATAGCCGCATGGCGCTGGGGCTTCAACACAGGAATCAGGGGCGACCACAGCCCATTGCAGGTGACTTTATCCCCTGTAGGTTTAGTGTGTTTGGCGAATACCAAGGCCTCCTGGGATCTCATCTTTTGCATCTGGCCCAGTACACAGCAGGCCCTAGGGATGGCCAGGGGGGTGTGGGGAGATGTGACAAGCACTGTTTACTTGGCCAAGGAATGCCCCAGCAGTGTCTTCCCTCCCCACCCCCTCCATCCTTCATCTTGTGGAAGATGGTGGAATTCAGCGCTGGACAGAGCCCAAAGCCTGGGTCACTGCCTGGAAAGCCACCCAGCCAGGAACATCCACAGTGGACCTTATTTACTGAGCCCACTGAGACACGCCAGGCTCTGCAGCTGAGCGAGCTCGCAAACCAGCCAACGAGTGAAGTAAATAGGCAAGGGCACAGGCATGGTGGGGCCTGCAACAGACAGAAACTCAGGAAGCATCTCGTCCTGGCCCCGGCATCAGGGGGGCTCCCCAGATGCGCTGGTCAAGAAGGCAGACTCCAGATCCAGGCAGACTGGTTGGAAACCTCAGCTCTCCTCACACCAGCCATGAGACCCAGGTCAATTCATTAAACCCTCAGAGCCTCGGTTTCCTCACCTGTGAAATGGGGCCCAAAGCAGCACCAAAGCTGTGAGGTTGCGCGAGAGGCAAAGGAGATGAACAGGAAGTGGTCAGTAGGCACAGCTCCTGGCCCAGGGAAAGAAGGCCGTGAGTCTCAGCCATCATTGTCATCACTGCTGATTCTAAGTAGAAACTTGAACCAGGAACAGGAATCCTCAGGTGCAAAGACCCAGAGGCAAGGGGGAGATGCAGCCTTAAGACCGCAGGAGCTAGACCCAGGTGCAGCAGGGTGCACGGGTGAGCGTGATGAAGACAGTTCTTCCGAGTCAAGGAAGGATGAAGCCCTTCTGAGTGCAGCGGGGTTTGGGACAGACGTGCAGAGTCAGATTTGCCTGTGAGGGGACTCGCTCTTGCTAAAGTGTGAAGGACACGCTGGGATGGGAGAGGTGGACGAGGAAGCGGAGGCTCGGAGGATCTCTGCAGGGGACAGTGGGAACCTGGGCCCGGCAGGTACAGAGGGAGGTTGCCACAGAGACAAAAGCCATCTGAGAGAAAAAGAGAGAGAGAGAGAGAGAGAGACAGCAAGAACAAGCGCCTGCTAAGGTGGGCGCAGCGAGGCCAGGGGGGCATGGGCATGGTAACGCCATCCCTCACAGTCCACAGTGTCTGCGGGGACAGTCCCAGCCCGGTGGGGTGCTCAGGCCCTGCCATATGAGGTCACTACCAGCCACGGACACGCGAGCCGGGCCTGCACCCAACCCTGAGCGGCCCACTGGAGCCACAGCATGGAGGCTCCCTGCCACAAGTGAGGGTTGTCAGTCTCCATCTGGGGTGAGAATGGGGGTTAGCCCTGTTACCTGCATGTCTGAAATGAAAGGACTGCTCTGGGGCACCTGGGTGGCTCAGTGGGTTAAAGCCTCTGCCTTTAGCTCAGGTCATGATCCCAGGTTCCTGGGATGGAGCCCCATGTCGGGCTCTCTGCTCAGCAGAGAGCCTGCTTTCTCCTCTCTCTCTCTGCCTGCCTCTGCCTACTTGTGATCTCTCTCTGTCAAATAAATAAATAAAATCTAAAAACAACAACAACAACAAAAAACCTGAATCTGGAGGGCCAGAGGGGTGAAAGCGTCAGAAGGGGGCCCCGGGCACAGGGGAATGCTAGGACCCGGGAGCCCCACTGGAGGCTGATCTCTGGGGTGGAACCAGGAAAAAAGCTGTGTTTGCAGTCTGAACAGAAGAGGGAACTTTCTGGAGATGGACTTTCCTACCACGTCACAGAGACTCACACCTGAGAGACCTGTGGCCCATGCTTGGGACATTCCATCAACACAAGGACTGGCCATGTGCTTTCCCGATGGAGGAAACCAGGGTCGTGTTGGGGCAGATAGTGGGGTGGGACACAGGACACGCGTCCTATTGGAGATGACAGGTGGTTCTGTGACCCCGCCCTCGTCTGCTGATTTAAACATTAATTCATTTTTTAAATATTGTCACAGCAACGTCTGGCCTGTCTGCACATTTGTTCTCAGTACCCACCCCAAGTGTGCCTAGCCACCCCAAGGGACATGGCGGCAGAGAACACAGTCCCTGCCCCCATAGAGCCCCTGCCAGGAAGTGGGGCAGAAATCAGCAGACAGCCCCTTCTCCCGGACCAAAAGGGGAGCCAGATGCAGGGATTAGGCACGCCTCCCCAAGAATGTGGGCTCTATCATGACTAAGCCATGATGAGACCTCAGAATGAAGCTCACTCCCGAGTCTCGAGTCTCAGGAAGCCTGAACAACCACAGGCCCCCATACCCACCCCAAAGGCGGGCCGCGGTCCCAAGTGCTCTCCCGCTCTCTGGGCACACAGACAGACAGACACATCCAAACAAGCAGGAACTGGAGCCACCGCCAGCCGGCACCATCCTATGTGCCATACAGACAGCTCACTGAGCACTCTCAGCCATGCAACACCCATCTCCCAGGTGGGTAAACCAATGTGGAGGGTCACAGCAGCAATGCAGCTGGAATTCGGACACAGGCTGTGGGGCACTCACCCCTAACCCTATGTACTTTACTTCAGTGAGGAAGACCAGAAGGGTCTTCCACAGAAAGTGACATCGGGGTTGGCGCGCGGACCCCTGGAGGAGCCGAGGGCCCACCCAGCAGAGGGGCCGGCTTGAGACCAAGAGACCTGGCATGTGACATGGCTGATCCTGTTTCCTCCCACGTAAAATGGGAGTGGGGAACCCTCCTCAAAGCGGATTGAGGCAAATGCCCCCCCTTGGGGAGCTCAGGGATGGCCACGGCCATGGTCTCTGTGCTGCGGATACTGCCCGGTGATGGAGGATGGCGGGAATGTAGGGAAAGGTGCCCCCCTATCCCCACCAGGGAGCCGTGGCAGGGAGCCACAAGGGTCTCCCGCAGGAGGTGGGTGCCTCTGCCCACAGCACAGGCAGGAATGGGAGGGGTGGGGGCTTGCAGATGAGTGACCCCTCGGGACAGGGTGGACTCCAGGGGCCTGGGACAAAGTCCAGCCCCACAGGCAGACCCTAGCCCCAGCACAGAATGGCCAGGCCAGGAGAAGTGGGGCTCAGATGTGGGGCCAGGTCCCCTGATGACTCTCTCTCCCTGATTCAGGTTTAGACCCCAACTCTGCCACTTAGTAGGTGGGCAAGTCGCCAACTGCTGTGGACCTCAGTGTCCTCATCTGTAAATGTGACAACACCAGCTCGAGCGAGGGGAGATGGCATGTGGCTCAAACAAGACCAGCTCACATAAGCACCTGGAGCTCACCTCGCTGGAAACCAGTGACCTGTCCTGCTATGTCACCAGGCCGCCTGTGACACAGCTCTTCTTTCTCTACATTACACCTAAAATATTCCATTTGGGGAAATACACAGCAGCAAGGAGCGCCAGCTGGAGACTCTCCTGATAACATTCTGATCTATTTCTTCTGGATGTTTTTAGTTCATAGTTTTTCCATACAGACACATCAAGTGAGATGCACAATGTTGCCTTTTGCTTTTTTTCTTTTTTGTCACTTAAAACGTAACCACAAGCATTTTGCTCTATTATTACACGTTTTCATCACTATCATTTTTGTTAAGATGATACAAAGTCTTTTAACATGCAAATACAGAGCTTACTGATTGTTGTCTATCTCCAAATTGTTTTTCTGTAAACGATTCTGATAAACATTTTCTCATCTATTTATCTCTTTGTCCAAACTCTTTTCCTTGCCTCCATCTCCCAACGTGGAATTCCTAAGCCAACAGGAAGGCACTTGACAAACAGGGACAAGTCACTTCCCAAAATCTTGCAGGGAACTGGGCTGCCTAATGCTGGGTGCTGGCCACACCCACTGCCACCACCACCAGGTAGCCCACTGGGTGCTCCACAGGGGCCCCTCTAGGTGCTGGTCTCTGGCTCTGGTCTTTGTTTTCCCTCCACTCTGACTCCCACCAAGCTGGGGTTTTGACAACTTCTGGTCACAGGCAGAGACAGGTAGCACCTCAGCGGTTTAAATGTCAAAAACGGTTGTTTCTTTGCAGTTCGAGAAAGGTTCTCCTAGCTCTTACATTTTTACAGTTTTTTATAATTGTTATTGTCATGGTTTGAGATCTTCTTGTTACAAGAAAGAAAATGCGACGGGCTTCCATCGAGCCCCTCCCCAGGGCCTGTCCTTCTCCCTGTCACAGGGCGCTGTGACCAAGAAGCTGGTACACGCCTGCCCCATGTTTTCACTCTCATTGCTTACGCATCCGTTAAAAAAAGGGAATTTTGTGTTTTCAAACAGAATGTCTTTTAATAATGCTTTGTGTTTTCCAAAATGTATGTGAATGATCTAAAGCCTAACTGCAACTCACTCCTTCCCAACTGCTGCCTTAAACCAAATTAAAACACAAGACAAAACATCACCACCCCTCCTCAGGGGGCCTGTGAAAAGCCCACAGCGCCTGCACGTCGCCTGCACCGAGCACACCATTCCCCCACATCCTGTCTTCGGGAAAACAGACTTCATTCTGGGCCCAGGGAAAAACCAGGATGGTCTTGATCCCTGGAATCGCGTGGTAATGAAAATGCCACCTAGGAACAACTGCGAAGGACCGCAGAAGTTGTTCCCGGAGCAACACGGGTACTCTCAACCTACTGCATTGGAAAGGGGGGCTGGAAACGAATACGCTGACCACAGCTGAATAAAACCAATGGAAGCAGAAGAGGATGAGTGAAGGAACCAGAAAACAAAGCAACAGGGCAAACAGTCAACCAAACCGACCTCCGCTAACCTCCGACAAGAACGATCAAGAAAAACAGAGAGCGTGCGCAAATGGTATTTGGAATAAAGAATGGGTGCAACCACAGATATGCCCCCGACTGAAATGCTCATAAAATAAATCTTAATGACAGAACTTATAAAGACGAAATGAAATAGACACACTCCTTACAGAGGTTGCGGCGGAAGAAATGAACATTTGAAGGGCCCCGCGATTTACAACGAGGAGTAAGAAGCAATCCTTGCTCATCCTAGATGCTTCCTTCCCCCACGACACCCGTCCCTGAGGCTGGTACAACACTGATGCCCAAACCAGAGACAAACTGTATGAGAAAGAAAATGTAGCCCATAGCACACTTGAGCAAAGGTGGAAACATCTGCCACAAAATCCAGGCAGCCAGATTCAGCGTTTTGTACCGAATAAGTGGAAAGCTGAAATGTGACCACATCACAAGCAGGATGGAGTGACCCTGGGGATGCACGGATGATTTTAGGATACGAATCCTGAGTGTGCATCACCATGCCATCAGGTTAAAGGAAGCACGGTCATCTCAATAATGCAGATGAAAATCTGATGAAATTCAACAAGATGATTTGAAACAAAACAAAGCAAAATAAAAAATTTTGTTAAGCTAGACATGGAAAGACAGTTTCTTAACTTGAAAAAGTGTATCTACCAAAAGCCTACAATGAATGTCATCTTCCTGGATGAAAAGTAGAAATGCTAGTAGGCACCAAAAACAAGAAATCGATACTCCCTGCTCCTATTATGTTGTACTAGAGATCCTAGCCAGTGCGATGAGGAAAGAAAAGAAATAAAGTGTAACACAGTATAACTCTCAATATTCACAAATATCTGCATAGAAAACCCAAAGGAGATCTACAATCGAACTATTAAAAGTACTAAGGGAATCCAAAAGTACATGTAAAAAAAATCAGTTATATTTCTATATATCAGCAACAAACATAAAATGTAATTTAAAAAAATACCATGCATAATATCAACAAAAAATGTTAACTACCTAGAAGTAACTCTAATAATTGTGCACAAGACTTTTGAAGGAAAATATATTTAACTGAGGTATAACACGCATATGGTTAAACTCACCCTTTTTAGCGTATTTGCACAAATTTTAACCAATACTTGTGGTCACACAACCACCTCCACAGCCAAGATAGAGACCAGTTCCATCGGCCCAAGTATTTTCCCTGTGTCCCTGAAGCTGTGGGCTTCGGTTTCACATTCTGTGTATCCAGTAGGATGTATATGATACTCAGGAAAACACTGAGCTAGAGGGCAGGGTGAGTAGTCACAGAGGCAAGGGTAGATGAGAGATGTTCCACTGACATGCTAATGTGTCCCTACTGGATGAATACTAACACATGTTCTCAGGCACAGAGAAGTCAGGATGTTTCTGTACAGCGAAGCCAGGAACCTTCCCCACACCCATTGCTTTCTCCAACCCAGAGCCCTGGTGCACAGAGAGGTCAAGTTATGTGTCTAGAGTCACACAGCACATGGGTGGCAAAAGCCAAACACCTTCTCCCCAGCATGAATCTTCCCCGTCTTTCTCTTCAACCCAAAGTCCTGGACATGAACAGAGGGTAGTAAGGGAGGGGAGGGGAGGGGAAGGGTGGGGAGGGTTGAAATCACATAAGCAGTGAAGAATGACTTTGAAATGGTTCAGAGAAATAAGGCATCTGATGGCACATCTGAATTCTATCAGACACAATATTAAAGGTAGTGAATCCACAGCGGCTGGAGTGAGAGGAAACGGGAACCATGGGAAAGCCTGGGGCTGGACAAGGTGCTGGGGTAGGGACATCAAAGACTTGACCACAATTTCTTGGCCTCAGTCCCAGGCTCTGCCCCCAAAGCACCCACGTCCCCAATAGCAGGGGTACCTGGTTCCCAGCCCACTCCATCAGGGAAACAGGTAGTCCTTGGCGGAAATGGAGGACTCCAGCCCCAGTGTTCCACACGGCCTGCCCTTCCTGCTCTCCTGGTCCCAGAAGAGCTCCAGAGGTCAAGGGTCAAGACCACTCACTCTGCATCCCCGGTGGCCCGTGAACCTGTCTGCAGGGTGCGTGTGTTACTGGTGGGGAGTAGGCACCCTCGGGCCTCCACGCAGGGAACTTTCCACCCTCACCTCTCAGGATGGCCATCTCTCCTCAGGTCGGCCTGTCAGGGTATGTGTTCAGATTCCTTGGTGCTCCCTGGGATCCCACAACCCTGTGGTGACAGCCAGATTCTTCCTCTCTTCCCAACTAGAGGGCAAGTGTCTCCAAGGTGGGAGAGAGCCGGGCCCAAACCCTGTCTTCCCCACTTCCTTGCTGTGTGACCTTAGGCAGGTCTCCAAACGTCTCTGGGCCTCTGTCCTCATTTGTAATATTTGTAAAATGGGGTTGGGCATAGCACCTTACTCATGCGCATTTACTTTAGAAGACTAATGGACTGTATCGTCTCCGTGTCCCCACTGCCCAGGGTCTCAGAGATACCTGCCGAATGACGGCCCAGGGGAGGGATTCTGCCCTCTGTCACCTCGCCATGACCTCAGCCTGGTAACGAGTTGCAGAGCAGAGATGCTGAAAGGCAGACAGTGGACCCGGCCACCTGGGCTCAAATCTCCGAGCCCCTGACTCCTTGCCATGTGATCAGCGAGGCCAGCAACCTGCCTGTACAGGATGGAGATGCTCATGGCCGCCCCGTAGGGCCGTAGGGGGTGGAAAGAGATGACGCCAGAAGGTGCACAATGAGCCCTCAAGAAGTTACCACTAGTCCAGCCATTAATAAAAATAACCTTCCTTCCCCTCCATCTCCCCTTTCTTCCCTGGAAAGGCTGGAGGAGGAAGGCAGGGAGGAGGGAAGCCAGGACAGCCCGAGTCGGGCCCCGTCAGATGAAGTTGATAAAAGAAGGCTGGTCCAGGAAGGGTTTAGCAAGCCCCTCTCATGGGCTGTAAATAACTCGGGGGTAGAGGGGACTGGACAAGGTGCTGGGGCAGAGACAGGTGAGCAGCAGAGGGCCAGCTGCCCCTTGATGCCCGCTAGCAGCCTCAGCCTGCAGCACTGGCCAGACAGCAGATGGCCAGCCCCAGGGAGGCAGGTCCCCGGGTCCTGAATTTGAGATGTGTGGGCCCTGAGGGCAGCAGTCCCAGCACAGAGGCACAACTGAGGGGAGAGGGGACCACACCAGAACAGAGCCGACTTTGTACCCACGTGCCAGAGTCTGGGCCCTCCAGCTTGGAAGCAGCCAGGTGCCAGCTCTGCCCACCCCACAGGACCCCGACACCAGCTGGGTGGTAGGGCGGGGCGCACGGGCAGGGTAAGACTCAGCAACGACAACTTCTGGGAAAAGCCCGCTGACCTCTTCAGCCCTCTGTCCATGAGCACCTACTGCGTGTCTGGCACGGGGCAGGCGATGGGCACACAGTGGGGACACACACTGCTTCACAGAGCATACCAACAAGCGCCGCTCCAGACACGGCCCTCCTCACGTGCATCGATGTGGCCTAACAATGGTGATGATGGCAACCACAGCCCGTCAGCTCTGGGAAAGGCTGCAGCTTGCACCACAGAGCCCAGGGTGGAGCCCAGAGCCACATGTGGACCCCAAGAGGAACCTGGGTTCTGCAGTGATGGTGGAGGACAGGCCAACCCTGAAATGGTGGGGGGTGTCCAAGAGGACCTCATGAGGACGGGCAGCCCCCAGGCCCACTGCACTGTCCAGCTCTGTTGCCAGCCCGGCCTGTGCCACTTCTTCCTTGTTCCCCAGAGACCCCACCCAAGTTCAAAGCCAGGTCTCCAGGCAGCCTTGAAATGCCGAGAGTATTGCTGATACCACCCGGGACCCCCCCATCCCAGAGGTCCCCATTTTACCTTTGCCAGTGAAGGCTGGCCCTAGTCGCTTCTCTATTCCTTCTTTTTGTTTCCCTGCAGGAGAAACATCCAGAGAGACCAGCCGTTCTCCCCCAGCACCCTTGGCTCTGGGGCTCAGGCAGGGTCACGGCGGGGCGAGGAGGCAGCTGGGGGGGTGCTGCGCCCCGAAGCCTGCAGTGCCCCGGGCTGGCCCAACACACACACAGCTGGGCCTGTGAGAAGAACAGAATATGAAATTCATATTAATGTTCTGTTTAGCTAGGATCTGAATTTCAAATCAGGCCCCATGGTGATTCAGATGGCCGGCAGCCTGTCTCCCAGAACCTGTCAAGCAGTGCGGAGCAGCCAGGCGGCTCTCTGTGAGGGGCCCAGCGCCTCCAGCCGGGGTGCAGGGGGCTTTGCCCCAAATAGGTGGGTCCAACCCCCACCCCTGGGGTTTACTCGCCAGCGTTCCCCCAGGAACCACCCCTTAATGTGGGGGTTTGTTCGGGTTTGTTGAGAAAGAGCGGACGACATGTAAGCTATTTAACGCATGCGCCCCGGTGAGATGTGATAAATGCCTCCCATTGCCCCCTGTCCCCTGCGTCTCCCCAGTCAGACCAGCTAATACACCCATGATCTCACCTTGTGTGTGTGTGTGTGTGTGTGTGTGCAAGAACCCCAAAGTCCCACTCTCAGCAACGGTCAGTCCCACAACACGGTGTCCCAGTATGGAGTCATCTGCTCCAATCATAGTTTTCACGTGAGCCCTTCAGGCCTTACTCATCTTACAGCACAGAGGTCGTGCCCTCAGACCCACCTCCCCCCTCTCCCCTGCCCCCAGCCCACCCAACCACCTTCCCGCTGTTTCCAGGAGTTTGACTTGGTTTCTGATTCCTCGTACAAGTGACACTGTGCAGGGCTTGTCTTTTCTCTGTCTGGTTAATCTCTCCTGGCATCATGCCCCAGGCCCATCAGTGCCGCTGCAGGGGGCTGAGCAGTACCAGGAGGCGGCCCCTTTCCTGTTAACTCTGCCACACTCTGCCACCGGTGACACTGTCCGCCCAAGCACAACACTCAGTCATTCCCTCCTTCGTACATTCTCTGCCTCCCGTGGCCCCTCTGGGCCTGGCATCGGCTCATGAAAGGCTCTCCCCTCGCTGGGACACCAAAGGCCTGGTCACTGTGACCCGTTCCTGGCACCTTCTATCCACACTCAGTGTGTGCAGATGCTGAGGGCAAGAGGTGATGCTGGAGAGGGATGTGGGGCCTGGCAGCTGCAAGGCCATGAGTCCCGGGCCAAGACTTGACTTTATCCTCACCTCCTAACTGCCCCTGACAGTCTGTCCTCAACTCAGCAGCCAAAGTGACCCCTGGGAACCCAAAGTCAGACCAGACCCTCCCATCACAAGCCCAGTTCTTACAAGTCTCTCTCAGAGAATATGACCTTTCAGTTGAGTCTCGAAAGATGGGGAAGGGTTTGTCCAGGGGAGCGAGGCCCTTCCCCAGAGGGTTCCTGCCTGGCTGGAGGGTGTGTCACCTGGAGGAGAGGTGGCAAGCAGGAGTAATCACCCCTCACCGGTCTGGAGGTGGGAGCCCAGTGGAGCCAAACCTGAGGGGAGCTCGGAGAGTCTGACCCTGGTCAGGGGGACACTCCCACCCCAAGCCGGGACGCCCTCCACTCCATTTCACCACACGGAAATGGGAGCCCAGCAGGGAGGGTCTGTCCCACTGGAACCCGCAGCTGCACCACTGCCTGGCTTTCCCCTCGCAGAGAGATTCACAGGCACTGCCAGAAGGTCCATCTTTTGTCTTTAGATGTGTAAGAAGTAAACACGTTCCAGCTTTTTTTTTTTTTTTGAGATTTTTTTATTTATTTGACAGACGGAAATTACAAGTAGGCAGAGAGAGAGGAGGAAGCAGGCTCCCCGCTGAGCAGAGAGCCTGATGCGGGGCTCGATCCCAGGACCCTGGGATCATGACCTGAGCTGAAGGCAGAGGCTTTAACCCACTGAGCCACCTAGGCGCCCAACACGCTCTAACTCTTGACGGTCCTTTAAACATACCTTGTCTCCGAAAAGCACGCTGCTGAGGTCACCTACTCGGCGCGGAGCCGCGAGGCACATCTGGCCAGCGCACGGGCTCCCCCACTCCCTGGCCAAGGGCCCCTGGGGTGACATCTGAGATCCAGGAGCCGCTAGGACGCTCAGCCGGGGCCGGGGGACCCACCGTCGCCCACCTGCCCCAGGTGCCCCAGACCTGGCCCCCGGGGGAGGACGCCCTTCCGCAATCACACCTGCTATACATGAGCCTTCTGATTGGCCCACATCCCGCCGGTGATTGGTCAGTGTGCAAGCATGTGATGCCTATCTGACCAATGAGAAGAGAGCTGCTGAGGGTTGGGGCGCCGGCCCCTGCTCTAGACGCCAGAACTGGAGTCCCGGCCCTCACCTCTCATCCTGACTCCTGGCCCTCACTCCTCACCTCTCCCCGCTCTCACCCCTCACCCTCACCCTGACTCCCAGGACTGATGGGCTCTGCTCTACATCTGCACACAGCGCGCCAGCCACCCTGCGCCCACCAGCAGGCCGGACAGAGCAGCGAGATGGGAAGCCCGGTCCCTGGGCTTCGTTCACAGAGCACCTGAGTGAACCACCGTCAGGGCTAACCTGCCCTCGGTCATTCCAGGGAACTGTGAGTTTCCTTACTTAGTCATTCGGAGTTGTATTTGCTGTTGCTTTTCAGCCAAATGTGCCCTGACTGCCTGCCTCCCAGCTAGTTCTCCAGCAAGTCCGTGGCAGCTCAGTCTTTTGAGCAAACTTATTTTCTGCTATAATCAGCCAGAGTTGAGGGGAGTCTGGGGGGACTCAGCGAGTTAGGCGTCTGCCTTCTGCTCAGGTCATGATCGCAGGGTCCTGGGATAGAGCCCCAAGTTGGGCTCCCTGCTCAGCGGGGAGCCTGCTTCTCCCTCTGCCCTTCTCCCCTCTCCTGCTCACTCACTCTTTCTCTCTCAAATAAATGAATAAAATTAAAAATAAAACAAAAAAACAAAAGCAGCCAGAGTTGGTTTCAGTTTCTTGCATCAGACTCTCCTCTCCAGATAAGAGGAGAGCCTGAACTCAGGCCTGCCTGACAATGAGTAATGGTGCTAAAACAGGAATGAGGGAATGTTTAGAATCAGAGATGAGAGAGAAGGTAGAGCAGGGGCTGGGGCTCCAAGACATAACCACCCCTCATGGGTGGGAACACCAAGGTCCCAACAGGGCTCAGGAGGTCACAGCACAGGAACATGGTAGGCTCAGATCCGGAGGTGACAGTGCAGGAGCATAGTGGCGTCAGATCTGGAGGTCACAGAGCAGGAGAATGGCGGGGCTCAGATCGGGAGGTTACAGGGCAGGAGCACGGCGGGGTCAGATCCAGAGGTCACAGAGCAGGAGCATGGAGGGGCTCAGATCCCAGAGGGACTTGAATGCCAAGCAGAAAAATGTTGACAATATTTTTTTTTTACTTTTTATTTATTTGACAGACAAGAGAGAGCACAAGTAGGCAGAAAGGCAGACAGAGAGAAAGGGGGAAGCAGGCTCCCCATTGAGCAGAGAGCCCGATATGGGGCTCGATCCCAGGACCCTGAGATCGTGACCCGAGCCAAAGGCAGAGGCCTCAACCACTGAGCCACCCAGGTGCCCCTGTTGACAGTATTTTTAAAGTCACAAGATTTGGGGGCACCTGGATGGCTCAGTCAGCTAAGCATCTGCCTCTTAATCTCAGCCAGGTCTTGATCTCTGGGTCATGAGTTCAAGCCCCGTGTTGGGCTCCACATTTGTCATAGAGCCTACTTAAAAAACTAAAAAATAATTAACATCACGAGACTTTGACCAAATGACTTATCTAGCGAAATTGGCACTTCAGGGCGTTTGCCTGGATGTGGTAGTTCGGGGTCCCAGAGGGAGGCCTGGCATCCTCCAAGCTTCTACCATGGGTAGCCACAGCACCAGTACCCACAGCGCCTGTCCAAGGGAGCAAGTGCTCTCTTTTCTAGATGAGTCCTGGGGCACGAATCAGGGAAGGGACTGCTGTAGCCCCCAGGTGGTCAGGAGCACAGCAGGAATTCAGAGGATACCAAACCCGGGCTGTTTCGCTGCATCCTGACACCGCAAGCATTAGGAGTTAGCACACCAGTGTGATCCCCCCAGGATCACCCACACTGCTCCAGGAAGGGGGAGACCCCTAAACAAACCAACAAAATGCTCCTGTAGTTCTTGAAACCCAGCAACTGGGTCACTAGCTTTAAAGCTATCTTGTCTCACGGCTGCCAAAGCTGATAAGTGACATTCCATCTTTTTATGCTACATTAATTCAAATAAAACCTTTTCCAGATGACAATCTCTGTCTGTGTGTAATAAAGTAAGCTGAAGAAATCTTACCACTCTGTGGGAGCGGGGAGAAAGGTCACACTTTGTCAGGATCTTGGAAACACAGAGTAGATCTTAGACCCCGACCAGGGAGGCAGAGTCCAGAAGCTTCTGCTTCCGCAGGTGGCTGCAGCAAAAGCAGGTTGGCAAGGCCTGGATTAAACCCAGAACTGTCTAAGTTCACTCATTTGCCCCTTACCAGTGAGCACTGAGGACAGAGAGAAGCTGAAGTGATCAGGGAGGCTTCGTGGAGGAGGAGGCATTGACACTGTGCATTGAAGGGTGAGTAGGAGCCAGGAGCATTTAGAGCAGGGAAAGGTCTTTCCCTGCAAGAGGAAAAGCATGAGCTAAGGCTCAGAGGCAGGGCAAAGCTGCAGGCCAAAGCAGAGTCCCTTCACGCCCCCCACAAACCTCCCTTTTAAACTCGTCTCAAACAGCGGAGATGGAGGGGGCTACATTCCAAAGGAAGACTTGCTATTCACATTCTCCTTGAACAAAACTTTCAGGCCAAGATTTTTAAATCCTCTTCCCTCTTGAAAAAAAAAAATACATCTCTGGTTTCCAGCTTGCGTTTTTGGCAACATCGTTCGCCAGGTCTCGGCATTCAGGAGAAGCGATGCGCTCAGAAGGAAGGCGTGCGGCCGCCCGCAAGGAAGGAGGCCAGGGCGGGGGTGAGCCAGCTGGGTGGGAGCAGAGAGGGAAATGGGGAAGGGGGGCCTGGGAAGGGTTCTGCTCTCAGGGGCGCCACCAGAAGGAAGGGGAGTGGCGCCACGGAGTGCCAGCCACATGCACACACAGTGGGCACTGCCCGCGGGTGGCCTGTCGGAACCCGAGGACGCTTCAGGCCCCACCGGCCTTTGAGGGGTCAAGCCTAATAAAAAAACTGCGGGGTCCACCTGGGGAGTTGGGGACGGCCTTGGGGGTTGAACAGACAGGTCCAGAGCTTCTTCTAAATCTAATTCCCTCAAGAATCTAGAAAGCTCCAGCCCAGTCTATGCACCTGCCTCCACCTCCAGCAGTCTTGTCTACACTGTGACTCGAAGCCCGAAGATTCCCAGCGCCTCCTGCCCTGGGCCACACCCACTGCCCTGGCCCTGGGGCCCAGTCCCCTTTGTCCTGGGAAAATTCAAGACACCACGTTCCAGAGAAAAATATCTCCCTCCTCAACTGGGCTGTGACTGGTGGGGTTCTCTCAAGGGCCCTGGACAAGGAGGGGGCAGCAGCCCAGTGAGATGCTCACCTCTGTGTTGGGCTAGGGTTGAAAAACCCAGGCTCCCTCGGCTCTGGAGAGCCCCAGGGGGCAGAGTGCTTGGTCACAGGCGATGCTAGCTGGGCCTCTTGCTCTGTGTCCTTGGAGACAGGCTGGGTCCAGCCTCAGCTCGGCCATCTCCTATGGAACTTCTCCACGAGGAACCTGCATATGCCAATATTCAGAACATTTCCTCCATGCCCCTCACCGCCCAACCCCAGTCACCGTCCCAAAACCAAGCAGAGGACAGTTAGAACGTCTCGCTGCAGCACAACACAGGTCACCAGTTCTCCCACCAGTTCTCCCACCATCTCCCAGGGTGATGTTTAGTCTGAGCTAAACATCACCCTGCCTCTCTTTCCCGTTCTCCCAAGTTCCCATTTCTGGCAGCATACCCTTATGGCATCCTGCCTCTGGGCACCGAAGTCTGCTGCAACCAGGCCTTCATGGGGGTGCACGGAAGCCTACCTCATCTTCCACACTCAGAGCCCCCAAACGGGCCTCCACTGTGCTGGCCACTGCTCCCACTGGACACCCCTAGGCCCTTGGGACCCTCACCGGGAGGAGGAGCGGCCCCTGGATGGGCACTTGGGGAATGTGTGAACCTTCTGCTCCCATCAGAGGGTGGGTTTCCAAGAGCCACGCCTGGAAAGCTGACCCACGGGATGGAATGGAGATGCACCTTCCAGACACACCAACAAGGAAGGGGGTGGGTGGCCTTCAATCCGCACCCCCTTCAGGGATGGCCTCTGTGGGGAGGCTCTGTGCCTGGGCCACACCCTTCCAGGGGGAGCAGCATCTGAAATGTGATCCAGTCTGGGGTAGAAGGACCCGATCATTTTGACCTAATGTTTCCCAACCTGAAGGGTCTTTTGTCTCCAGAGCTCTCCAGAGGGCCGAGCAGGACTGGCCTTGGACCTGCATCTCACCTGGATGCCTTCCTCAGCTGAATCCGCTTCCTTCCCCTCCTTTCCCAGGAGCTGGGTCCCAAGGGTCCTCCCTAAACCCATCCCCTACCCCCGGCATGCTACACTTCACCTTGGAGTTGGCTTCCTAGGAAGCCAAGCCTGGGACACCAAGATGTGTCATGTGCACACCAAGAAATGTGGTGGAAGCCGTCCATTGTGAACACTTGGGAAATGAGGCCGGATCTCAATACAGACTTGGAAAGAAGTACAAGGGCTACACAAGGGACCAGAAGGTCTCATGGACCAGACCAGACCAGGAAGGATCGGTCCCAGGGCCAAGGGCACAGGCTCCATGCAAGGCTGGCAGTGCGGGGAAGGAGAGGAGGGAGCAGCTGGCACAGAGACAGGGTTCCATCGGGGAGAACAAGGGTCAGAGGGAACAGAGCAGAAAGACTCAGGCAAAGAACCAGAAAGAATAAGAGAATGCATCCCAGCCCCTGGACCCTCCAGCTGTTCTGATTGCCATTGTTCTTCACCGCAATTCCCTCTGCTGGAAGGTTCTAGAAGACTCTCCCACCTCCCTTTCAACAAGCAGGCTAGATAGCAACAGTCCAGAGCTCATTGAAAAGTTTCAGAATTTGTTCAGGGACCCAGGCTTTTTTTCTTATCTTCTTGCTTTAAGATCCTTAGCACGTAGTTTCCTTCCTTATATTCACAAACTGGTTGCCAGAACACCAGGCACTACATCACCATTCCAGGCAAGAAGGCAAAGTCTAAGTAGGTCCCAGAAATGCACTCAGATTTCAAGGACAGCACTGGGTCTCATGGCCACCCAAACTGCAAGCATGCCTGGTATCTGTCCTTTATCGGGACAGAGTGCCACCTGACACCAGATCAGAGTTCTGGCTGATGTAGGTTGGGAAGGGAATATTGGCTAGGCAACTCCTCCTCTCACAGCTGCACGGCCGTGGATGAGAGGATCAGGTTGGAGGCAGGAGGCCGGGGAGGGGGCTGGGCAGTGGTCTTAGAGAGAACTGAGAAAGCCTCAGGGCAGGAGGAGAGGCTGGCACACCCCACCACCAGGCCACCCACCTCTTGGTCTATGGGAGGAGCAGGCTGAACAAAGCACCCACCTGGCCAAACTGCTGGACATCTCAAAGCCCCAAACCTTGGGTGGGGGGGCCTGTGGGGCCATGGGCCCGTCACAGCAGCCTCTCCCAGACCCCCCTGGGTCCACTGTCCTCCCCGACGCCGCCTCCCTGAGCGGTACCCAGCCCAGGTCCAGGTGGGAGGAGGGGTCCCGTGGGGAGGGCTGAGCAGGACCGTCCAGGGAGGCAGAGTGGGCCCTGTGGTTGGTGCTGTGGTTCCTTGGGCAAAAATCCCACCGGCTCCCTTCACTGCGGTCGGGGTTTAGAGCAGCTCCGGCTGGAGGGCTGCGGCGTGCGGGCTGTCTCTCTGATCTCCTCCCAGGTTTAAATTCCAGGCAGGCGTGTGCCAAGACCTCCACCACAGGAGCCGCCCAGTGGGGAGATTCTTAGCACCTCCCCCCGCCCCGGCCCCCAGGCGTCTCCCGCTCCCTGTGGTGTTGCCTGGGTGGCTGGTGGCGCCCACACGCACAGGGAGACAGCTGGGCAGTCTTCTCCCTCCAGAGCCCTGTCCCTGCCCCTCCCATACCACCATCAGTGAGATCCTAACATGGGCACTTGCCTGAGCCTGCCCCAGTTTCCTTCTCTGTCCTGTCCCCCGTTACCCCTCCAGGATCTCCCCTGTAGCCCCGCCGTGTCCAGGCCTCTGCATGGCCAGTCCTGAAGGACACACGCTCACACACAACTCACACACGTGTACCCATGTACTCACATACTGCACACGCTCACACACCCTCTTCCACACATGCTCCCATGCCCATCTCCACCCAGCCAGAACATCCTGGCGGTGGCCCAGTGGTCCTACTGCGGCCATACTCCGCAGCCATCTCCTCACACAAGACCCGGCAGGGAAGGGGAGGGGAGAGGCAGAACGGGGAAGGGCCGGCCACTCCTCTACCATGGAGTCCCCTCCCGTGGGCCCTTCTCCCTGTGCAGGGATGGGGGTCCCGGCCAGTGACCCCAGCGGCCTCCTGGCAGTGACTCTGCACCAGCAACCCCATGCAACCCAAACCCTCCTCAGCCCATGGGAGCTGTCAGGCTGCCTCTGTCTCTCACCGAAGGTTCCAGTTGTGTTTAGGGTCCCGCTCGCATCTCCCACTTCCAGGGCCCTTAGGTCAGAGTGAGAACCCCATCATTGCTCGTGGGCCCAGGGTTCAGTCTCTGGCTTTTCCCCCTGTAAATGCCACAGCCTTGGGGGCCTCCTTGCTTCTGGTCTAGCTCTATGCCCTAAGGCAGGTCACTTAACCTCTCTGGGCCTCAACATCTACCTCCTAAGACAAGGATGCTGGGCCCTGCTTGGTCCCGCCCTCAGCATTGGCCCAGTCACACTGCACGCGGGACAACAGGCGCTCAGACCTACCTGTGTCAGTCCCTCAACTGACAGCCCCACTGGGGTCACGTGGAAGGGTGCGGGAGTTCCCAAGAGTCAGGGATGCTGGGCAGACAAAACAGGGAGCATATGAGCCCGTTTCCCTGGCATGAGGGTCACAGGGATAATGAGCTTCCTGCCTGTAGAGCGAGATCGTGAGCACCCCGTAGTAGCTTGTCCACTTCTCTGAGAGAACCACAGTCACCCCCTCCCAAAGAAAAGCCCTTACCGCGGCCCCAGGCGGGCAGCTGGCGGCACACCTCCAGGTTTTCAGTCTCCAGAGTGACTGGTTTCCGAACCCAGGCATCAAAGGAAATAAGGACAGGGTGGAGGGAAACAGGCCTGGAGGGGGCTCGCTGGCCTGCAGAAGGCACAGCAGGGCCCCACTGGGGACACCCTATTAAATTCCCACCCGGCCACATCACTGCCAAATTCGCATTTCCCCCAAAGCTCACCTTGCCCACACACTCGAAGGTGATGTTTGCCAAGTTCCAGCCGAGGACACGGCGGCTGCACAAGCACACAGCACGGGGAGGGTCACCTGCTGGTAATGACCTCACACAGAAGCTCAGTGCTGGCTGTTAGCTCATGTCCTGCCCATGGCACAGTCCGTGTCCCCGCACCAATCTCACGCTCCATGCAAATGCCCAGAAAGGTCCCTCCACCTGCTCCCGCTGTGCCCTTCTTCACGGCCCGTGCACCTGGACATGGGAGGCAAGCGCTTGCCTTCAGGACCCAGGACTCCATGTGGAGGCCACTGCCGGCAGGAGGGGAGGGAAGGGGACCACCCGGGAGGTATAACACCTTTAAGAGGCCCCACGAGGATAGGTTTGCCTGGAAGAGATTCCGGAATCCCCCTGGGGTCCAGCCGACCGTGTTCAGGGATAAAATGGCAAGAGAACCCAAGCTGTTGTCATATCACTGAGAGGCAAGCTGTCAGAAACACATCACCCTGCAAGGGTGTCCTACAAACTTCCCCAAGAAAGGGGTGCTCTGCATGTTGCGGCATTCCCCCATCACCACGCTGAGGGTCACATGACCCAGTTAACACCTGATGCACATTTTCAGGCTCACAGATATCAACTGACAACTTCCTGGGTCCTAGACCTTGCCCCGGGACCACTGCCCCGTGGTACTGCGGCAGTGCCTGGCACACGGGACCGGCTCTCAGGGACTGACGCTTTGGGGGAAGTAGCAAGGGCATCCGGGAGGGGGCACTCTCAGCATCTGGCTTGCTGGCTCACCTTTCTTTCCCGCGGCCAGCACACAGCAGGTTTCTAGGGTTGAAAGAAGGAATGGACAATCGGAAAATAAGATGGGAAACCATTTGCTAGATGTGAATAAAACAACCCAAACAAAATCCTCAGGGACACAGCTGCCGCCCAGAAGCAGCTTTGCATGTGAGTCACTTGTTTTACTCTCAAAGCCAAATTTTACTCTCAATTTCTCAAAGCCATTTTATTCTTTTTCCATCCCTGGCAGGCTTGCCAATTTTAGCAAACAAAGAAAGAGGACACCCAGTGAAATGTGGATTTCAGATTAAACAACAAATTAATTTTTTTTAATGTAAGTATATCCCATATGTTATTTGAGATACACTTATACTAAAAAGTATTCACTATCTGGAATTCAGATGCAATTAGGTGTCTTACCTGGTAATCCTATTCCCAGGCAAGGGCAAGAGTGCGGGGTCAGCAGAAGAGCTGGGACTGGCTACACTGGGTGACGTGGGAAGAGCCCAGGACCCCCAGGGCCGGGCACGCTAGAAGGGAGGCCTGCCTCTCGGGACACACCCTTTGTGCCTTCTGAATTTTGTGCTGTGTCCATCAGTTACTTATTTAATTTCTAAAATAATTACTCTGAAAAACGAGACTCAATATTAACATTAGGGAAAGCTGATGTTCAGCTCTCTCCTAAAACTGTTTTCCAAGTTATCATGGGAGTTCCACATGCCAGGTGACAGGTGCCGGAGTTCCCCGCACCCGGCCAGCCGCCAGCTTCCACTTTCAGGTTTAGGGCTGACACTCCCTTTCTCCTTCACCAACGTGATGAAAGTACGAGCTTTAACAAGAACCGCTGACGCGTCCGATCTCCCCTTAGAACACTGCCGCAGCCCTGGGAAGGGACGGAGACCCGACCCACACCTCAGCCGGACGAGCCCCGAGAACACGACCCTCAGTGGAAGGAACCAGCCACAAAAGACCATGCTGTGTGATTCCGTCCGTGGGAAACATCCGGAACGGCTATCCAGAGGGACAGAAAGGAGGCTCGTGGCTGCTTGGGGCCACAGTCAGGGAACGGGAGAGACACGGGCGACAGCTCAGGTTACTTCCTGACAGGATGAAAATGTTCGAGAATGGCCCGAGGTCATGGTCGAGGCTCTGAATGCGCTGAAAAGCATTTAATTGCCTATAAAGTGGGCGGGTTATGGGGCATGAGAATTACATCTCAGCGAAGTTGTTCATTGTCTTAAAGATGTCATGGTCCCTGTGTTACCCGGAGGTGGGATCACAGAGGTCCTGGGAAGGGCTGTGTGTTCTGATCACCCAGCCCCTCCTCCCAGCCTCATTTAGCCCACCACCTATCCCCTTCCTGGACTGAGCTTTCCCCCACCCCCACCCCGGTGGTGGCCCCCTGCCCCACCCCAGGCTTTCTAACTCCTTCTCACAGCCCCACCCCGGCAGGGGAAGAGGGGGGACTTGCCCCAGGTCCTCCCGTTAGCCCAGCCTTCACCTTCCTCCAGGTTCCCCTCTGCCCAGTCTTCCCCCAGACAATGGGTGGGATGTGCTCACTCACTCCCTGTGCTGTTGGCTGTCCCTTCTCCCCACTGGACCATGCACACCACGTGGTGGGCATCACACGGATGGGTCCCCAGCACCTATGACAGTGCCTGCTACCTACTGGGACCTTAAAAGCTATTTGGGGCATGAAGAAGATGGGGGAGGTTCCTGAGCACCCCCTGCCAAAAGGAACAGGGCAATGACTAGGAATGTCTGAAAGCCCCAGAAATAAAACAGAGGAGCTCAGAGATCCGATGGTACCTTTGGCTCCTCACAGGCATCCAAACTTGGCCCGGGCAGCTCAGACAGGGCATCTGCACCCTCCCCTCCACCTGCTTCCCACCCCTTCCCCCATGTGGCTCAGGCAAGGCACCACCGTCCCGGGGTTCTGCCTCACGCCTCCTCTAAACCATAACAAACCTAACCCGGTACCCAGATGAGACCTCCCTCCATGCAAGCTCCCAACACCCCTGCCACCACCCCCAC
Organism: Mustela erminea; assembly: GCF_009829155.1. Lineage (NCBI taxonomy): Eukaryota > Metazoa > Chordata > Mammalia > Carnivora > Mustelidae > Mustela > Mustela erminea. The sequence continues at coordinate 101,070,508 of NC_045615.1, forward strand.
GTCCTTTCCTCCCTCCAGCAACTGGGGGTTTGCCAGAGCCAGAGCCCCTGGAGCGGTGGGGGGACCCCTGCTGGAAGAGGGAAAAGAGAAGGATCATGGGCCACCCCCACAGCCCCACTGCCTTCCAGTTAGAAAGCATTCTCATCAGCATCCGATTTAAACCTCACCCAGGGAGCTGAGCACCAGGACCCCCACATCAGAGGCGGGCCGGCCGCCTGGGCACAGATCCGGCTCCAGGCCTGGCTGGGGGCCAGTCGGGCCCCAGGCCGCAAGCTGCCCGGGAGGAGGGCCAGCCCAGCCCGCTGTGACGTTCCCTAAAGGAAGTGGGAGGCCCCTTCTGCTCGGAGAAAAGCTGGCAGAATTCCGTATCTGCACACCGAAGAACCAAAGTTAAAATATTGTACCAAAAACATGAAAGGTTTTCATACAGAAACCTCTCTGGATGATCAGCTTCAGCGAGGCGCTCAGAAAGGCGGCTCCCTCTACTGAAGCCCGTCCTTGGAGTGGGTTCAGTGCCCCCAGATGAAGAGCCCGTGGGCCTCTGCAGCCCACAGCAGGGGTCTGTGTTTTGTACTTGGTTTCCATTTTGTCGGGGCTCTGCCATCAAAGCCCTCTGTGCCCCATGAGGACATCCAAGCTTCTCCTGCCCACCTGTTCCCAGGACCTCTGGGCCATCTGAACTCGGACCCAGCCCATCTCCTGGCCCAGCACTGGGCCTGGAAGGACTCTACGGATGGGCTGCCTGGACCCAGGGCAGGGGGGGAGGGGGGCTCTCTCTTGCCCTGGGACCTGAGTTCTGAGGACACAGAAGCCTGGATCTCAGGCATTCAGCTTCCTGAGCTGCCTGGGAGGCCCACAGAGGGAAGCCAAGGCCGGGAGGAAAGCCAGACCCGGGAAATGGGGAGAGAAGAGGCCCAAGGAGAGCTCTGAGAGCCAAGGGTGGGAGAAGCCCCGGGGCCCCTCGATGCGGACGGACTGGCAAATGCAACCATGTCCCACCAGACAACAGAGTATCACGCAGTCGTAAAGGAAGGCGACCCTTCCCCACGCCGTCCCATGGCTGAACCGCTGAGCCCGGTGACATCAGTCCGTCAGAAGGACCAGTTCTGAGTTTCGGAGCTGGCAGAGCGGGAAGGGGGTTGGCTGCCAGGACCATGGAGGGGGGCAGGGGGAGCCTGTGCTCCCTAGGGACGGGGTATCAGTTTGGAAAGCTCGAGGGTGGGCACAGCTGCACGACACTTGGCTCTGAAGGCCCTCTGTGCCGCTGGACGGGCCGCTCGGCCCTGGCTCAGGTGGTTTTAGGTGATGTGGATTTTACAATGTTTTTTAAAACCTGGGAAGCGTGACTTGAATTCTGCTGAATGGGATGCATCAAAGGGCTTCCACAAACCAAACAAGGAAGCCCAACAACACAGCTTGTCCACCAGCCGTGAAAATCGCTCTTGGAATTGTGACAGGAGTCATGGTATTTTTTTGGCGTTTGCAACGCCCTAGGCCCCTCTCAAGCCTGCTCCACTAAACGCTTGCTCTGGCTTTGGACAGCGGCCGCGGGCCCAGCTGACAGTGGCTACAGCCAGGCAGGGCCTGGTGAAGACCATTAATCCCCAAACAAACACAGGGAGGTAGAGACAATTCTCCTCCCAACTTGTGAACTTGGCAAAACCGAGCTCTGGGACCCGCCAGGGACACTGGGCCAGTGAGTGGCGGCAGGGCACAGCCAAGCCCAGCCCCTCCGGCCAGAGCTTTCTTACCTTCTAGGTGTTTCTGCGTTGACAGCATATGCAATGTTCACAGCGGTGAACTTGGAAATCAGGGGAGACCCTTTGCGTTCCACATTTCATCAGCGTGATTCAACTTATTTTCAGTCGTGGGTTTTAGTTCTGCCACTGAAAAACATGTTTAAACAATAAAATTTCATTTACATGGAAAGGTAGGATTCTAAAAATCAAAAATGGGTACAGGCCTTTGTATTTAGAGAGACCTTACCCGCCCACTGGTTTCTTTGACCTTCAGAATGACCCCCGGAGGCACATAGGATATGAGAAAGGGGGTGCTGATGAGACCTAGGTTACCATCCAACCAGTACGGGATGAATCTGGCATAACCCAGGGTCTGCAACCCACTTTCAGCAGAGCCTGGATCCCGCTGAGCACCTGTCCTTCCTAATTCCCTGAGCCAGGCCTCTCCCCGCCCCCCTCCCGCCTCTCCCCTTCCCAGACTCCACAGTCCACTCTCACCGGCACATCACACCACGCAGTGTCTGCGTCAGAAGCCAGTGGGGACCACTTCTCTGTGACTCGCTGTCCTGGAAGACCACAGTCTAGGGGCAGGACTGTGTCTTCACCCCTGGACCCCCGATCCCGAACACCCAAATTAGGGTTTAAATAAATATGGAAAGTAAAGAGGGGTGGGGAAGGTGGGACAAAGCCCGGGGAGAGGGCAAGATGGGGGGGTGATGGTCAGCATGGTATTGACCCAGGAGAGACTGGGCGGGGCACCTCAGCAGGGGCTTTGTACATCCACTACTAACTGCTAGTCCTTCGAGGCAAAAGCAAGTTGTCCTCAAGTACTGGTTTGCGATGGCGGCAGGAGAATGAAGTGAGCCCAGTGCAGTCACAGGGGTGGGGGTGGGGGATCCCATTCTCCCGGGACAGTCCTGCAGGGATGCCCCAATGTGAACAACACAGTCCCTCCTCCTTCCCAAAGGCTCTCTGGGCTCTGGCCACACCAGGGGAGCAGACAAGTCTCAGCTCCACCTCCTGCAGAGCTTGGGTCCGGGTGCCAGCAGCCCAGCTCCGAAGCCCCCCGTCTCAGCCCCATGCTACTGCACCACCTCTCATGGGCAAGCAAAGCCGGCCAAAGCCCCGAACAGGGGAGCTGGATCCCATCTGGCGGAAAGGGGGCAGGGAAGGGTTCCTGCGGCAGAGCCCAAGGCCCTCCCATGCGCCTGGCATTGAGTGAGTAGGGCAGGGGAGAGGCCTGGAAGGGTTTAAGCAGGTGACGACCAAGGTCAAAACTTTATCTCAAGGCCGGGGCACCTGGGTGGCTCAGTGGGTTAAAGCCTCTGCCTTCAGCTCGGGTCATGATCCCGGGGTCCTGGGATCGAGCCCCGCATCAGGCTCTCTGCTGAGCGGGGAGCCTTCCTCCTCCCTCTCTCTCTGCCTGCCTCTCTGCCTACTTGTGATCTCTATCTGTCAAATAAAATAAATAAATAATCTTAAAAAAAAAAAAACTTTATCTCAAGGCCAACTTTTGGGGAACCCGAGCTGAGACACAGGATGAGAAAGACTTCACACATAGCTGTCAGCTGGCCCACGAGGGGCATGGGATATGAACAGGAATCAACCTTTGCTTCAGGCCCCTGGGGTTGGGCAGCCCTTGGTCGCAATAACATCAATTCACTAAACTGGGAACATAATCCCATGTGGAGAAGAGGACACAGGGCTCAGGGAGCTAAGTGGCAGACAAGGAGGGGCTCCCAGAGCTATCCCGCTGCACCATTCACTCTGTGATGCAGGGAGGAGGGAAGGGGGAAGGTGTCCCCGCCCAGCCTTAAAGGACCACCAGGGGATGTGGTCACAGCCCATGCTCCTGTCCACACTGTGAACTGACTCTGGGACATTGACATTGTGGGCCTCTGTCTACCTCCTGGCCACCTCTCAGTCCACCTGCAACCAGACCCAGGGGCGCGGAGTCTGGGAAGGATGATACTTTCCTCTGGTGTTCATGGTCCCTCCCCATGGAGCAATATGGCCTTTCCCAGGCACCCAGGGCCAGGGAAAGCTGGCAGTCTCAGCCCATGAGCACCCCACTGAGGAAAGCCTTGGTGCCCAACCCCCTTGGGATCTTCCTAGGGCCAGATTCTATCTTTGGTGGGAAGTCAGGGAGGAGGCAGAGGCTGATTCCATCCTCAGACCATCCTCAGTTGGGCTGACGGATCATTGCCATCCGTTTGTTTCCCAGAGCCTAGGCAGTCCCTTGCAAGCCCTGGAAATCCATAAGGTGCTTTTTTAGTATCTCCCATAGCTTTAAAGAGAGGGAGAAGAGAGAGAGGGAGGGAGATGTTCTGAAGACTTAGATCTGATTCATCCCTTACAGCCATGGGTCAAGGATGAGCCTGGGGGCCAGGGGAAGGGAGCATGGCAGAGATGTTCTCTGTAACCACTTGAAAGCTGGGTCTGGACAATCCGACCTCCTGGCCCCCAGGCAGCTGGGCAGGTTTCCAGGCCACACTTCTCTAAGCTCTTTCTCCGTACATGTGGCCAGGGGATGGGTGATGCCAAGGGCTTTCCCAGCTGAATGTCCATTGTGCATGTGCTGTCTGGTATCCCCAGGGACTGAGAGGTCCTCCCTGTGTCCATGTCATGGTGCTTCCTTCTTTCCTCCTTCCTGGCCTCCCTCCTGTTTCCATCATCTCCCTCTACCGCTCCAACGTAATGACCATTCCACTCATATGCCTGTCCCAAGACCCCAGGGCTGCCATTAGAAAGAAACAGCATGTTTAAATAAAATGGGCTGAGCCAGCCTCTTCACTGTCTCTCCTGCACCCCCAGACTCAGTGGGTCACCAAACACGGGGGCTAACAGTACAGGAGTCCACCAGCACCCCTGCCTGCCCACCCCGCTAACTCCAGGCCTGCAGAACAGGGCCTCCTGGGACAGCCAGCAAAGAGGACTTGCCCTGTCCAGGAACACCCCGACTTGGGTGTTCGAAGGAAGAGGGGGGCTGAAATAGGGGAAGTATGGGATGGCTCAGATAGACAGGATGCAAACTTGAGATGAAAGATAGCATATTTGCTCAGAAATGTGATTTCAAGCATCCTTCCATCCATTCATCCATACAGTCAAGCATCCATCCATGCATCCCTCTGTCCATTCATTCATCCATCCATCCATCCTTCCATCCACAACCACTCAGCCATCATTTATCCATTCACTGTCCATCCATTCATCCATCCATCCTTCCATCCAGCTATCCACGATCTGTTCTCTCCATAAAAACTTAGTACACTAGGCATCTCGTCTGTGCTAAGAACCATCCTCAAGGAGCTCAGGCCAGGGGCGCCAGTGGCTCAGTCATTAAGCGTCTGCCTTTGGCACGATCCCAGGGTCCCGCATCGGGCTCCCTGCTTGGCAGGAAGCCTGCTTCTCCCACTCCCAATCCCCCTGCTCTCTTGCTGTGTATCTCTCTGTCAAATAAATAAATAAAATCTTAAAAACAAAAAACAAACAAAAAGAAGCAGCAGCAGCAGCAGCTGCAGCTCAAGCCAGTAGAAACAGAAATGCAACAAGACAACACTGATGAAGGTTGGTGGGGCTGGACCAGAGAAGTACTGTGGTCTGGGGAGGCCCAAGAGGCACGTGACCCATAGACGGGGTGCCCAGGAGGGCTTCGTGGAGGGGGTAATGCCAGAACCACATCTTAAAGGATGAGTAAGGCACCCAAGCAAAAGGAATGGGTGTTTCTCTCGGACAGCAAACCCAGAGCGCCATAAACTGTGAAGGCCCTGGAGGCCAGTCTGAGGGGGCTGGAGGTCAGGACACCAGGGGCAGGGAGGGGTGGGGAGGGAGAAGGTGGAGAAAAGATAGTTGTGTGGATGGGGCTAGCTGGGGAACGAGCCCACAAAGGGGGCAGGCCCTACCGGTGATGGATGACTCTGGAGAGGAGGTCTTCGGGGGAAGGTCTCTCCCTTACAAACTGCTGTTCCAATGGTCTCACCCATGCATGGTCAGACGTCGAAGGCCAAAGCAGGCTGACCTCCAGTGCCAGGGCCCACAGCAGCGCCAGGCATGGGGCTGCGGGTCACACAGCTACTGGGTCAGGGCGGGCCCGGGGATGGCCTGATTCCCATTCGCAGCCACTGTGCACGTAAACAGCTGGCTGGGCAAAGAGACGCAGGTGTGAGCAGGTGGAAGCCGGGCTGGCACCGGGGGCACGGCCAGAGACCCCAGGCCTTCCAGGTGGAGCCCTCGGCTCGGGGCCCCAAGCAGCATGCAAAGCTCCTCACACGAGTTTCCACAATTAGAGTTTTGCAAGGGACACATATTTCCCCTGGTCATGCAAAGTGATTGGAGCCCCTGCTCCTCCCAGTTCTGTGAGGACAAATTCCAAACGCTTCCAGCATTCTCCTGCGGGGACCTATCTGCCAAAGATGCCTTCCCTATCTGCAGGAATAGAAACGCAGGGACAGAAAGGATTCCGGCCTTCCCGGCAACGGAGCATACTGAATGCCATTTGTTGCACTGATTTTTTTTCAAACCACAAATAGTGTGTTCAAGATATTTCCAGGAACGAACAAAGAAAAATCGGGGACAACTTATTTAAATCATCTCTCTTGGCTGAACTCAGCAGAGTTGGGGAAAACAGCAGTGCCCAGGGGCACTCGCTGGGGGCCCAGACCCAGTGAGCCCCATTTATCACCTGGAAGTAGACCCTTACTTCCAGACGGAGCCAGACACCTGGCAAGCTGGCCCGACGTGTCCAGTAAATCAAGGCAGACACAGGGAACTGGAGGCGGGGGTGGCCCACTGAGAAGCCTGGCCTCCAGGAGGGGGTGTCAGGGGCCCAGAAGGAGGCCTTCTTGCAGTGCTATCTCTATCCCAGTGCATGGGGGAATCCGAAAAGCGAAGAAAGGAACCAGAAGGGAATAGTGACGGGGGAAGGATGGTGAGGGAAACAGTGCCTTCAGACTTCCCAGGGCAGCTGCTATCTCTGGTCACTCTGTCCTGCTCAACAGCCCTGAGAGGAAACAAGCCCAGCCCTCATCCTCAGCCCAGACAAGAGCAAAGACCTCCCAGTATGGCCAGGGCCCTGATGGAGGAAGGATAAAGTAGCTTGGGGCAATCCAGGAAAGCTTCCTGGAGGAGGTGACTGCTAGGTTAAAGCATGAGTCGAAAGATAGCTATTAGCCAGGCAAAAGGACTTGGGGGCAGGGAGTTCAGGAGAAAAAGAAGGAATATTCTAGGCTGAGACTCTAGACAACGGAGGGTGTGCAAGATGTTCAGTGTGCTTATGGGGGTTGGGGGACTGAGGGCAGGGGTCCCTGGGGCCAGTCTTCCTGGCACATGCATTGATCCTGGAAGCAGCAGAGAGCTGCCTGGACGCAGCCAAGGAGGAACTGCGCGATCAAACATCTGCAGGAGCCCTGCCAGCTAATAATGCCTTCTCTCCGTTCTGAACAAGGAGAGAAGCCAGGAAAACCCCAATGAGAAACCAGAATATTCCCTTTATTGCTGGGGAAGTTGATTTTGGAAAACGTGGTTTCTATCTGTCGGCCAATAGATCTCCAGACACTGAATCCTGAGCCTCCCCAGCATGGGTAGGCCTTGGCCACGGGGCCCAGAGAAGAATGTGGGGTCCCTAATAACCTCGCTCATGACCTCGCCCATGAGCTCTCTTCCCCTGAGCAGGAGGGAGACTGGTCAGAGTTGGCCAGAGGCCCCTCCCCCAGAGGAGGACACATCAGGAGGGGTGGCATCAGCTGCTAAGTCCTGGAGGAGCTGGCAGGCTGGGTGAAGGACTGAGGTGAGAGCCTCCCAGGGTTAGGGTCTGCCCTGCCATGCCGGGGGCTCGTGTGTTGTCAAGAGCGACAATGGGCTCCAACCAGCATGTAAGCCAGGGCCGTGTTTTAAAGCACAGGAAACAGGGCCATAGAGAAACAGACGCCATGCTCATCACACAGTGAGTCAGGGACAGGGCCAGCCGGGAACGCAGGTCCCAATTCCCCACCCACAGCTCTATCCTCCCCACAGCACTTTCCACCTGCAGCTGTCCCTGAGGATTTGCACACCCTGGGGATTCATGCACGCTCCAGGGCCTGGGTTGGAGGTCTCAGCTCAAGCACAGCGTGTGAATTCGCCTGTCCACACCGGTGTGTCCTCTTCTGGCCCCCAGTGGACAGGGTGGAACCCCCCACATGGGGGAGCACACACCTGCTGGCAACGCTCATCTCTTCCGGAGATGCCCTTGCAGAAGCACCCAGAATGTTCCACCACCTCTGCGGCATCCCTGAGCCCAGCCACGCTGAACCAGAAAACTGGCCATCACAAGGTTCTAGCTATGATTCTATCATAGAGAACCACGCCCAAGACCTCACGTGGGCCCAGCCCTCTCCTGTTAGGGATATAGAAATGAACACAGAAGACCCCCATCCCTACCTTCAAGGACCCCACCATCCAGTGGAACACACGGTTTAGTCCTTCCCTCTGGGGACAGTCTCAGGGGCTGTCACCCCCTCCTGCCATGGCAACAGGCATCACCAGGCCACCAGGACTGCCTCCCCCCAGCCTAAAGGCAGCCTCTTCTCCCTCCAGGGGGCCCTGCAGGCCACTGCTACCTGCCCCCCCGCAAAACCTACCTGCCTCCTGATGACTCCGAAGGTCTGCCCATGTGGCTCTCCAGATCCCCATTACTTTGGGGTAGAATTAGAGTCCGATCCAGGTGACCCCTTTGTCACCTGACCCCTCCACATCCTCATCACAAGCTGCAACACCTTGGTTGTAATTGCCAGGGCAGCAAGCAGCTGCTTGATTTCCTCTGCGGACAGAAAGCTCCCTATCTACAATGATCACGTTCTTTATGGGGGTCCCAAATCCCTCCCTTCTACCCACAGGCCCTAGTTCATGATGCAAGCTTGACTTGAAAGGCACACGGTGGACTGATAACTATGGCTATTCACCACAGACTGAGAGCCTTGCTTTCCTCCTATGGCGGCCTCCCTGCGTCTGATACCCACCTGGGCCCTGGAATGGCTCAGCACATGACGAATGAACCACAGCAACTGTGTGATGTCTTTGTGGGTTTTCCTCATCCCGTTTCACAGATGAGGAAACTGAGGCCCAGAGAGTCAGGACAGTGTTGCCCTGGAAACCAGGGGCGCTGCCCCCTTCCACGGAGACCATTGCCCATTCAGAGAGTACATCCTGTACAGGCAGAAACAGACATCTACCCCTCCAAGCCCGTCTTCTTGCTGGCTTCCCCAACAACTGCCTTGCATGCATTGTGTGCTCTTCCTTCCAGAACCTTCTCTTTCTGTTCCCTCCCTTCCCACCATCTGGGATGGCAGCCTGCATTTGAATGGCCCGTTTCCTTAGTTGTTCCTCTAAAGTAAAGAAGTGGCCAGGCCTCGCCTTGGCATGCAGAGCACATGATAAAGGAGAAGAGATTGGGGCCCCTTCCAAGGGCGAGCAATGGGAAGGACCCCAGCGAGCCCAGCCGTTGGGAGAGAGAAGAGGAAGAGGCCCAGCCAGAAGAGACAGGTCCTGAGCTCTGAGAAGACAAAAGACCCACGTTTGTCCTGGGGGACAGACGTGAAGTCTCTGCCACAAGAAACAAAGTCAGTAAAAACAGTTTCCCTTTATTTTACAAAAATGCAATCTTGTGAGTTTTTCAGGTAACTTTAGGTAAATAATCACAACAGTGTTACGAGCATCTTGATGGAAGGCCAGTAGTATCTTTTATTCTGATCACAAGTTTCTGTCTTGGGCTTCCCTCCAGCCTCAGGGATCCTGTCCAGTGTTCCCCGAGTTCCCTGAGTGTGTCCCCCGCGCAGGCCTCAGACAGAGAGAGTCAAGATCTGAGTCTGACCTGATGGAATTTCAATGCTGGAATGGTTAAGACTTTGGGGGGCTCTCAGGATAATGTGAATATACTTTGCCTCTGAGAAGACATGAATTTGGGGGACCAGAGGGCAGACTGTCAGGGGTTAAGGGGTATCCCATCGAAAGGCATGTTGATGTCCTAAACCCCAGGGCCCGTCAATGAGACCTTTGTGGGAATGAAGTCTTTGCAGATGTAATTAGTGAAGCTGAGGCTATAATGGAGTTGAGGGGGCTCTACTCTGATATGAGCGGGTGCCCTTCAAAGAAGAGAGAATTTTGAACACAGTTGTAGTAACAAGAAATCATGTCTGTTGTCATAAGCCAGCCACCATCTGAGTTTCCTAGGGATGTAACAGGGCACCATGGACTGGCTTACTTACACAATAGGAATTTACAGTCTCATAGTTCTGGAGGCTGGCAGCCCAAGGTCAAGGTCTCGGCAGGGTTGGCTCCTTCTGGGGCCTTGGCAGAGAATCCGTTCCCTGCCTCTCCCCCAGCCTCCGGGGTTTACCAGCATCCTCCGCCCTCTCAGGCTCAGAGACGAACTACAGATCTCTGCATCTCCCTGTGCACCTGTGTGTCCAAATGGCCCCTCTCTGTAAGGACACCTGGATGGCAGCTGAGGCCTACCTACCCTGATGACCTCATTTTACCTTAATTCCCCTGTAGAGACCCTGTCTCCCAATCCAAACCTTTTGTTGTCTGGCTTATTTCAAGGAGAACAAGGCTTTCAAGTCTTATCCGCATTGCAGCAGGTCTCGGAATCTTCTTTGTTAAGGTTGAATGACATCGCGTCGCACAGATGGGACACACCGTGTGTCGGTCCCTCCATCTGAGGGCCTGAGGACCACTTCCAACCTCTCGGCTCCTGGGGACAGTGCTGTCACGGACAGGAGTGTACAGACATCTCCGGGTTCCTGCTCTCGAAGCCTTCAGGGAAAGATCCCCAGGGACCATTTCTCACCCAGAAACGCTGACTTTCAGAAGTCTTTAGGATGACGCACTTGCATCTTACCTGATGGTCTAATAAGTTGGTAGAAACCAAAACTTCCCGCCACGAATTTCTGGAGGAAAACTCAGGGAAACTCAGTAGTTCTCCGGGGGAGGGGAAGAAGGGCAAGGCTGAGGCCTTGTGTCCAGCCTCCGTCCTGGGCTTCGCCCACTCTGCCTCCGAGCCGCTGGGAGGTGGGGTAACAGAGCCCCTGATGCTCCCAAGTGATGCACTCATGGTTGGGGGCGGGCTGGAGGTTTTGCATCGGGGAGGCCCAAGTCTCATGGTCAGACAGACGTTAGGACTCGCTCACACTCTGAGTGCCCGCTACACTCTGCTGGAATAAAAGCCCAGCACGAGCACATTGGGGAAAGGACCCTGGGGTGACAGGGACAGCAAAATCACAGTGGGGGTCAGATGTCCATTACATCTGAAAATGAAATAACACGGGGACTGAGGCTCCCAGAGCCGGAACACACACAGACACAGCTCTGACTTAAGCCCGGGCCCCTTGTTCATCAAGGTAGTGGCAAAACAGCCACAGTGCAGGGACCACGAGGGACTTCCTGGAGGTTGGAACAGTAGGTGCTGGAAAGAGCTTGAGGTCCAGAGTGTGAGAGGGTAGGACCTGGACTGTGGACACCGAGCAGCCCCCTTCTCTGTCCACTGGGGTTACGGCGACATCTTTCCCTGACGTGACTAGGAAGGGACACTGTGGTGACCACCTTAGCAGTAAGTGACGGAAGACCAACGCAAAGCAACCTAAGCAAACAAAGCCACTCCGAACTTGGCTCCTCATGCGGGGATGGGTGCTGGTGTGCCTTAGGAGTGAAGAAAGGGCTTCTGGGGCCGGGGGGGTTAGGCTCTGGGATGGGGATCTGTGTCTCCAGCCCCACTTCCTGTGTGTCTGCTGGTCAGTCCCCTGGAACGAGGTAGGAACTTCAGACAAGGTCCTGAAAGAGGACAAGCAAAGCAGATCCCCTTCCCCCATCACCAGCAGCACCAGCAACAGGAGTCATCTTGAAAACATTATGCATGTTTTGAAACCCAATTTTGGAGCAGATTCCGGACCGAAGTGCATTTGCTTCCTATTCAGATGCTGCTTATTCCAGAAACAAAGCCCAGCACCAGCCATCTGTAGCACCAAGTGGAGCTCTCTGGATGCTGTTTTGCGGTTCACGGTGTGGGCAGACGGAGCTGTGGCAGGAGAGGGGATTTATGTGGCAGGGGCATGGCTGGGCGCCTCCCCAGGGTCCCTGGCAGTGGCCAAGCTCCAGTCTGCTTTCCTATGGCCTCCGATCACTGGCTTTGTTTCTGGAAGGAACATCTTTCGTTTTGGAAACTCCCTTTGGAGAAGGTGTTTTCCAAGTTTTCACATCTAAGAGAAAAGCAGTCCAATTGGGGAATGCAGGTGGAGGCCAGGGCAGAACAGAATGTGAAGGGGTGAGCTGGCAGGCTGGGCACACAGTGACTCTGCTACCCAGCTCACAGCCCCCCTGCACAGAACTTCCCTGAAGATTGCTATGATGTGGCTTTTCTCTTCCCCCAGCTCTGTGGGTCGAATGTTGGAGATGCTGCTGTGATGGCCGGAGCTCCATCTTCATAGAGAGGGCGAGCGCCACCACTGGGGGAGGGCAGAGCCCCAAGTGGGAAGAGGTCTGGGCCCCGGATAACCTGGGACCAGCCTGGGAAATGTGGACTGCCCATCCCCTGGACATTTGTATGGGGGAAATTAGTGTCTTTGGCTTTGGCGGCGTTTCTTGGTTCCCTGACCGCAGGAGGGCTTAGGCATGAGAGCAGGGGCATCCACTGCTTCCGGTGGCTACAGGTCATTGTCTGGGGGATGGACAGCACAGCCACGTGCTCCTCACGATACCACGAGTGTCCCTAGCCTCATTACTCAGGGGAGAGCCCCACCTCACCCCTGTTCACTGCGGTTCCGCAGGATCACAGCCATCACCTCGAGATGCCTCTGGCTCTGGTTCTGGTTCTGGGCTCAGGACCCATCCAAGCGCAGAGCCAAGGAAAAACAAAGAACCCAGCTTCATCATGAGGATTTGAGAGCTGCAGAAGGTAGGGGAAGGCTGATACGCCAGGGGTTCCCTACCATTCGTGCCCTCCAACGCCTCTGTAATAATCTCCATTATTTTTCTAATGAGAAACCATCCCTCCTGCCAATCCTCTCCCACAGCGATTTTCATGGTTCTGACTTTTTTCTGGCCATTGATGACTGTCTACCAGTACACAGAAGGGCTCGAAACGCAGGGGGCTGTTGGGGAACAATTTAATCAGCCTTACATTCAAATTATCTCTCATGTCCACAGGCTTCATAAGCTCTCCCCAGGGTGCGAGGGGCTTGCCGCCTCCTCCCTCCTTCCCCATCCTTCGGGCAAGCCAAGGCCACTGTCTTCCCAGCTCTTCGGGAAGAGAAAACTGCGCCCATGGAGGGCCCTTGACCGCACCTGGAATAGCTGGTTCTAACCGCTGTCTTTCCAAAGTTCTCAAGGACATGCTGTGAGTTCTGTTGTATTCGTGTCTCCCTGTGCAACAGATGGGACTCTTTTTGCAAAGGTAATTTCAACAGGAACATCTGTGGCCCCTTCTGGTGGCATTTTCTTACCAAGAACATCCTTCCTGCTTAGAGCCAGTGTGCCAGAGACGAGTTGTGGTGAGATCTGCTGCTAGACATCAGGTCCCTCATCCAGGCAAGTCTCCCAGCCTGGGAACCCTGGCTTCCCCTTGGCAGAGGAGTTGGCCACCAAACAAAGCAATATTCCAAAGTGGGACAAGAATGAGCGGTGCTGCTGAAAAAGGAAGCAAGGGCTAGGATCAATCTATTCCCTGTGCTGAGATCCAAAACATGATCCAACAAAACCAGTAAATGTAAGGCCCACCTCACGGGATTCTTCAGGGCCTCAGTGCCCCTCCAGGTCTCACAGCAGCAGGTGCCGGCAGGCTGGGCTCCCAGGGGGTTCCTTTAGGTTGCTGGTGGAGTCCGGCTCCTGGTAACAGAAAAGTCGGAGATCTTTGTTTCCTTGCTGACCATCAGCTAAAGGCCGCCCTCTGCTCCTGGAGGCCACACACTCCCGTCCCTCTCCCACAACCCTTCCATCTCCGAAGTGGCTGTAGCCATGTTCTCACACTTGGAAGCTCTCTGAGGTGGCTTGCTGGAGGAACCTCTATACTTATCAAAGTCAAGTCCAGCAGATAATCTCCATGAAGGCCAACTGCCTTGGGCTTTTCATTACATCTGCAAAGTGCCTTCAGATCAGCACTGGGATTTGTGTTGGATTGGATAATCAGAGGATGGTAATCTTGAGGCCCAGCTTTAGAATTCTGTCTACCACACCCATTATGCCCCCTCTTTTTTTTGAGAGAGAGAGAGGGAAAGCAGGGGAAGGGCAGAGGGAGGGGAAAAAGAGAACCTTAAGCAGACTCCATGTTCAGTGAGGAGCCCGGTGCAGGACCACAATCTTGAGATCATGACCGGAGCTGAAATCAAGAGTCGGACGTTTAACCAACTGAGCCATCCAGATGCCCCTCCCACTTTTTAAATTGGCTTATTTCAGAGTTGGATTAAAGGAGGAAAACCCACATCTGCGCTGAGGGACAGTAATAATGCAGTTTATGGTGACAGCCAACACTCTGGGGAGACGGACACATGCTGCTGGCTTCCCCTCTGACCGTCAGGTGGAAGCTGAGATTAGTTGAGGAAAACAAGGGAAAATTCTGCCTTTTTCTGCCTTCGAGACCTTGAACAAATGACCCAACCTGGCGGGCTCTGGCCCTTCATCACCTTATTGTGTGCTGACCCAAAAGGACATCCACCCAGAGCCTGGCAGCCACCAGCACTCTCCTGTTAGGAGGGTCACACCCATGGCCCACTTGCCTTTGAGCCATCTGCAGAACCTTCATCCAGGGACACCTTCTTAAACATCACCCCCTCCTTGTCAGGGGCACCATGCATTGCTGAGCTTGCTTTTCCTGCATCCCCACCAAGGGCCACCCACACCCTTTGTGAAATGTGATCAGTGGGCTGATCCAGGAGTCTTCCCATACAAGCAGCTTCCTCTCCATGTAGAGAGAACTTGCACCAAGTTCATGAAGACCTCAAGGAACTAACTACCTGAGCAGGTTCCCAAGAGCAGTGGCAAAATGACCCTTTCGTATGGGACACCCCAGCTCCCTTTTGGAAGTTTCCAGTGTGGCCACGAGGTGGCAGCACAGGTAGATCCCTGTTCAGGGAGATTGCAAGAGGTGAGACACTGGTCAGGATTATGGCTTCCTGGCAAGCCTGGACCAACTGGTGGGTCACTGTCCCCACCGTGGCCTCGCATCCCGACATGGGACCTGGTGGCTATAACTCTCTCCTGACTGTCCTCATGCTGCACTGTAAGCTATTTGGGGTGCCCAGACTCCCTCTGAGCCCAAGTACGTTAGAAAATGAGTATTTGTTCTTTAAACTTCACAATATATATAATCCAAGTTTTTGGGCGCCTGGGTGGCTCAGTCAGTTAAGCGTGTCCCTTTGGCTCAGGTCATGGTCCAGGGTCCTGGGATTGAGCCCCGCATCAGGTTCCCTGCTCAGCAGGGAGCCTGTTTCTCCCTCTCCTTCTGCCTCTTCCCCTGCTTGTGTGCTGCTTCTCTCTCAAACAAAAAATTAAAAAATCTTTTTAAAGAAATGATCTCAGTTTTACAGGTGAGCAGATCAAGGATTGTGGCTTGCCCAAGGCCAGTGAGAAACAAGGGCATTATCATGCTATATTTTATTATAGTAAATTTCAAATATACCAAAGAAGAGTTACAATTTGGACCGTATTCACCATCCAGCCTCAACCATTTTCAACATTTTGCCATTTTCTTTTTTTTTTACAAGAGTATTTATAAGGCAAATTCCAAACAGTATGGCAATATAGTGTAAATACTCCGTTTGCATTCCTCAACAAATGGGGCATTTTGACCTAACCACTACGCCGTTCTCTCTCTGTAACAAGTGTCACGACCTCCTTTACCATTCTGTTTGTATCCAAATTTCCCCTCACCGTGTCACAAATGTCTTTTGTGCAGCTGGTTTTTTCCATCATGATCCACATAAGGTCCTCACATCCATTTAATTGTGTCTTTTAAGCTTTAATTGTCAGACAGTCCTCCTTTTTTTCTTTTCCTCCAGCCCCTTAATTAATAAACTGGGTCATTCTCCCCCAGAACAGCCCCCATCCCAGATCTGGCGGCTGGCCTCCCCCTGCAGGTGTCGCAGACTACCGTTCAACACCGTCACTACTTCTGCGCGCGGAGAAGAGCTGGTCCTCCCCGACGTGACGTGCGGGCAGCCCTGCCCCTCGCGGAAGCCACAGCTCCAGCCCCTGCAGCCCGGGCGGCAAGGGGCCCACGGGGTTGCGGACAGGCGCGCTGGAGCAAGAGCCGGGTCAGAGTTCCGGGGCCCTCGCCAGACGGACGGCAGCCGAGGGCTAGTACCTCGGCCTCGGGGCCTGTGATCGAGCTGCAGTGGCCGTTGCCACTTGGGTTCATGACCTTCAGCTGTGTCCCAGAGCCCCCTAGGCGCCGAGCTCCTCGCCACAATGTGTGTTTTACTCGGAGAAGCGAGGGCACAGCGCAGAGAACCAGTGTCGGCCCGCGTCTCCATCCACCCTCCAGCGTCCACGCGGGCCCATCCGCCCCTGGGTTCCCGCCCCGGCTCTGACAGGAGCCCCCCTCGGTCCCCACCGCGGACCCGACCCGGCACCCGGCCTCTCAGCGCGCCGGGCGTCCCGAAAGCCCGCACAACCCGAGCGCGCACACGCAGCTTGCACAACGCGCTCCCACAGCGAAATGCGGCGCAAGCGCCGAAGGGTCTGCCGGACACGAGTCTCCCGGGCCGAGAGCCGCACTTCCGGCGCCCCGCGCCCCCCCCCCGCTTCGTCCCCATTGGTTCTTCCTGGACCGTGCCCCGCCCGCGAGCTTCTCCTCCCACGATTCCCTTCACCTTTTACCTCCTCACCTTCCGAGCCCCGGTAGCCTCCGACCCCGCCCACCAGGAGGGAACGAGCTGAGAGCCGCGGCGGGGAGGGGGGTTGGCGGGGCGTGATCTGAAGCGGCCCACAGTATTGGTTACTATTGACTGTCCATCAGAGAAGAAGCAGTTACGGACTGGCTGAAGGGAAGTGGTTGGGCGGGGACGAAGGCAGAGAGTCAGCGCGAGTGGCTACGCCCCCTAGGGGGCGGGCCAGCGGGCTAAGCGCATGCCCAGTGCGTGCGCAGTGGCGGCGGCGGCGGCGGCGGCGGCAGTCATGGCGGCTCGGTGTGTGAGGCTGGCGCGGCAAAGTCTCCCAGCTTACCTGTCTCTCAGGTAAGGCGCGCTCGGCTGCCCGTGGCGGAAGAAGGACGTTGTCCTCAGTGCGGCTTCCACTCAGACGGAGGCCGCGCCGGGGGTCCGGCCCGGAGAGGGGCGTCGTGGGCCCCGCGGTTCGCCAACGCGGCACGCGGACCCCCCGCCCGGGGCCTGGCCCGCTGCTGTGGCTGAGCGGCCCCGCGTACCGGCCCACGCGCGCTCGCGCCCGGGATCTGGCGGGCCGCCCAAGGCCAGGTCGCGCGCGCGTGCGCGTGCTCGGGCAGCGCCAGGCTTGGTCCGCCAGGCGTTCGGGCTCGTCCCGAACCTCGGCCCGGTTCCTTTCGCAGTGCAGGCCAGAAGCGCCGCGAGGGTCGCCCCGCCATGGAAGGAGCAGTTTAGGTGGACCGTCCAGGGCCCTCCCCCTGTTCTTTTAGCCGGCGGCCTCTGCCATTCGAAGTCCTAGCTCGAAAGGTAATTTGGCAAGTCTTAGCGTCGCCTTTGCCGGAGGAACGGCTCCGAACCGTGTACTTCACGGAGGAGCTGCTCGGGCCAAACGTTGGGTAGCAGCCGGGCGGAGCCGAAGCTGGACTTGTCTTGGGACGCGCTTGCTCGCGTGGACCTGGAGACCCGGCGGGTGGGGCGAGGATGACCTCCGGTGGTTGGGGGTCACGCTGTGATTGCCAGCCTCGGAAATTACAGAAAGCGACACATGCGGACAGAGCCTTGAGCACCCGCATTCCCGGGGTTGCTCAGGTAGTCTGTGGTTTTGTATCTGAATTAGTTAGAAAGCAGTCACAAAGGTAGCAATAACTTTCTGTTCTTGAGGACTAGCTGACTGTGGAAAGAGGCTCAAACGGGGAGTCAGGTGGAGTCCTAGTCCTAACTCTGAGAGGGGGCTAAGCTCTGACTGCCTGGCTGCATCCCCTCCGTGGCTGAGCAGCAGAATAAGTACAGAGGCTGTGACTGTCATATCCAGGAATCAGCACTGCTGAGAAAGACAACCGGCCTCACAACAACATATGCAGTTGTTAAATTACCAGCCTCTTTAAATCACAGAAATAAAATACAATAAAAGGCTTAATGCACTCCACTCCGCAGACTAATGGGTCCTTCCATTCTCCTCCAGGCCTAAGACACAGGTATACAGATACAGGATTTCTGGGGTTTGTCCTGACAGACAGAGAGGCTTCATGCTTTGTCTATTTCTCTAAATTGCATTTTGTACCTCCCAGTACATCTGTAGTGTATCCCAGAGGTGAGAGTTTGACATTCTTTTTCACAGCCACAGAATATTCCAGGTTGTGGAAGTGACAGTGTGTTCAGCAGTGTCCCCAGCTTGTTGCTCTATTGTGTTGCCGTAAACATTCTTGTACACATAATCTGTGTACTGATAGCTCCTGTTCTTTGAGGCAGTTCCCTTTATTCTAGGAAGAAGATTGTACTTATTTTCAGATTGAAATGTGGTGCCATTAAGAAGAACTCTTAGCAGGGTGCCTGGGTGGCTCAGTCCTTAAGCGTCTGCCTGCAGCTCAGGTCATGATCCCAGAGTCCTGGGATCAAGTCCCACATCAGGCTCCCTGCTCTTCGGGGTGACTCCTCCTCCCTCTCCCACCCCCTGTGTTCCTTCTCTCACTGTCACTTTTTCTCTGTCAAATAAATAAAATCTTAAAGAAAAAAAAAAGAAGACAAAGAAGAACTCTTAGAAGAAATCTGAGTTTTAAGCTTAGAGGAGAAATCTGGTCCTGGTGAAGAAGTCTGAGTTTAAGACCATTCTGCCATTCATCAATAACTTTCTGACCTTGGGCTTATCACTTAACCTTTTTCATGTGAGGATCAGATTGGATAAAGTTTTGAGTACTTCCAGTACTGGGTTTAGAGCTACTTGTTTCCTTCCATATATCCCCCTGCTTTCCTATCTCCAGTGTGGACTCCTTATGTGTAACTCTTACCTATCCTTCAGAGCCCCTCTGTACAAAGCCTTTCATGGTCTTCCATTTCCCCAAAGTTATTAACATTCTACCCTAAGCCTCCTAAAGCATGATTCCTTCTTTATCACTTTTTTTTTTTTTTTAATTTTTTAAAGACTTTATTTATTTATTTGACAGAGAGAAATCACAAGTAGATGGAGAGGCAGGCAGAGAGAGAGAGAGGGAAGCAGGCTCCCCGCCAAGCAGAGAGCCCGATGCGGGACTCGATCCCAGGACCCTGAGAACACGACCCGAGCCGAAGGCAGCGGCCCAACCCACCGAGCCACCCAGGCGCCCTTCTTTATCACTTTTAAACCCAAAATTATACTTTGTCTGTAGATGCCTTTTTTGACAGTAAGTACCCTATGGGCAGGATCTCTGCCCAGTCTGCCCTTGTCCTCTACATCAGCAGAAGACCTCACTTCTCCTAGTAGCTACTCACTCAATATGTGATGGGTGTGGATGACCATACATCCACAGAAGGAGGTGTTTGGAAGGGGAAGAGGTTAGTTCCATAGCCTTGGTACATTGACAAACTAGTTTACACACAGAAGGTTGTATATAAGTTAGTACCTTCTGTACATAATATGCTGTCTGGCTTTATTAGATCTAAGATAAATTCATTCCACCTCACACGTCAGTAGCAAATAGTTTTAAATTATCTCAAGTTTCTAAACTGATACATCAGACTTTTAAGCCAAAAGTCCAGTCTTAATTCCCAGTGCTATGCATTTGCCTTAGACCATCTCCTCGGCTGCTGTGCACAGCTACGAAACAGAAGAACAGTGGCCAGAACCTGGAAGAGGACGTGAGTCAGAATGAACAGAAGACAGATACTCCTTCCTCAGAGAAGATACTCCTGGACGAGAAGGTCAAGCTAGAAGAGCAGCTGAAGGAGACTGTGGTAAGGTCATGTGGGCTCTTGTGGGAAGTGTGATCTGTTGAGCTCAGGTGGGATTCTCCAGAGGACATCTGGCTGGAGGAGGTGGGTCATTTTCCAAAAACTATGGTCGGCTCCTGTAGCAAGTTCCCACTGAAGAAGGGACTAGAATTCAAAACCTCTGTGGCTCTGGTTCCGTCATGAGAATCCTCTTTACAAGTGAGGAACACGCACCTGGCACTTACGCAAGGTCTGACAGGAAGGCAAGGGCCCGGGCCAGAGGCGGGTTCTGTGGTGCACTCCCAGGGAGGGAGGAGTTCGGTGAACTAGTTGGAAGGACAGATCATTACTCCACGTGAAAAGGCGTAGGTGGCACAAATCAGGTTCTTTAAGAATTGAAAACACCCTCCTATCAGACACTCTGTACTGGCTCTGTTTCAACCACCTTATTTACATTAATCTTCACAACACCTGTGGGTCACCTGTTAGAGCCCCGGTTACAGATGAGGACTGAGGCACGGGAAGGTTGGGTAACTTTCCCCAGGTTGCTTAGCTACTGATCGGCAGAACCCGGGTTTGAGCCTTGGGAGCCTTGTTCTAGAATCACCTGTAACTGGAGGACAGAGGCCCTGGAGCTGAAGTGCGCAGATGCGCAGCCTGGCAGAACAGTTGGTGAGAAACAGAGGGCGTAGCATTTGCTGATTGGTACCCAGTGAGTGTTGGGATGGGGCCATTGGGCAGAAGTTGAAAGACGAGATTCACGGATGGGATTTTCTCCACTCAGTGGGCTGGTGGTTCTAAACCCCTCCCGGAGCTGTGGGCTCTGGGTGCGTCCGCCCCAACCAGCGTTCTGGGATTCCCTGAAGTTGGAAATTCTACGCGAGTGACCAGGCCGTCCTAGAGGGGCGATGAGACAGACCGTAAAACCATGAGACTTTTCCTCATCCTTATCCAGCTGCTCTCTGGGGGCTGTACAGATTCGTGACCCCTTGACGTCATTCCTTGGAAATGGTGACCTTCTTTCTGCTCAGGAAGCAGCGCTGCCTGCTGTCTAAAACACCAGACATAATGACACGTGTTACTTGTACTTTGACTTGGGATTTGTTAGTATTGCATTTGTTTTCTTACGAATCTGTTCCCTTTTTCATGTATGCGCATTTCCTATTTGCTCTTTTTTTTTTCTTTTAGGAAAAATATAAGCGAGCTTTGGCAGACACTGAGAACTTGAGGCAGAGGAGCCAGAAATTGGTGGAGGAGGCAAAATTATACGGTAACTTTGAACACTGCTTGCACTGATCCTAGAAAAGTACGGGGCAGGCGGGCGGGGGGCCAGGATGGGGAGGCCAGGGTAGGAGGGGTGTGGGGCGCGTTCCCTCCAGCAGGGAGGGGTCCCCAAGGAGCCGAAGGTGACCCGCACTTAGGATGGCAGGTGTCACTCCTTTGATGAGGAGTGTGTGTGCATTGCTATCCCCACATGGATCTCTGTTACCAGCCTCCAGATGGGCATTTCCATGGCTCACTCAGCAGTCGCATAGGCCAGAGATGGAAGATGCTGTCTGCACTGTCAGCATTGGGATGTTTTTGTCACTGTCCTTTGCACTTTACATGTGAGATCATTGAGGCTTCACGAGGCTGGGAAGTCACAGTGGTGTGCTGAGGCCGGTGCCCCCGACTGGTGTCCACTAAATGTTGGTACAGTTTGAGCATTCACAGGACCTTGTGTACAGACCGGCAGGCACCATTCCCCCCAATTCTGGAAGAGCCACCTTGGGCTCATAGACGTGAGCTGCTTTGCCCAAGGACAGAAGGCAGGTGCACGGCCTGGTGGAAGCCAGGACCCAGTCACATCCACAGGCAGCAGCCAACAGTCTCTTCTTGAAATTCTGCTTATTCCTCTTCCTGGTAACGCCCTTCGTTGGCTTCTCATTTGCCTGGCCTCTAGAAGTCTGGGTCCTTCAGGGATTGGAGTCAGGCCTCCCCTCCTCTTGACATCCTTCCCATGAGACTCACCCTCCCACGGGCCCACGCACAGGTTCTTTGTGGCTCAGATGTTTCTTTGGAGCTCTGGTCCTGTGTGTCCTTTCGTTTACCCCGCATTTTCATCTGGGTGTCTCATGGGTGCTTTAAACTCCATTTTCCCTTTATCTGTGCTGTCCTTCCTCATTCTGCTAAATGATCCTGTGATCTTGCCTGGTGTTTATTAAGGGCAGGAAACAAGTTCTCTTCTCCTGTCCCAAGGGCACTGAGTGGCTGGCCTCCCAGTTGTCTATTTACCTGGATGGATCCTGGCCAGCTTTGGTGCTCACACCACCACACCCTGGACCAAAGCGATAAGATACAGTCATTCCTCGCTTTACCACGCTTCACAGATGATGAGGTTTTTGCCAGTTGAAGGTTTATGGCAACGCTCTGTCGCGCAAGCATTTTTCCACCAGCATCTGCTAACTTCCTGTCTCTGTCACATATCAGCGAGTCTCACAGAAGTTCCAACACTTGATTATCACTGTGTTTGTTGTGGCCTGTGACCACACCTCGTTGGAATCTCAGATAGTTAGCATCTTTTAGCAAAATGTATTTTTTAAGGTATGTGTGTTTTACACATAATACTATTGCACACCTCATAGATTCAGCATAAACATAATTTCTACATGCATTGAGAACCCCAAAAACTCATATGACTCCATTTACTGAGCTCCTTACCCTTTCGGGGCAGTCCACAACTTGAACCACCATACCTGTGCCAGATTCCCTGACAGTGTGACCACGCTGTCCACCCATTTGGCTGCCCCATCTGGAACCTTCAGCTCGTCTGGGCCTGCCTCTTCCTGTGCTCTGGCTGCCCGTCCTTCCTCAAATGTTTGGATGACTCTTGAGGCCTTGGTTCACAGACCTCTCCTCTGACTCTCCAGTCTCGATGAAGTCCCTTAGTGTAATTGTTCCTCGGCACTGAGGAAAGCGCCCTCTTGGAGGTGGGACCTGTAATTTTGTCACTCATAGTTCTTGGATGCCGTGTCTATGTTCCCTGAGGACAGACCACCCTGAAAGAATCAGCACAAGCTTATTCCGTGATAGACGTTGTGTTTTTAGCAGATAGGTAGAGAGTTTTTTATTTTATTTTCCAGCAGGAGGGGAAAGTGTTGTGAGAAGTTGCCCACAGGTGCTGCCTTGTGGTACAAGGTACCCTTGTGTCTGGTCAGGCCCAGACTTCCATTCAGCATCTGAAGCACTCTTGAAACCACAAACAGTTCGATGTAATATGCTGCCTTGAATTTTGAGGGACTTTTCTCCTACCGTCATTTCTTTTGTTAGATTAAGGTTAAAGCTCAGGTGTATCCTGGGAACTCAGCACGGCAGCCCCTCCCTGGCCTCATGTCCACAGGATGCGGTGTTCTGTTGGGTGGCAAGCGCAGTTCCTTAGCCCAGGGGAGGGCTGATGGGGAGATGATTCTGCACCTGAAGAGCTGTTTATCTTCGTGCCTAATGAGCTCTCGTCTAAACCCAGAAGTTGTGGGGGGGCTTGTGGGGGTTTTGTTTTTTAAAGATTTTATTTATTTATTTGAGAGAGAGACAGTGAGAGAGAACATGAGCGAGGAGAAGGTCAGTGAGAGAGAGCATGAGCGAGGAGAAGGTCAGAGAGAGAAGCAGACTCCCCGTGGAGCTGGGAGACCAATGCGGGACTCGATCCCGGGACTCCGGGATCATGACCTGAGCCGAAGGCAGTCGTCCAACCAACTGAGCCACCCAGGCGTCCCGGGTTTTGTTTTTTAATACGCCATTGGAATCCAAGGGCAAGTGAATGGTTTGAAAGGTTACCGTTCGGGAGGCTGTGCGTGCAGCCGGAGGTCTTCCGGCCCTTGGGGTGCCCCATGGCAATGGGGGTGCAAGTGACCATGTCCTTCCCTTTGTTTAGGCATCCAGGGCTTCTGTAAGGACTTGCTGGAGGTCGCAGATATCTTGGAGAAGGCGACGCAGAGTGTCCCGAAGGAGGAGGTCAGAGACGACAATCCTCACCTCAAGAACCTCTATGAGGGGCTTCTGATGACGGAGGTCCAGATCCAGAAGGTGTTCACCAAACACGGCTTGCTGCGGCTGAACCCCGTGGGTGCCAGGTTCGACCCCTATGAGCACGAGGCCCTGTTCCACACACCAGTGGAGGGCAAGGAGCCCGGCACGGTGGCGCTGGTCAGCAAAGTGGGGTACAAGCTGCACGGGCGCACCCTGAGACCCGCACTGGTGGGGGTGGTGAAGGCAGCTTAGTGGCCTTATGGGGCTCCCGTGGGTTCTTTGCGATCCCCTGCTGTAGCTCTTGAAAGGTTCATCTTTGTGAATACCTTTGACCCTTTTCCTGTCCTTGTTGGAAAGCTTTAGTAACCAGTGGCTAAACAGAAAATGAAGCCGGTTGCACAGATGCGTGAATGAACTTAAATTCGGGAGTCTGTTCGTTGATTTTTAATACACCTTTAATCGCTCTACATGCTTAGAGAACAGGCCGGCGGGACACGACTGGACCCAGAGGGTCATGAATCATGCTCTAGCTGGTTAAAGCCTAGCGACGTCCAGGTACCATAAATGAGTCAATGCCTTTGGGAACCCCACTTGGGCTGCGCGCTGTGGCTCACCCGGGTCCCGGGCGCTCAGCCCGAACCTTCCTGTGCAGAACGGAAGGCGAGAGCTTGAGCGTGTTCTTCCTGCTTAGAAAAGTTTCGCCATGCCCTCACTGAAGAACATACAAGTTCATTTGTAATTCGTTACGGTCTAGCAACGAAAATACCCGACTTCCGGCTTCCTTCTGGAGATGGGAAGTGAGCACATGTGCCTGAACAGGCCTCACCAGCTTATTTTGCCCATTACTGAATTTAACAAAATCAGTCACTCTTGACCTTTTATTCATCTATTTGCAGAAATGTTCAGATCTCTAGTAGCCACTTACTGATGACCGGAAGGTCTTTACTGTAGAAAGACGGACTTGCTCAAAATCCAAGGATTGCATGCTTCGTACATTTTAAATGTCGATGTTTAATTTTCAAATTTTATTTAAGAGGATTAAAGCCCTAATGTGTTTATTTTCCTATTTTCTGGAAACTGTTTTGTGTACTTTGGTGGAGGAGACCCACCTACACTGAGCAGGATTCCGCTTTCCTGCTCTCGGCTCAAATCCCAAAGCTTTGTGCTTGACACTCAGACATGCCGCACGTGGTAGCTTCCCCGTGGGAAGGGAGAGCAGGAGGAAAACGGGGGGGGGGGGGGCTTGGCTGGGGACAGATGTTGCCGTCCACGGCCCTGGGGAGGGGACTGGAGACCGGTCTGCACCACTCTGTAGCCCCCTCTGTTGCTCATTCACAACGGGGTGTTGAGAGTGAGCGGTTACAGACCAGACAAAATCCAGCCTCCTGCTATCTGCTGTAGAGAGGTATGTCTGGGACCGAAGGCCAACACTATTAATTCATTTACTACGTAAGAAAGGTGGGGTGGTTGACTTTGCTTGTAATTTTGAGAGATGTAGGTAGTATTCCCTTAATTAAAAATTTAATTTATACTATTTCAAAGTATTTTCCTCTTTTCTGTAAAGCAGTCTTAATAAGTCTGTTGGTCACAAACTTGCCCCAGAACCGCAGGCAGCGTAGTGCACTGGAAAAACCCACCAGGATCAGAGCTCTGCAAGGGTCTTGCATCACCTTCCTGGAACTTCTATAAACTGAAAGCCACATGAGGAATTTTCAAACGAATTTCTACACGTGTGTAGCCCCTTCCTTGTCAGCTGGGGCATGACCACTGTGGGGGCTACACCCCAGGAGACTGTGGGGATGGGCTGTGGCTCCACTGTGGGTTCCCATCACCCTGCATCGCCCCTAAAAGGGAAGCGCCTCTCTACACTGGAGGTGAGATTTGCTGACGCATCCCGCCCAGGGCCCAGGGGTGCATGACTGCGGGCCAGACACCACCAACCAGGTGGCGCCATTTGCTCCTGAGGGGCCTTTGTGGCCGGGATCTGCCTGAGACACGCACACACTCCCTGGGGATTGGCTGCTGGCAGCCAGGGGGAGCAGGTATGAGGGGCTTCTGCTTAGTAGCCAGTTTAACTCCTACCTGGGAGGGAAAACCAGTCTGACGCCGGAGTGCTGAGCTCAGACACGTCCTGAGAATGCCATCCCCAGCTCGAGGGGCAGCCGTGACACCACTTTGTTCACCACTTGTTGAATGTGTAAAAAGTGCTAAAAATTGTAGAGTTTCTGTTTTTTACACATCCTTGGGATATGGGCCATCCAAAGGGCATTATTTTAAATGGCCGAATTAACTTTTTGGACTCAAGTAAGTTTCAATTTGGAAAAACCCTCAAAAATCCCATTTCATGGGATGCGGGGATGAATTTGACATGTTGAAGCTCAAGGGCCCTGTGCTGGCAGTCACAGTGAGGACTGATGGGCTGCACGGCCCACGGGGATGGGCTCAGAGGCAGCCAGTAAGGACAGGCCGTCTTCTTGGGACAGTCTGATGCTATAACGTCAGTCACGCATTTACAGTTTTAAAACAGCCAAGCCTAAGGCAAGTTCTTTGTACCACCGAGAAAGATGCCCATCCTGAAAACCTGCTTAAGCACAGAATTGCCCACTGAACAGCCTGGCTGGCCTGGGCCACATGCTGACATAGACTTTTGCTTCTCCCACTTAAGTTTGCAAACCATTTCATATCAAAATAATAGCAAATTTAGAACCTCACCCAACCAGGAACCTGGTGCAGGAAATGAGTAAATCTCAAGGTGGGAGGAGCTGCAGCCCGAGCTGCCCAACCAGCTTGCCTGCCAGCAGCAGGGCCCTGCCTGACTGGTCTCAGGGCCTTGCTCCAAGGCCTGAGGGTCCACAGTTCTAGAAGGTTCCCAGGGCCCAGAAGCACAAGTGAGAGGCAACATCCCCATCATTGCTCAGGGACAGACCAAACCTGCGCTCTGTGCCGTGCGACTGTCGCCGCAATGAGCCCACAGAGGGGACAACAGGAGGAGGCCTCGTGAGTACCACCCCTGCTCGCTCTTTCTCCTACAGTCACAAAAGCCCAGGGCTTGGCTAACAGGGAGCACTACCGGCCAGCATGCACAGTACAACTAAAGCCACATACGATATATTTTAAATGTTTTATTTAATGCTGAAAAATTTACCCTGGGGGACAGAAGGATGTAAAAAGAAAGGAAAAGGCACCGTAATTAAGTCCTTGGAAATGATGAGGGTCTTTTTTTCTTTTGTCTTTCAAATAACTTCACTTTAATGTAACTGCAAGCCTGAACATTGTGGGAAGTCAACAGTCTCTTGGGAGCTATGGGGGCAAGAGAGGCAGGATGAGCGCCAGGAAGAACAAGAGCGCTGGGGTCTGCAGTCACCCTGGCCCTAGAGCGGGGCCGCGGCCAGGAGAAGCAGCACTGAGCAGCAGGAAGACAGATGACAGACTTAAGTTCCCAGAAGGAAGGCACTGTGTCCATCTACAGAAGCGGGGCTCCTGAGGAGACAGCAGGGCTAGGCAGAAGCTGGGCGGTTCAAGAGCAGGACCCAGAGAAGCCCCGCGGGGCCTCGCCTGCTCATGCAGAGCCTGCTGTGGGTGCAGCCCTGTTCAGCCTGGCCAGTCTGCAGAGTGCTGGGGACCACCTGCAGTAGGACACTTAGCCTGGCTAGCACGGTCAAGATCAGAGTTTCCATGAAAAAGGTTATTGCAACCACCATGAGAATTCTGGAGGAAATGGACTGCAGAACTCAAGAGCCCTCCACTATGAGTTCTTCCAAGTAAATGGGGTGCTTAGTACTGCAAGTACAAGAGCAAGGAGCAGCACCCCAAAGGCTGGCTCAGTTCTGGCACCCACACTAGTCCTCCCAGCTCCTCCAGAGCACCCCTCCCCACACACCAGGGAGTCTGTTGTGGGTGGGGGGATCCTGTGCTGGCCCTGAGGTGAACCCACAGGCTCCGCCGCCCTGCAACCCCCCAAAGAGGCCAGGGGCGTTTCCAGGCTCTGGCATCACAAGCGCGACTCTGGCTGCAGGGGTCAAGGGGAAGCTCCTTTGGACATTGTGTTCCACCTACTCTTCCTCTAAAGCTCCCAAGGAAACTTCATGTGGTTCTCCAGCCTCACTTCCCACCTGCCCCACCCTGGCCCCCATGTAAAGTGCCGCGTGCTGGGGCTGTGCTGGGGTGTCCGCGGCGTTGGCAGTGGGCCCCCCAAGGGCGTCCCCGGCAGCCAGCCAGAGGTCACATCACAGGGCCAAGCTGGTGGCTGGCGGGCCCAGCAGAAAGCTGCTCCTTTCCCCCACAGCCCAAGAGTTGCGTACCAAAGGGAAGACACAAAAGGAAATGACCCAATCTCATAATATTCCCCAAACTGAACATGGAAAGGCAAATCGTCATCTGGAGGTGTGACTTTAGGACTAAGTTAAAATATACATGTGTCGGCTTCCCCCATGATCCGGCATAAAATCGTTACTATTGCTTCTTTCAGAGGACCATGAGCAGAATTTATAGCCTAAAAGAAAGGAACTCAATCTGCTTAAAAAAGAGCACCTCCTCCCCCTCCCACACCCCCAGTCCTCTAGGCTCCCCGCAGAGCCACGGGCTTTCAGGAGGCCTCCCTGGATATCCACCCGCTCTCCGTGAGGAAGTTTAAAATCCTTTTCTTTAGGACTTTGTCCAAGTAGCTCGGAAGGCGGCTTTTGGAAGGTATGCCCTGCCGCTTCTGGAGGTGGTCCTTGATGATGATGGTCTTCACGGTCACGTAGCGCGCTGGGCTCAGGTTCAAGGAGCTGCAGAGCACCTTCTCGCGGTCCGACAGCAGCTCAAAGCCCGGCAGGTGCTCGATGGCCGCGAACTCGCCGTCCCTGCCGTCCTCCTTGCCCCGCCGGGCTCCGGCCGCGCTCTTGTTCTCCTTCCTCTTCTCACGCTTGTGGCGCGCCGCCTCATACTCGGCCGACTCCTCCAGCTTGGTGATGCCGTTGCGCCGGTAACGCTGCAGCTCGCGGATCTTGGCGCGCAGCATCTTCTCCTTGTGCATGCCCTCGAACAGGTCGTCAAACTCCTTGCATGACATGAACTGGTAGAGCGGGCGCAGCTTGAGCCGCAGCTCCTTCTCCTCCTTTGTGACCTTGCGCTTGGCCGGCCGCTCCTTGTCCTTCTTGTCCTTGCCCAGGAAGGCAGGCACTAGGTTGTAGTCACGCGCGATGTTCTTGCGCCGCTGCCTCTCCCGCAGCTTGCGCACGTACATGTCCACGTGCGCGCGCTTGAGCTCGATCTCCACGTCCTCATCGTCGTAGTTGACCGAGAGCCCGCTGATGAGCGTCTCGGCATCCTGGTCGTACTCGATCTCGTAGTCGTCACGCAGCGGCATGTAGCCCAGCTGCTGCTGCTCAGCCACCGAGATGTCTAGGGGAGGCAAGGGGGTGGTGAGGCTGGGGGACAGGGGCCCTCCGCCGGGGCACGTGTGGTCGGTCACCCGGTTGGGGATGGTGTCGGGGATGCAGGCTCTCCCCAAGTTGCCGTGGATGTACATGCTTACGTAATGCTCCATCACCTCCTGCGGCGTGCGGGAAGCTCCCACGTGTGCGGCCATGTCCTCCTGCAACAACAGGGACCACAGGTTAAAACGCAGGTTGGCGTGGCACGCGTGCCCCCTTCCGGCCTGTGTCACCCCAGCCCCCAAGGGGCCCCAGGCGGTGTGCTCTTTGCAGCCAGGCTCAGCACGGGGCTACGGACACTAAACGGGCAGAAGGGGTACGAAGGAGGCGCCACCTGCCAGCGCGCTGACACCGGGCCCACATCACCCCTTGGACTCTGCTCTCCTGGGGCCCACCTATGGTGGCCTCCTGGCCACACATCAAACCCTGCACTCTGGGCGGGGTCAGGGAGCACCCCAGCTGCCCCGCCTCTTCCCAGGCCCACCAGGGCTCCCCAACCACAGCTCCCCGCACAAGACAAGACGGACCCTGCTGTATGGTGCTGCCTGCCTCCAGGAACCAAAAGGACCCAGCCCCTGGGAGTGCAGGGGGGTGGCAGCCTATCCCCTTCCTGGGTGATGGTGCCAGGGACCAGCTGTGCCTTTTCAAGGGGCGGGGCATCACTGGTGACAGGCTCCACAGTTAGGTAGCTGGAATCTGCCATAGGCTGTGAGCACACATGCCCGTAGGAGGTGACCTATGAACATGAGGGTTATTAATGAGAGGAAATTATACAACTCCCCCAATCTTTTCCTTCTGCCAAGAGGCCTCTTCCTTAGTCAACCGCTAAAGCCACTTCACAAAGGAGCTGCCCAAAATGCGCACTCATTCACCGGCAGCCGCTCAGCCCCTGCCTCCAGCCTCCACTCACCCTGCACCCGGCTTTGCCGTTCTAGCAGCCGCCAGGGCCCAACGCCATTGCTCTGTGTCCTTGCCCCTTAGTCCTGTGAGATCAGGTTGGTCTCTGCAGCCCCAAAGGCCAAACTGGACTCCCAGAAACCAGCCAGTCCACTCGGGTTGAGGACTGAGGACACACCGGGCACCATGGGAGGGAAGCGCTCCTGGGAGGGAAAAGAACCTGTGTGGGGCCTGAGTCCCAAGGGCAGGGCTCCAAGGCAGGGAAGATTAGAATAAACACCAGATTCTGGTCTTTTGGGGAAGAACTGTGTCCATGATTAAGTTCTTTAAAATGTTACTGTTTGCATCAAATCTGTTTGTATTTTCCCAGGGACCATTAACCTCACCCCACCCCAAAAAAAGAACCCCCCCAAAAAAACCAAGTCACAACCATCCCAAGCATCTATGGCCACCACCATATGACCCAAGCTAGTCACTTCCCATCTCTGGGCCTTGGGTTCCTTCCAGTAAGGAGACAGGAGTCAGCCCTAGCACCCACCCTGCACCTGCCACGGGCACTGTGGACAGAGTGCCCAGAGGCTTAGCGCCCCTGTGAGGGGCCCAGCTCAGGTCCTGCTCAGAGGGGCGAGCTAGCCAGTGGGCATTCTTCCACCCTGATGAGCTACGCCAGAAGAATACCAGCCCTGACAGCTGCCCGTTCAGGAGGGAAACACAGCCTCACAAGGCTGTCCAGACAGCAGAAATGCCCACATGCTCCCGGTCCAAGATTCCAGGGCCCAGCCGCACAGCCAGAGGTTGTACGGGCCCAGGGTCTTCACCATCCCTCACCACAGCCTCGGTGAGGACCTGCAGCCACTACAAATTTCCGAGTCCAGCATCCAGGGAGCCTCCTGGGTGAGGGACCTGGGGAACCCCTTCAGCAGAGGCTCGGGGGATCTGGGCCACACATCCAAGCTCACCTGGTTGGAGTCGGGCCCCAGGCCTTGCCCCCAGCCTGCCCCAGTGAGACCTGCACAGCGGGCTACCCAGCCAGCATCCAGAAGCACCAGCTGCCCCCCTAGCAAAAGTCCCCTCAGCCTGAAACTCAGCAATCTGCCTTTCAAAAATGAGTGGATGGCAGAGCCCCCCGTGTTTCAGAGAAAACTGAAATCCTGAAAAACAGAAAGATTCTGAGTAGTCAAGTTGACTAACTTGACCAAACCAAGATGTGTTACTGGTTAGAGGTTCTTGCCATCAACTCTAACACCGTGGGAGCGAGAGCAGGGGATGGAAACCACAGAGGGCCTTGAAAGCTCTGGGCCGGAGCAGGGCCATATAGGACCTCCTGTCCCCAGCTAGTGTCCCCTCTCACACGCCCAGCAGCTGGCAACACAACACAGAATGAGTGTGTGCATGCCACTGCTGTCGTCCAAAGGGCTGGAGGACACCTGGGGCAGAGGGGCTGGGGAGGGAGCCACTCTACTGGACACCGGCTTCCGGCCTGACCATTGTCATCCTCAAGAACACTGTGTCCAATTCTAAGTGATAAGGAGAAATCCCACAGTGGGGAGGAGGGAGAGTCTGAAGAGTGACCCTGTCCCACGCTGTCCCACGGCCCAGCCCAGGCATCTCAGCCTCAGCACCAGAGTACAGCAGCCAGACCCGAATTATGGAACATTCTACAAAACACCAGCCAGCACCCCTCCAGCGCGTCACAGTCACAAGACAAGGAAAGAACTGTGACCTGAAGAGACCCATCAGCAACATCACTGGGGTGTCCTGGGTGGGACCCCAGGCCGATCTGTGCATGAGTGAGTGGCTCTGAGTCAAGGTCAGCACCCTGCTTTCTGGAGCCACACCACACCTCTGCGAAATGCCGCTGTTTCGGGAGGGTTATGAGAGGAACATACGTGGGAACTCCACATACTATTGTTTTACTTTTTTGGGTAAATTGAAAATAAAAGTTATTTTTAAAAAATAAAATTAAATTATTTTTTCTTTTTTTAGAGAGAGAGAAAGAGGGAGAGTGGGGTGGGGGAGAGACAGTGAGGAGAGAGAGGCTCTCAAGCCAACTGCACGCTGAGCATAGAGCCCGGCGCGGGGCTCAACCTCACGGACCTGAGATCACGGCAACCTGAGCCAAAATCAAGAATCGAACTTCGGGGCACCTGGGTGGCTCAGTGGGTTAGGCCTCTGCCTTCGGCTCAGGTCATGATCTCAGGGTCCTGGGATCAAGCCCCGCATCAGGCTCTCTGCTCAGCGGGGAGACTACTTCCTCCTCTCTCTCTCTGCCTGTCTCTCTGCCTGCTTGTAATCTCTCTCTCTCTCTGTCAAATAAATAAGTAAAATCTTTAAAAAAAAAAAGAATCGAATACTTCACCAACTAAGCCCACCCACGAGCCGCCAAAAAGTAAAGATAAATTCTGCCTCGCAATTTTGTTTAGCGGTATAAGATTGACATCCAAACATTAGAAAAGAACACACAGAGCGTTCAAGAGAAGGCTGTTCCATCACGTGGGAAAGCTGCCCTGTCCACGGTGGGTGCAGTGTGGCTCTGTGGTCACAGGCCTGTGACAAGGGCAACGTGCACTCAGCAGACAAGCACCCTCCTGGGGCCCTGGGCCAGCCAAGGAGCAGGCCAGCCGGCCATGTGGGCACTTTGGATGCACAGACCCTCTTCACGTCGAGGCAGACTCTGGCTCTCGGACAGACTCGGGTGATGAGTACTTAAAAAGCCAGGAACCAAAATCAGAGTGGCTAGCGCCTTGTCACCAGGAGCCCAGGAATCTGTCACCAATCACCCTTACCGCTGCCCGACAACCTCAAAGGCCATGGCCAACACTACACTGGCCAGCAGCTGCTGCTGAGAGAGAATCCTGCCCCTGGGCCGCCGTGTTTGTTTCATGACCATCGAGAAAGGCCCAGGAAAACACACAAAACCCTCATTTCTCAAAGCCCTGGAAACAGAGGAAGATCACAAGAGAATCGTCTGCACGGGAGAGATAACACAGCTCTGGTTCTAAACAGAATCCAGAGAGAGCAGACAGGTTCCATGGTACTAGGTGATAGTGAGGAACACACTTTACAAGTGTGTTTATGACTAAAAACAGCAGGAGCTGCAGCACCCCACCCCACACTGGCACCTGCCCGCCACACTGTCCTCTCCCGTCCGCACACGTCAGCTGTCACGTGAAACCTGCCCACCTCCCACGAGGGGCACAAGTGTCCTGTCACCGCCCTGGTGTCACCTGCAACAGCTGCGGAGCACATGCTCAAGGTCAAAGTTTCCACTTAATCTAGATGACGGATGGATGGAGGAACGGACAGACGCACGGATGGGCAGGCAGAAGCAACAAAAGTGGGTCTGGGGGGACAGACCTGGAGAGACAAAGACAACTCAAGTACACCTACAATTGAACAAGGGACACGAGTGTACCCTGCAGCTGGTGTTCCCTGACACAGGGCAGCACAGGGGTGAGGAGCCCAAAGTCAGTAGAGACAGAATCCCAGGTTCTGCCCCTTCATCCTCACTAAGAAAAGGATACCCACCCCTGGAAAAAGGTAAGGCTAGATATGCTGCTTCCTCAGAGTTCTTAGAGAAATGAAGGAAAACACACTTCTAGGACACTGAATGGCCCTCAAGTCTACAGTCCAAGGTCACCAGACTCCCCCCAGGGTGCTGGCTCTCAGGGACAGGAAGTGAGCACCCTAGTGAGTCAGGACTCCACAGCCTTCTGTGGTGGTCTGGCCTCCTTCCGGCCTTCCCATGGCTCACGGAGAGGCCTGTAGCCCGGGAGCAGGGACGGGAAGGGGAGGGCAGTCAGAGCAACCATCGTCAGCGTCAGCCGCCCCCCACCCCGCCCCTGTGCCATGGCCTACAGGCACCCGCAGCCATCTCCTCCTTTCCCCTGGAATGGATGCCCGTCCACTGCTCTGTGCACACATCCCCCCGACAGGTGCAAGCCCCGCGAGGTCACTCCCACCGATGACAAACCTTCAAAGGCTCCTATCAGGGAGTCCACTACAGCTCCCACCAGACTGGCCCATGATCGAGGGGAAACTGAAAACCTCGGGACAACTAAGGCTTTCCCTTAGAGCTAAACTCTTCCATTTAAAGGACAGTTCTTCATTCCCAGATGATGTCGTTCTTGTTTGGAGAGTACTAAGATAGTCTTTTCTTTCTGGAAAATGGTGAGAGAGAATTAATCGGATCGGATATTAATAACCTTATTTGGCAGACTTGAAGTCAGCAACTCTGCGTTACATTAGCCTTTGATACACCGTTTCAACAGCACTAGTCTCCAAAGTCTGAGCATGTGGGAGGCCTGACCTGTCAGGGGTCCATGACACGGAGTCTCAGACCCCTGTCTGGCTCCCGCCGGACCCCACACAACCCGCCCCGCCATCCAGGCCAGCGGCCCCAAACCCTTGCCGGATGCTCTCTTTCTCTGTGTGCACAGGCTTGTGTCCCAGACCTGGCTCCACCCCTCATGGCTGAGGACCCTGGACAAGTGACTTCACCTCTCTGCCTCCGGCTCCTCACGTGAGTCACACAAGCGCTGGTCCCTACATCACGACAGGTCACAGCAGAGAGGACACGCACACACGAACACCACCACAAGAAAGCTGTGGGTGTCACTCCCACAACACGTTCTTACCCCACACCCAGCTCGTCCTCTCTGGAGCCTGCGGCAGCCCCCACACCCCAGGTGGGGTGCAGGTTGTAGCTCAACCACCCCCAGACTACAATCCTCATCCTCTCCCCTCCTGCTTCTGGGCCTGTGGTTCCCTCCCCTCTCAGGGACAACACAAAGCCTGTCACAGTGGCAGGTAAGCGCTTCAGCATGTAGCATCTGGTGTGGTCCCCCAGAGGCCCCCCGGGCTCCCGCAGCAGACAGTCCTGCTCCGGGGCACGCGGCCCTATCACCACGGGGCCTCTGGCGGGGTGCTGGCTCAGTACACACCGCGGGGAGACCTCTGCAGTCAAACGCTTCCAGACCCTTTAAAACGGCAGAACAGGGCCAGACCATGGACCCATGCCCCTGACACCTTGGCTGGGCCAGTCCACCTCCAGCCTCTGCGGCCCACGGCCAAACCAGCTCCTCCCCCAGAACTTGGGTGGCCTTCACCTTCCCCGAGAGAACCAAACACCACCCCAGGAGGCCTGGGCTCTTTCCTCCCCAGCACTGGGGATCCAGACTCCGAGGCAGGGCTGCATTCTTCCTCAAGGCAAGAAGCTTCAGAGGGATAGAAGCAGCCCGAAGGCCCAGCTCACAAACCTGGGGCACCCCGGGGGAGCAGGCTGTGCAGGCTGTGCAGGCAGAGCCACCTAGGGAGCAGAGTCCCCAGGAGCAGCAGGAAGGAGCAAAGGCCTGCACAGGGCCAGGGAAGGGAAGGGCCGATGGATTAGCTTTCACCTAAGGGACAAGGAGGGACTGCTCAGGCCCAGAGGAAAGAGGAGGGAAAGCGCATACAGCAGGATACCTGTCTGCTCCTCCTGAGCTGGATATGTGCACCCGCGAGCCCAGCGTCACTTCACCCTTTGCTGGCCTGGCCACCCAGGGCTTCCGCTCCCAGCTGACCATGGCTTTGGGTGTGGTTCGGGCCTGCCTGCTCCAGCCCCTTTCGGTCATTCTCCAAGAGAACAGAAGGGCTGCCTGCCTCGCAGGGGCCGGAAGGATGGGGCACTCGCCAGTCTGGAGCGAAAGCTGCCGCCACCCCCAGCGCGGCCCCCTCTCCCGCAGACAAGCTGGTGGTCGGTGCCACCGCCCACATCAGAGGCCGAGGACTAACAGCGGCCTGTCGTCTATCCTTACAAGATCCCCAGCCATTCCAGGAACCCTATTTCCCTTGGCCCCTGCTCCTGTTCACTGATTCATGCACATGGAAAGTTCCACAGGCCTCAGTTCCAGGTGCCCTGTCCTCCTGTCTCCACTCAAGAGAACTAAGCAGCCCGCACAGCTGTGACCGGCCTTCAAGGGGACAGAGACTTCCGGATCAAGTAAACCTGAGAGCAAGCCTCACAGAGGGCTAACAGCAGCGCACAGCCTCAAAACATAACCAGGTGACTCTGCCCTGCCACAAGGTAGTGATCTAAAGGATGACAAGGGGCACCTGGGGGGTTCAGCGGTTAAGCCTCTGCCTTCGGCTCAGGTCATGATCTCAAGGTCCTAGGATCAAGCCCCGCATCGGGCTCTCCGCTCATCAAGGAGCCTGCTTCCCCCTCTTTCTCTGCCTGCCTCTCTGCCTACTTCTGATATTTCTCTGTCAAATAAATAAATAAAATCTTTTAAAAAATAAAAATAAAAATAAATAAAAGGATGACAAGTGTGGACTTCAACAGAGTCTGCACACCTACTCCACTGCGGAGGACCCCCAGGAGCCAACAGTAGGAGCGGCCCAGGCACCTGACCAATCAGATGGGCAGTGGGATGGCCGTCAACCTTACACTCACAGGACACAGTGACGCCCGCTACATGAACGAACCTCAAGAGGGTTACGCGGAGGGACCTGAACTAGTCATAAAAGGACGAATGTTGCAGCGTTTTTCTCTATGAGGTCCCCAGAGTAGTCAAATTCACAGAGATGGAAAGCAGAATAGTGGGTGTCCAAAGCTGGGGTGGGGGAAGCCGGGAGGTGTTACGTAACAGGCAGTTTCTGTCTGTGATGGGAAAGTTCTGGAGATGGACGGTGGTGATGTCACCCAATGACATGAACGTACTTAATGTCACTGAACTGGGCACTTAAAGATAGCTAAAACCAGGGGCACCCGGCTGGCTTGGTCAGCAGAGCCTGCAACTCGATCTCAGGTCGTGGGTATGAACCCCCAGCCTCACGGGCATCACCCAAATTGTTAAAAATGCAAATTCTATCCCGACCCCAGAGGGGACCTACAGAGCCCGGAGGGGGTGCTGGGCATGTGTGTGTGTGTTTTAAGATTTTATTTATTTATTTGACAGAGAGAGATCACAAGTAAGCAGAGGCAGGCAAGAGAGAGGAGGAAGCAGACTCCCCGCCAAGCAGAGAGCCCGATGCAGGGCTCAATCCCAGGACCCTGGGATCATGACCTGAGCCGAAGGCAGAGTCTTTAATCCACTGAGCCACCCAGGCGCCCCAGAGCATGTGTGTTTTAGCAAGCCCTCCAGGGTGTTCCCGAACCACTGCCCTGTAGACCCCATCACTTCTGGCAGCTTTCTCCACCCAGGCTCCTCCCTCAGCCTCTCCATCCACAAACGTAAGTAAGAACCCACGGAAAGGATGCTCAAGGGACGGGCTTACCCATTCCCATCAACACACACGGGCCTCTGCCTCAGTGAGGTGACTGTTCCCGCGGTTCCCCAATGTGGCCCCGTGGGCCACACCAGAACTCACTCCAACAACATCTATTTCCAGACCCCTCCCCATACAGATGCCAGTTCAGGAGATCTGGGGGCCCCTGGGATTCCCGGACCCCACGGAATCCAGGACTCTGCCCGTGCTCAGTGAGGTTCAGGGCATGGAGTCGGAATACCTGGGTCAGCTTCCAGCTCTGCCACATTCCTTCATTAGCCACAGCGGCTTCCAGCAAGATTGTGTCTGCTGACTCGGAACACAACTAGCACCCACCACAAAACCGGCTGCTTCGAGGCTCTGGAAGTCCCTGGTGACAGCAGTCTGGCTCGCCAACCACCGGCCCCTTCCCCGCTGTCGCATTCCCAGGCACCTCCCCACCCACCCTCGAAGGCTGGGGCCCAGTGTCCCAGCCTAGCTACACAGCTCGCCCCCAAGCCCCCCAGCGTCACAGCGAGCACCCCACAGCCAGGACGAATGGGAGCAACAGCGCCAGACTTCAGAAGCAGCCTCCCCCCAACAGGTTGGCTGCCATCACCCCACCCCTTGAATCCCACACAAAGCAGTGCCACTCGGAGGTGACAGATCACATGTGCCATCTGAAAAATGACAGTGACCGGCCTCACCTTCAACTGCATCGCTTCCACTGATGTGTGTGCTGCCACTCCCCACACTGCAGCCCAGCCCACGACACCAAGCTCCCGCCCTCCCCGGGTCCTCTCCCTGCTTCCCGCTGAGCCAGGTCAAGACCCTGCCCCTCCAAGCAGCTCTGCAGGCCAGCCATGCCTTTAGCCGCAGCCCTAAGCTCCCAGCCCCTGCCCTGCAGCACTTAATGCTCTTATACCCAGAGGTTAAGGCCCAGACTCTGCAGTCAGCGGGGCCTGCATCTGAGCCCTGGCTTCACCATGAGAAAAGCCGAGGCAGCCCCCACAAGCATCTGAAACCCTCTGACTCGCTGTTCTGCAGCTGTACACTGCACCCAGCCCTGGAGCTGTGGGGAGGAGCCCAAGATCAGGTGTGCACTCCATCCAAGCTGGCACAGGCGGGATGGAGCATACATGGGGCACATCCCTTCTGCACACACAGCCATGGAGTCTGCTCAGAAGGACGCTGCACGTCTCGGAGCTGCGGAAAGCCTCAGGTAAAGCACGGGTAAGTCTAGTGGGCAGAGCAGGTGGCCCGAGAGACACTAGTGCCTGCAGCCTGGCCACGCACCAGGCGTGGTTAGGATGTAAAATCCCTGCCCCCATCCCGCCCCCACAAGGGGTTCGGCAGGAAGAGGACCCTGGGCGCCCCTCCTCCTGTGGCTTTGTCTCCTGTAACAGCTGACACCGCTGGCTGCTTGGAGCAGGAATCTGCATGGGAACAAGCTGCCCAGGTAATTCCTGGGTACACGCCAGCTTCTAAAGCACTGCTTTAGAGAACAGCCCGCTTCCTGCCCCCATGCTTCCTCCAACACACTTCAGGTGGCCTGGTCCTTGTGTGTCCCCACCCAGTGTGGCGGAGAAGGCAATGCATACTAGGAAGCAGCGCTGCCCAGAGCACAGACTCGGACATCAAACTCTCTAGCTCAAATCCAGCTGCACAGAGCTGCTGGGAGAGATCCCGGGAAACAAAGTCCTCAGCAGAGTGCCTAGCACTCGGCAAGGCTCGGGGTCCACCTCGGCTATTTTTAGCAACGGCTGTGTAGATAAGTGCTCTGGGAATGGAGTGGAGAGGGGAGAAGTCTCTTGGAGCACTGACATGGAAGCAGAAAGACCAGTCACGACCCAGGATCTGGAGGAAGAGTGCTCTGAGCAGTAGAAATAAAAAATGGTCGAGGGGGTAGCAGCTGAGATCCCCTTTGAGATCCTACTTTGAAACTAAGTAGGCCTGGAAGCCACTGGAGGCTGATGACATACGGCATGTCTGCAAAGATCACTCTGATGATGGCGTACGGAATGGGCTGGAGGGCACAAGCATGAAGCAGGAAGACCAGCTGGGAGGCCCCAGAGGTGGTCAAGGCAAGAGATAAGCACCAGCCTGGACTAAGGTTGCAACCAGTGGTTAGACTCTAAAAATATGTTGGACATGCAGCTGCGGCTGGACTGGGCCTGCAAGGACCAAGGACCAAGTTCCAGCAGCCCGAGGAACAGAGTGAGGTGGTAGGAGATCTGGGTCACAGAGGGTCAAGATGTCCACGAGATAAACAGGGAGGAGGTCCTCCAGCAGCTCACCGTCGACTCACTGAAACTTAGGCAAGAGGTCCTGGCTCAGACCCAAAGGATGAGAACACTTTAAGACCCTTGAAGACAGTGAGAAGCCTTTCCCTCCTACAAAGTCCTTTGGCAGAGAGCAGAGGCTCAGTGCACATTATTGCACTTCAAGAAAAAATGACGTTTTCGGAGGATGGTGATCATCATGTTGACACTTAGGTGAGACTCTGGGGAGCAGTGCATCTTTAAGGAGTAAGGATTCCCTGGGATGCACCATGGGTGTTGGTCCCTGAAGGCTGGCTCACTTTTTTGAAAGGAAATCAGGCCAGGTTTGGGAATGAGGGGAGAAGCCCAGGAGAAGTGTACTACTGGAGAAATGGTAGCAAGATGTAATACTGGTTCAGGGAAGTAGGAGGACCTCATGTAGAAGGGTATAGAAAGATGGGGGAGCTGGGGTCACGCGCCTCCTCCCTGCTTCCCAGGATGCCTGCAGGTGGACAGAAGCTCTTGGCAGAGACGGCCCAGAATCCAGCCAGAGACCTTTCTAACAGGAAGGAAAGCTTCCTGCTCCCCAGTGGAAAGAGAGCTCCCCAGAGACTGTCCAGAGCAGAGCACCCACTCTCCCCCAAAGGGCCCTCAAGCCTAAAGGGACCCTGGCTCTCACCTTCACTCAGCTCAGTCTCCACACAACCCTTCTGATAAGAGCAAGAGCCCAGGACCAACGCCTCCGGGTCTGTGCTCCTTTGTTCAGTACTTACCCAGCACTCCTCACACCGCGTCCTGGGCCTTGCGGGGACCCCACGACAAACAGGCCCCTGCCAGGGGACCCAGGGCACAAGAGCGCAGAGCCCACCGGGCCGCATACAAAGCCAAGTGCAGGGGGACGGTGGAGCGGCTGGAGGGCGCGGGGGAAGCCTGTCTGGCCTTCAGCACCCCTGTGCCCCCGGCAGAGCCAAGTCGTTCCTTACGGCGCCTCTGTCAAGTCTGCGGACCTGCCACCGTCCAGCAAGGCCACTCGGGCTCAGCGCGCTCCTGCCCAAAGCGCCTGCGCTCGGCAAACACCATGCAACGGCTCCTGAGGCCGGGACGAGGGCCCTGGGGGCGCCGAGCCGCAGCCCCGAGCCCCACCTGGCTACTTCCCAGCTGTGTGCCCTTGGGCACATCGCTCCAGCTCGCGGAGCCCACTCGGCGCGGAACCCACCCGGCGCCGACCGCACCAGCCTCCCCGCCGCCGCCCGCCTCCCCGCCGCCGCGGGCCCGGGACGAGCAGGTGCGCGTCGAGCCGGCCGCTCACCCAGTTTCCGAAGCCGAACTGCTCGATGGCATCCAGCAGCAGCTGCTCCTCGCGGCTGGTCCAGCCGCCCTCGGCCT
Source organism: Mustela erminea (assembly GCF_009829155.1). NCBI lineage: Eukaryota > Metazoa > Chordata > Mammalia > Carnivora > Mustelidae > Mustela > Mustela erminea. The sequence goes on from NC_045615.1 coordinate 101,111,466, forward strand.
CGGGCCCCCACAGCGTGAAGCGCCCGCCGTCCACCAGCTGGTAGCCGTGATAGCGCCGGTGGTGGCCGATCTCGGCGCCGGCCGAGAAGCACTCGGGGCACAGCTCGATGTCCTGGCACTCGGTGCAGCGGAAGCGCAGCGGGCTCACCTCGGCCAGGCAGTACACGCAGTACTTCTTACCGAGCTCCGCCATCTTCCCCCGCCCGCCGCCCGCGCCCGCGCCCGCCGTCAGCGCGCCGCCGCCCGCGCCCGCCGCCGCGCTCGAGCAACCGCCGCCCGCGCCCGCCGCCACCGCGCCGCCCCGCCCAGGCGCCGCCGGAGCCGGCCAGCCGGGCCGCGTCCCGCCTCAGCACGCAGGCGCCCTCGGGCCCGGCCCGGCTGCCGCCGCCGCCGCTGCCGCCGCCGCCGCCGGCCGCACCGCGCAGGCGCTCCGCGCGCGCCACCTCGCGGGGGCCCGGCCCGCCGTCCTGCGCCTGCGCGCTGCTCGCGCCGGCCGCCCGTCCCTCCTAGCGCCTCCCGGCCACCCCGCCCCAGGCCGTGCGCCTGGAAATGGGCGGGAAGGCCTCGCGGCGCGAGCCCGCGCCCCCTTCCAATCAGTGCCGCCCGTCTCCCGCTCGCGGCTTCCTATTGGTCGGCTCTCCCCGGAGGCGGGGAGAAGGGGCTGGGCGTCTGCGAGCCTCTCGGCCAATCGCCGGGCCCACCGCGCGCGCCCCTGGTTGCCCCTGGAAACCCAACAGCCGGCGTCCGGGCTCCGCCGCGCCGGCTGACCCTGAGAGACATGGACGGCAGCTCCGAGCACCGTGGGGACCCAGAGGGGGAAGACGGAGATGGGACCAACCTGTCCTCCAAGCTGTCCGGGATTAAGGCCGCCTCCGGCCCCCACTCCCCGGCCGAACCGCTCGAGCCGGAGCCAGAGCTGGGGGCCGTAGAGCCGGAGCAGGGGGCCGTAGAGTCTTCGGAGGGAGGCGCCGCCGGCGACGAGGTCGCCGAGGCCCGGGAAGCGCCGGAGGTCCCCGAGGCTGTGGACCAGGCGGGACCCGGGGAGCCGGAGCCGCCGACCGAGGCTGAGACCCAGCCGGAACCCCGGGAGGCGGCCGACGCTGGGCCTGAGGAGGCTGCCCCGCCGGAGCCCGGAGGCTGGTCCGCGGAACCGGAGGAGCGGGCGGAGGAGGAGCGGGAGGAGGCGAAGGACGAGGAGGACGAGGAGGAAGAAGAGGGAGAGGAGGAGGAGGAGGAGGAGGCCGCGGCAGCCGCGCTCAAGTGGAGGCGGAAGAAAGAGCCCTTGGCCGCCTCGGGGCGGCCGTCCACCCCTGGCCGGGAAGAGGCTCCGCCGACCCAGGAGGCTGAGCAGGGGGAGGGGGGGAAGGGGGAGGAGAGCGAGGAAATCAAGGAGAGGGGTGCGCAAGGAAGCCCAGCGAAAAGCCAGCAAAGGGAGGAAGGCGAGCGACGGGACCTCGAGGACGAGGAATGGACGGAGGAGATGCAGAAGCTGCAGGAGCAGCAGCTGCGCGAGGAGCTCCTGGAACAGTACCGGTCGCTGGTGGTCGAGCGCAGCAACTACCAGCGCTACAACAACTACCTGCAGCACAAGATCTCTGAGGCGCTGCGCAAGAAGAAGGGCCTGGATGCCGCCGAGGTGCCCGATAAGGGCCCGGAGCCCGATGCCCCTGAGAAAGAGCAAGCATACCTCCGCCATCTGGCCTTGCTGGAGGAGCTGAGGAAGCAGCAGGCGGACGACCTGGAGTGGTACCACCAGGAGCTGGAGCAGCTGCAGGAGCAGTGCAGGGAGGTGCTGTCCAGGGTGGAGAAGGAGTGGGCCGGCTTCCAGGCACTCAAGAAGCAGGTGGTGACGCAGGCCATGGGCACCTGTTGGGTGCGTGGTGGCCGCCAGGCTGCCCTGCGAGAGGTGGAGCAGATCCAGGCGCTGGAGGATAAGAAGGAGAAGGAGATGAGCGCCGTGAGACTAGAGAACGTGCAGCTGAAGCAGAGCTTGGTGCACTTTGAGACGCGGATGAAGGCCCAGGAGGACCTGACGGAGGGGCTGCTCCTCATCGATTTTGAACAGCTGAAGATTGAGAACCAGACCTTCAACGAAAAAGTGGAGGAGCGGAACGAGGAACTTTTAAAACTGCACAACAAAGTGACCAACAACGTACAGATCATAACCCACGTGAAGGAGAAGCTACACTTCGTGGACATAGAAAACATGTGCAAAAAGACACAGCTTTTGGAAACTGAGGCTCAGGTGGCCCTGAAGAGGGACATCCTGACCAGGACGAAGAAGGCCCGGGACAGCCTGAGGGCTGACAACATCAAGCTGAATCAGAAGTGCGGGCTCCTGGGCAAGGAGCTCCTGCTCCGGGACATGGAGGAGAAAGTGGACAGGACAGAAGCCCTCAACCAGCGTATTGAGTCCCTGAAGCGCCATCATGCTGGCCTTACTATGTCCTGCAGAGGTGTGAGGCAGAAGATCAGGGAAGCCAAAGCCTTTCTCCCATCTTAACCCCCACAACGGGAAGTATCCACACGACATCTTCAATGTCAGCAACTTTTTCTAGCCTTCATTAATTCTTAAGTCTCCACATGTGGCCATTCTTTAAAAGGCTTCTGGTCTTGGGGATGAAGCTGAATTTTGTATTAATCTCATCATTGTCAGCTCCTAAATTAGTCCTGAGCACAATTGGGTTAGCTGTCCATTTTACACAGGGTGAAGTCAGGCCCAGAGACTTGACGACTTACTGTACGTGACTTCTCATAAAAAAGCTGTCAGAAGCCTTGTTGTATCTGAGAAAGTCCGTAATTTCAATGACTCGATCCTGTCGAAAACTGTTCCTCTTCCATATATCAGAGGGCTCAACAAACAGGTGGGGGAGCAAGAAATGTCCTGTGCTTATATAAGCTAATTATTAAATTCCCTTTGAATATATTAAACTGTGTCATTCTGAGTCACATCCTCAACACGAAGCTCACTAGTTTCCTTCGATGAATCTAAACTTGTTTCGTATGTAAGCAGGCTTCTGGGTAATAAGAGGAGGGAAACAGGAGAAATGGTAACTAGGAGAAGGAGCTGACGTTCTGTCCTCTTTCCTCTTTCCATGAGAGGAGGCTCAGTCTGCTTGACCATTAACGTTTCCTTCTGGCTCAACGACAGTCTGCAATTCTAATGAAATGTTTCCTGGGATCCTCTAAAGAAATACAAAAACATGAAATTTTGTTTTCCAGTGAGGACAAAATGATGATTGCACAGTGTGTCTGGCCAGAATGCCTGTAAGCCTTTTGTTCTCGGCAGGCAAGGTATTTTTGGATCTTGGCAAGAGGACCCTTACTGTGCATGTGATTTTTCTGTATCAAATGTAAACGTGTCTACTATTCCTTGTGTTAATGTAAGAAACACCTGATAGGCCTACCTCTTTCATCCAGAATTGGGGATTCCATTTCCAACTTTCTTTGGTGGTTTTGAAGCTAGGGGCTTGGTTTTATTTCTTCTTAATTTTAAATTGAGTTCTGAGATGCGCAGATTTGGGGTTAGAAGTATCCTCCTGTCCCCAAGTTTAAGTAGGTCATAAGAAGGATGAGTTAGGGGGTAACTGGGTGGCTCAGTAGGTTAAAGTCTGTGCCTTCAGCCCAGGTCATGATCCAGGGTCCTGGGATCGAGCCCCACACTGGGCTCTCTGCTCAGCAGGGAGCCTGTCCCAGCCCCGCGCCGCCCCCACCCCCGCCTGCCTCTCTGCCTACCTGTGATCTCTGTCAAATAAATAAATAACCCTTTAAAAAAGGGGGCGGGGTGAGTTAGTTTTTGGTGCCGAATACCCGTAAGGAAGGGTAGAAACCCCTCCCTCTAAGGCAGATGACTCAGTTGGTCACAAGAAGGTCACGATGACTTTAACTTTTGGGAGCACGGCTGTTTTCTAAGGTGTGTTCTCTTTGAAGCCAATAAAGGTCGATTAAAATTCCTTTTCTAACTTCTATAGTTTGGATACACTCTTATAAGACCATACTTGTCAAACCACACAAACGTAACAATCAGGGGAGTAAAAAGCATTCACTTCCTGCTTCCTCTTCCAATCTTCTTTACCTTCTACACTTGTTGTCTTCCCTCTGTCCCATTCATCAAGGCCAGAGAGGGTTAGTCCGTCACCAGCAAGCACAACTTCATTCTCTGTGCCTCGTGCTAAGAGCAGCACAGGACCCCTGGTGTCTTCAGTGGTTGGGAAAGCTTCCGAGTGAACCTGACACCCTGTGTTCCGTGCCTCTCCCAGCTAAGCAGCTTTCGTGGCCAGAGTGTCCCTTCGGCTCCCCAGCAGGAGCGTGGGTAGTTTCAGCTGACTTTGACCCACTGGCAGTTCCCCAGGCTGCACCAAGCACTCCCTCACCAGCATTGAACCAGGTAGACCAGCCTCTTGAGAGCGCAAGATGCAGATCGATGGTGCTAGTGTAGCTTTAAGCTGCAAAGTTGCCCTTGTTCTTGCAAATTACACTCTCCCCCTCTAGAGATGTTACAGTTCGTTAGAAGATAAATAATCTTCCGCTGATGACTTCACAACGAGGTTCCTTCTAATTGAATTGCAGGAGAGCTCTTGATCATGAAATAGCAACCCATTCAGGGAGTGTTTCTTCATCTTGCCTCCGAGGAAGAAAGCCACAGACCACTCCCACCCGCCCAGTATTACTGATGGGCCTCATTCCAGTCCTTGACCCCCAACTCCAGTTCTCTGGACCCCAGGGAGACTGTCATCCTCCCTCGGAGCCTGCACAATGCCTACCTAGCCCATAATCGATGCTCAGTCTGTTCTGTTGGGTTATTAATGTATCAACATCACAGCATTCTCATTTTCGGGCAATAAGTGTTGCTCAGATGCCTAGGAGAATCAGACGCTGCTAAGTCCTATAGCAAACTTGAAAATAAGCAGAGGCCAGAAAGAGGAGCTTTCTAGAAGTAGAAGCGTTGAGGAACATAATGGTCCCTTCTAGCAGGGGACAGAGACCACCTCCAAGTAGCCTCCCTCCCTCTAGGAAGATGAAGAGGGGGCGTCCCGGCTGGATCAGAGACCTCTGACCTCAAAGGCTTTTAAAGAGCTTGTCAAGGGGCATCTGGGCGGCTCGGTGGGTTACGGCCTCTGCCTTCGGCTCGGGTGGTGATCCCGGGGTCCTGGGATCAAGCCCCTCGTCGGGCTCTCTGCTCAGTGGGGAGCCTGCTTTCTCCTCTCTCTCTGCCTGCCTCTCTGCCTACTTGTGATCTCTGTCAAATAAAATCTGAAAAAAAAAAAAAAAAAAGAGCTTGTCAAAAAGGAGGGCCTGCAAAATGTAGGTACAATAGAATCTGAGATGTCCTGCAACACGACTTCTTTCTAAATGGGTTGGGGTCAGAAGTGTCCCCTTCCGTGTCACAGGTGGCTTGGGTGGTTGGGCAGCACAGGCAGGAGGGAATCGGGCACTACCTGTGCGTAGAGCACAAGGCATCGAAAAGGAAATGCTTTTCATGCATGGGGGACGTCCTTGCTGCTGGCTTCAAACTGCATTTGAGGTTTTTCAATGACGTAAGCTGAGAAACATGCCTTTTTTTTTTTAAAGCCAATCTTTTTTTTTTTTAATTTTTTTTAAAAGATTGTATTTATTTGCGAGAGAATGAGTGAGAGAGAGCATGAGAGGGGAGAAAGTCAGAGGGAGACGCAGACTCCCCAAGGAACTGGGAGCCCGATGCGGGACTCAATCCCAGAAGTCCAGGATCATGACCTGAGCCCAAGGCAGTCACTCAACCAACTGAGCCACCCAGGTGCCCCAATGCCTTCTTTTTATGTAAGTGGGTCTGCAGCCATAATTTAGGTGTTTGCCATTGGTCAGGAATGCCTATCTGATCAAATCGTATTGGAGTTAATGCACCCTGATCTGCAACGTGGGTTTTAAACTTGAGGACCGTCTTCATGGGAGAAGGAAGAGTCACACAAGGGACATGATCGGCAAGGACTCCAGGCGGGCCTGCGGCTGAGCTGAGCGGCTGGTGAGCATGGGGGCCCCGCAGGCTGGGCACCGCTCCTGGTCCACACCTCCTGCTTGCCCGCCATGCCCGCTCCTGCTGGAACCCTGTCTACACATGCGTGAGTTTGAATGAATACACTTATACATGCCCCAGCTTTTTAGCTGATGGTGGCTTCTAATATTTTGCCCAAAGGATGCCCAAGTTGAATACAAAGGTGCCTTTAGGGGGAAGACACAGTGTCGTGCTTGCAAATAAGGCCTTGGAATCAGGCTGACTCGGATTCTGATCTCTTCTGATTGTGACCTGGGACGCACACCCCACCTCTTTAAACCTCCACGCGCTCCCTCATAAAATGGGGTAAAAAATTTATTCATTATATGGAAAAAGTATCTCTTCCCTAGGTGGTGAAATTATGGCTTCTATTTTTCGTATTTCCAAATTGTATACAATAAACATGCAGTTGTAATAACTACGTGAAAAAATACCGATTTTCAAAATCCCTAAGTTCCTCAAGAGTTCAGATACTAAAAGTTCACATGTCAAGGGTATGACTCTATCTCTGGTGAGGAGATTCTCTTAATGACACAATTCAGCATCTTTTAATCCTCACAAGCCAGTGGATGGATGCTGGTACCCGTTTTAAGGTCTGACTACAGAAAAGAAATGGAAGGCTCAGAGAATTTAAATACTTCTGATCTGACTGGCAACTAAATGACACCTGAAACGGGAGTTATTTTTGGCTGGAGCAGTTTCTATCGGGTGCTCTGGAGTGAGGTCAAGAAGTCGCAGGGACCAGAGACAGGCTGGGATGTGGGTGACTCATGCTGCCTGCGGAGAATGCTCCCGCCCCTCCCTCCACAGCCTCAGGCATCCTGAGAGAAGGGGCCTTGGCGTGGCCGTGGCCCGTGGAGCGGCCGCCCCCTCGAGCCAGCTGGCTGCAGGTGAGGCAGTGCTCACGGAGGAACCCGAGCTCCTGGGCCAGCCCAGAGATTCAGACCTCTCAGAAGGACCTGGGGACAGCGAGTTCCTGCATGGCCCCAACTGAGGACTTGCTGGGGGTCTGAGGCTTCCCTCTGCTGGCCAAGCCCATCCTCTGATGACCAGTGGCTGCTCTCAAGGTCCAACTTGGTCCCTGCCCTCTAGAGCTGTGAGATTTTGTCCCTTCTCTGGGCCTTTGTGGCCGGCTCCACATCTCGGGGGATGGGGTTTTTGAACAGCTGGCTCCCTGGTTTCTCTTGGGAAAATGGTCCACAGCTTCCAAGCCCAAAGCTGGGGCATCCCCAAGGTCCTCCCCAAGTCGGCCATCAGGCTTGTGCCTCGCACACAGGAGGCATTCAGGTGAGTGAATCCAGGCCTCGCCCCAAACCTTGCACTTGGCAGTTGAGGACCAAGCGAGAGGAGAAAGGCTTCCAAAGGCCCCAGAGCACAGTTATTCCTTGGGGAGGGGATCAGCCAGGGCTCAGGAGCCACAGGGGAAGTGTCAGATTCCCAGCCCCGAGGCTAACTGGCCACAGGAGCCCAAGCAGATCCGCTTTCTGTGTCACAGCTTTGGGATGGAGGCAGTGACGGAGTTGCTGTGGAGAGAAATGAGGCCATTCACAGAACTCAGCCTGGGGCCTGGTGTGCATGCAGTAGGCAGTGAGCCCCAGGACACGACCACTGTCCAGCACGGCCACCCTTGCCAGCCATTGCACCTCCTGGCCTATGCCAGCTGGAGAGCAGCCTCGGGATGCCCTGGTGAGACAGTGGGAGCTAAATGCCCAGAGCAGAGCTGCACGGTCTCTGGGGGAGAGAAGTGGGGAGACCAGTCACAGGCTCAATGGTACTGAGTGGCCCAGCGCAGATCACCAGCCACACTGACACAGGAGGGCAGCACTGTCCACTTATCCCAGGGGACCAGGGGACAAGAGAGGGAGCAGTCCTGAGGGCCCCCACCTCCTGGCCGGGCCTACTGCACTTGGCTAAACGGCTGGACGAGCATGGATGACACACAAGTGCACGCGAGCACTGGCTCTGACTGGCGCCAAGTGACCTCTCAGACGGGGTCGGGCTCACTGGCACCGAGCTGGGACAGCCAGACTGACGTCCGCCCCAGAGCTGGGAACGAAGGCGCCCCTGGTCACCCGCAGGCTGGATGGGGCGCTGCAGGCAGCCTGTGGCCTACCAGACACAGAGGGAGCGGGTGCTCACCTCAGGAGCTGGGACTGGGGGCAGGGAAGGGGTCAGCGAGTCAAAGGTCCCCCCTTGATGTGCAAGGGACACACTCAGCTCCCAAATCCCTGCACCGAATTAACACAACCACCACCTTTTTAACATAACCGAGCGTAGTAAGCGGGTTCTAAAATAAGAGGAGGCTCGGGGCGCCCGGGTGGCTCAGGCAGGGCGTCTGCCTTCAGCTCAGGTCATGGTCTCAAGGCCCTGGAATCAAGCCCGGTGTCCCCGCATTGGGCGCCCTGCTCAGTGGGGAGCCTGCTTCTTCCTCGCCTTCTGCCGTTCCCTGTGTTCTCTCAGATAAAATCTTTAAGAAAAAATAACGTGATGTTCGAAGTCAAATTGTTCCACACTTGACGGTGAGAACTCCAGCTGTAAACCAAACTACAGTGAACGTAAGTAACAATTTTCCATGACTTTTATTTAATAAAACCACATTATTTACAATTCAAAAAGTCTTAATTTGATAGACTTTGCTAAATAAAATTAAAGGTTAACTGTACAAGCAGTTAAAACATGGTATGTAGCAAGTATTATCAGGACGTTTCTATCGGCAAACTGTTCAAATAGTCAAAAACTGAGCGGTTAAAAAGTACCTTTGAAAGTGAACATTGCTTCTAGATGGGCTTTCAGGGATAGGTGGGGACACGGCTTTCGACTCTAAAGGGCCAGACGCACAAGGGGCCGAACCCCAAGTCTTAGCTCTGGACAGCCGGCAGCTGGGCCGGGAAAGTGCAGACACGCAGGGGGCGCAGCCTTCCAGTGGGCTCCCCGTTTTCCTAAACGATGGCGTCCGACAGAGCAGCCTGACCCCACAGATGGGCCACACAGACCGAGCTCCCGGCCTCTGGGGCAGACACGGCAAGGCCCTAGGCAGCCCCCAAACAGGCCACCGAAACCTCTGTGAGCTAGAGATTTGGTTAAGTATTCTGCATCGGCCGGGAACCCGTTTAAAAACTAATGCCTATGTGGTGCCATGAGTCCCGAGAGACGGACGTCAGCCTGTCCAACGGAGGAGGTTGAGGGCTGGGTCTGAAGGCGCAGATGAGCGGCAAGCACGCCCGGCAGCGGCGGTGCTTCCTGTCCCGACCGAGGAACATCTGTATGTACAGTAAGAAAATATATACACCTTTCAGAACAGAAAGCTCACATCCAGGAGCAACACTTGGCCTGTGCGGGCGGAGGCCCGGGGCCGGCAAGGTGACAATCAGCAGCATGGTGGACGGCGGGCTACATCTGGAAGTGTGAGCCCTCAGTGAAGATGGGACGCTCCCCCGAGAGGACAGCCAGGCCAGCACTTCCAGGCTGAGGCAGAGAGTGGGTCCGAGACGCTCCGCAACCTCCCTGGAGACTTCAGTTAAGAGGACAGGGGATGAAGGCAACTACTCCAGAAAACGGGACCCATGGCCATAGTGTGGCCCCTTGCCCCCGCTCCTGCCCATGCTGGCCATGAACATGGCAGACAGAAAAGGTCCCGGGGAGCCAGGCCACCTCGTGGCAAGCCTACTCTTGGAGCTCAGGGCACTCCCCAGGGCCGCACTGAGGGCAGCCAGGGGGAGTGTGGCTGAGGGGGCAGTGGAACCCTCGGACCCAGTCTCTCAAGCCCTCATGGACACCAGCATGCAGCCGGGTCCGCACGAGGACCTGTCTCCACAGACCTGCCTGTCCTCTGGGCTCTTCTGTGTGAAAACCATCCCCGTCTTCGAATGTGCATGCCCATGACCAAAGCGCTTTTAACAAAATTCTTAGTTAAGGAGAGGTTCCAGCAGGAAAGTTGCTGATGAACTTGGTTGGGGCAGGGGACCACCTATGTGGGGAGAGGCTGATGGGACAAACACTGGGAGCCCCTGCAAGGCCATCTGCATGGGTCCGCGTCTCAGCCCTCACAACGCTCTAGCTTTCAGCCAGACGCACAAGGAGGGAAGCACTGGTACTTGGGACGATTCTGCTGCTCGGGGGACACAGGGAAGAGCAGCGTTCTGGGGGAGCAAGGGCGCAGGCTGACCCCGCCAGCCAGGCCTCTGCACCTCTGCACACAGGAGGTGTGGGTCTGAAGGCAGTCTCGGGCCTCCTGGGTAAGCAGCCCTTCCTGCTCAGGAGATGGAGGAAGCAATCTTAGGGGCGGAGAGCAGGGGTTCCCCAGAACCCAAGTGGCCCTTTTCAGCCCTCGTGCTGTGATTCTGTCAAGGTGACAGTGGAGAAAGGCCAACCTGGAAGTCAGGTCAAATCCCAGGTTGCTCACAGGCACACTGGGTGACCACCTGTGAGAGCCTGTTTTCCTTTCCTGCTGTCTTTGGTAGGTGGGCTTTAAAAGCAGACCCTCCAGCCCGGGAACGGTCCTCTCGGTTAACTAGCTCCACAACTCCTTCCTCGCTCAAGTAGGTCAGTAGCCAGGAATGCCTCCGAGGCTACCTACGTACATTTCTCCCGCACCTTGGCTAAGGAAGACTGTAATGTATTTTCCATCAGTGGACATAAGAGCATGACCATTTAATTAACTTTTGTGAAATTGGGGGGGAGGGATTAGCCACCATCTCATTTTTACACCATGCAGCATACGCAGCGTTGGCCGTGGTCAACACTAGCTCATCGCCCCACTGAGCTGCTTAAGGCTAAGCCTTGGCTGAGTTCTTTAAAAGTTGTTTGTTTTGTTTTAAGGCCAACTCCAGGGTTAGGATCAAACGTGCAAAGAGCCTGTTCGTCTTGGCTGTCAGTGTGTCCATCAGAAACGCAGGCGCCACCTGGAGATCTGCTCCAGCGCCGAGCGCTCAGTGTCTGAGAGACGGGCTGCCTTTCTCCGTGTCGCGGCTGTCCCTCTGTAAGGCGGTCAGCACCTGGAAATCACAGGGGAGACATCCGTGGGTGATATGCGAACACACTGAACACAGGTCCCGCCAAGCGCAGCGACAGGCTGTGCAGCCTCCTGGCCGGTGGCTCTGGCCCCCCACTTCCACCGCTCCCCCATTCCACCCCCTACGCCCGCACCACAGCCCTCCTACTCCTGTGGAGTGCAACCGTGCCATCTCTGGGCTAACATCCTACAACCACGTCCCCGCAGCCACAGTACTGTCAGGACACAGTTGTGGGGCTCTCTTTGCACCATCTGGCTCTGGTCCTGGCGCGCTCCACCCCCAAGCCAGGCTCTCCGCTCCGGGACACTAACAAGCACGCCTGGGCTCTCACGCCCTCCCAGGCTTTCCCAAAGTGACTGAGCTCCCAACTCCATGCTCTCCAGCTTCTGGTTAACACCTTCATTTTCAGAGACACCACATTCCATTCTGACCGCTTAGTACCAGCCGCAGGGCTAACAGAGGCCCCATTTACTAGCTGCCCGAGTGGAGCACGTCTCTGGGGAAGCAGCTATAAGGACCAACAAGCAGCTCGGGAAGGTCAAACCCCCACGGTGGGCACTCACAGGAGCGGCCATTCAAACAGCCTGTACCCATTCAGACCTAGACTGGTGGGAATTCAAACCAGGGCCTAATTGATGGGTCAGGCACTATGTCACTTGAGCTGAATTACAAATGACGAGGAGCTAAGCAGAAACACTTTATGTCGATTTCAAACGAACTGCACAGAAAAAAGCCTCCCCTCTCTACCTCTAAGTCGACAGGTCCGCTGAGCAAACAGACACGTTTACGTGTTTGCGAGCTCTCTAGGGCCTAAAGTGGAGCATGTAAGTGGATGCATACAGACTGCAGTTCCCGTGGAGCCTAGCACCATACGAACTCGACAATGCCCCCCGAGTTCCCCATCAGGCGGACTCCCATTGTGATCCCGTGATTAGAAAATACCCTAGTATCAAACAACTGACATAGTTTTGAGCAAACCTTTTTACTTTGTCTCTACAACACAAAAAGGGAAACAAAAGACGCGGTTTTTCCCCTGCCCTCTGCGTGCCTGCATGGGGGCTGTGTGGGGCAGGTGGGGCACAAAGTCAGGCCTAACTGAGCTACGTGTGTGACAAAGACCATCAGGAAAGACCTGGGCTTTCCACAGGGACCTGAGAAACCCCGCCAGCCAGTGAGCCATGGAGACCAGTGTGCCCTCCCACACCGGCCGTCACACTGGGTCCCTAATCAGAGAGGCCTACACAGCCAGACGGTCTGCAGTCCCCTTTCTGAAACTCTCAGTAATTCTGAACAGTGGTTGCAGATTTCCACTGTGCACTGTCCACTGACGTCCTAACCAGAAAAAGTCTCTTTCTCCCTCTTGGCAGGTCCCGGATAATCACACAGCCAGTCCTGCTTGTGCATGAGCTGAGGGCATTCTCTAAGTTTTCCTGAGATATGATTCCTTACCATATAATTTGTCCCTTTAGAATGTATAGTTCAAGGGTTTTTAGTGTATCTGTGGATGTGTGCGATACTACCACGGTCTGTGTCAGGGAACCCCATATCGTCCAGCTAACCCCGCCCACTGCCGGGGGCCCAGTCACTGACTTCCTGTCTCCACAGGGGACCCTGTTCTGGACTTGCCTATAAGCAGAATCACAGAGTGTGCCATCCTTAGTGTCTGGCTTTGTCCCTTCACGTGACATTCTCAAGGGTCACACAAGCTGTAGTGTGTGTCAGGACGTCATTTCTTTTTATCAATAGAATGTACTTAACAGTATTTCAGAAAGGCAGATCCTATCACCCAAGCACAAAACAGTGCCCTCCCTCTCCCCCCACCGGCCCCCAGTATTACCCCAAGTCCACAATGCAGCCACACTTCTTCCCGAAAAACACACACAGGGAGGGAGTCTGCCAGCCAAAGAGAGCATCATGTAACAGGCCAGGAAGGCCAAGAAGGACCAGCTCAAGGGCCAGGACGAAGGACCCAGGTGATTAGTAAATGCTCCAGTTAATAAATGCGCAGAACTGTACACTTTCAAAGGGGTGAATTTTATGGTATGTGAATTACATCTCAATAAAACTACTACTGCTATAAAAACAAAGGCAGACAGCCTGGTTGCCCGTGAAGTCTTTAGCTCTAACGGTCACTTCAGGGGAAATACAGCTTTGAGGGTCGGGCTGAACATCACCACCAGGATATACCCAGCAAGATCCAGACTCTGGGAGACGCTGCAGGACACATAAGCTCATTTCTTCAGCTGACAGAGGTCGAGGGATACAAAGAGAGGTGGGGTGACCTACGTATTAAAAAGACACTAAAAAGATCTTTCAACTAACGACAGTGTGAACTTTACTTGGATCTTGGTTCAAGCAAGCTAGAAAGGTGCCGACAGCTGAGACGGTTAGAAATGTAAAAACGCCTGCATATTTAACAAGGGCACAGGATCCGTTAACTACTTACTCTATTTTAGTATGCATTTGAAATCTCCCACTAATACAAAGGGTCACAGGAGAGTAAGAACCTCTACAGATAGTCTCCAACCATGATCTGTTGCTTGGACAAGCTAGGAACCGATAGAGGGTCAAGAGGGAAGGCTTTATTTTTCCTTTCTGGTACTATCAGCACTTGGAGCCAGCTAACACTGGCCAGTCCCACAGGGGCCAAGGCCTACCTAGGCAGGACACCCAGAAGGGCCTAGAGAAATCCAGAAGGAGGTCCAGGCTGGACTCACCTGACTCAGCCACCAGAGGGCCAGTGTGACCCGTCCCAGGGGAACCATCCCTCAGCCCTCCTGTCCCCCACCCACCTCCTGTTTACCAGCGATGGGAGACAATCCCACCACCCAGGCCCCAGACCACCCGCGGAATGGGCAGGAGGCTTCTGTTATCCACCCGCCGTCTGACAGACTCTCAGGGACCAAAGGACTGTCCCAGACCCTGCGCAGCAGAGCCAAGCCTCGAACCCAGGCTCCTCGGGTCCAGTCCAAGAAGAACTTTATTTAGAGAGGGCCATTTTCTCAGAAGGCAGCTGGAGTAACGACTTCCTCGGGGAGGCTGCTGAGCCAGGCTACCTGCAGGAAAAAAGAGAACAGAAGATCCGCTTACCTGAGCCCACTTCCTGTTCCGACTCTGCATCTGAATCGTAGCTATGGATGCAAACACCTCCTCTGCAGGCAGGTCCTCCGGCAGCCTCGTCAGGAACTGGGCTATGTGAATGAAGTCCATCTTGGTCAGGATGTCCTCAAACAGCTTCAGGATGCCCAGGGCTGTCCGGAACAGAAACCCTTCCCCGTCACGACAGAACACGTCCCAGACACGACAGGCCAGGTCCAGGGGCAAAGATTTACTATACAAGGTAAAAATCCTGGGGGAAAAAAGTTTTGAGTTTTTCAGATTTTGTATGGCACAAAGAAACAGCTCTGAATTCAGGTCAAATCCGCTAAAATGCTCCCTGACTCGATCACTTTCATACTTAAAACACGGTTGGGGATCTGTTGGGGAGGGGGTCAGTGATGGGCCCGAGGCCTGCATTCATTCCGAAGGCCAATGTTATAAGAAAACATCTCAGCTTTCACACAGAATCCCAAACACTGTACAGTTTCTGAATCGCTGATTCTGATTACATCCATACGGGACAATTATTTATTGAGAATCCACTATGCGCTTCCTCTTAGGAGGTGCTGGACACAAGGTTAGTAAGGTGGATAGAGCTCAGAGTCTGAGGCGAACAGTAACAGTCAACAATATGTATATGTGTATACATATAATCCATGTATGCACATACTCCCCACTTCTGAAAAACACTGTATCCTTTTCTCCCACTAGAGGTCTGCACAGGAACAAAGAAAACTTTCGAAATAATCTGAATGTAGATAAGAAATGGAACTTATACTTAATGCAAACGATCAGATGAAAAAGTGAAATGCAGATATGCACAATCTTAAAATGACGTGATAATCGCCATCCAAACTACCCAACAAACACAACCTTGGGTGATCGACTACATTACCAGGTTGAAGCATTTCTGATCTGGAATGTGTCTGTGCTGCAGAGCGAGAGAAGCCAGGTTGGGACATAGGCCGAGTGGATTCTCTGTGACCCCATCCTCCTTCCTCGGCTCAGAGACACAACCTGGGTGCCATCCCCGGGCATCTGCTGACCTCCAGGATGAGCCAGATGCTCCCCTGACCCTGATGTCTCTCAGAGCATGTGTTTGCTTCAGTCCTCCCCACAGAGAGGCCTGACAGCCGGGACCCTGCCTGATTCCCTCCCACCTGCCCCCTCGGCACCTAGCACAGCACGTGGAGATCTCTGCTGAGGAAGCAGATGGGCGGACGCCCCCGCAGAGCTGCTCCAGGAGTCCTGTACATTGGCGGTTCTAATATCTCCACACCGGTGGCAGCATTCATGAGAAGCAGGGATTCTCAGCAGCCGGGGGACAGCCCCCTCCCTCCTGGAAAATCACCCGTCCAGTTCCAGCACTGCCTAGGGCCGGCCCCAGCTCTACAGACAGGTGTGAAGGCACCCGGCCTCAGCTGTCAGACCCCGACTATAGGGCTGAGTGTCCTCCCGCCTTCAAGGGCGGGACCCCCAGCTTCCCAGAAGAGATGGGACCAGAGTCCCCGCCATCCAGGCCGACGTGCTCATGAGGCTCCAGCGCACGGGCTTTCTTGCCTGCTGTGAGCTCCGAATGCTCACCGGGCAGCGTGCCCTGCCCCAGCCTTTCACCTAGGATGCAGAGGAATGGGTCACACAGTCAAGGGCATGTACTGATCACAGCAGCAGGCTGAGACCCCCATCCATGCAAGAGACTTTAGGAAGGCAAGCCGACTTAGATTCCATTCAGCTCAGATGATGACATGGGGAGATGGGCGTCACAGAATGTCCCTACATCATGGAGGCGACAATGAGCTTCAATTAGGGCCCTACTATGCACTCTGCATGCCTCCCCGCCCCCACTGGCCGGGCACGCCAGGAGCCAGGGCAGCTGTGGGAAGCGGTTCCTCTAACTCACTTTGACATAAATGGGAACTGAGGGAACTGAGCCCCAGGTCCTGCCACCCGCAAGAGGCAGAGCCAGGCTGTGACCCTGACTCCAAAGCCCAGGCCCCAAATGTAGGACCGCTCTGAGGAGTTGGGGGACCCACTGCTATGACCCCGTTAGGACACTTTATCTCT
This sequence comes from Mustela erminea, assembly GCF_009829155.1. NCBI lineage: Eukaryota > Metazoa > Chordata > Mammalia > Carnivora > Mustelidae > Mustela > Mustela erminea. Next base: position 101,127,669 of record NC_045615.1, read on the forward strand.
ACAAGTCACAACAAGCCTTCGGCCAGAGCCGCTTGCTATCTCACAGAAAACACAGGTCAAGGGATCTGAGGGATTTTTCTTAAGGTTTATTTTTATTTATTTGTAATCTCTATGCCCAGCTTGGGGCTCGAACTCCCGACCCTAAGATCACAAGCTGAGCCGATACCAAGAGTTGGACGTGTAACTGAATGTGCCAACCCAGCGCCCCACAAACCCAGAAAACAAACCCAGCTACAGGCAAAGGGAGAGAAACGACAGAAGAAATCTCTGTACATGAAGCTCCTGGGTTCAGACTCACATGTGTGTCTCCACAAATCACTCTAGGTGTCCTGAGCTTTGTAAAATTAAAAAAGAGTGTCAGTATGTGCCTGTGACGCACCTCTGCTTGGCCCTCACAGCATCGAGGCACCTACCACTTCTCCGTGAGACAACTGCCCAGGCTAGAGTCCCTCCAACGGCCCGCAGGTCAGTCTACCCACCGAAACCACCTGCGGAAGCCCACTACCATGGGCTTACCAGGCTGTGTGGTGGGACAGAGTCCCTGCCCTCCAGGGCAATGTGAACGGTAGGTCAGAGGGTGACAGACCATGAGCAGGGGTAGGAGGCAGGGCCTGCGAGCCTGGGTGAGCAACCACATGCACGTGCATACACACACTTCTAATCAGGACGGTCTAGGAATGGAGCACTGTGAAGTGGCATTTCCATAAGGCCCCGAAAAGAGGCTGCAGGCCAAGAGAAGGGGTCAGGACGGCATCTAGACGGAGGCGGCAAGGAGTTCCCAAGCTCCAAGGCAGGAGTGAACGGGACACAGCCGAGGAGGAACAAGGAGGTCACTAGGCTGAAGACAAGAAGAGAGAAGAACAGAACACACAAACGTGCCCGTGGAGACCAGGGCCCCACAAAGGCGGGCCTCACAGGCTCTCAGGTCTCTAGGTGGGGGGTCCTGCCCACCTCGCAGACACAGGCTTCCCTGGATGGCCACTGTGACAGCCCAGGCAAGGTCGGAGCAGGGAGGCCACAGTGGACGCAGCCGGAGAGGGGAGGAACCCTGGACTCTGTGGTGGACTGATTTCAGGGACACTAAGTTGGATGGAGTGGTCATGTAAAGACATGTAGCATCTCTGGTTGGAACAGAGAAGTCCAGAGTTGAGTGTGAAGACCTGCTGTCTGAGAGCCAGACGTCCAAGTGGCCGCATGAACTCATCACTTGTGTGTGACTTGGAGATCAGGGAGGGCTCTGGGCTGGCAACAGTGTGTGGATGGTACTGAACATACGCTGTATCCCAGGATCAGAGAGGGAGAGAGGCAAATGCTGACCGGATCACCAACACATACTTCATCGCCGGGGTCAGGGTGGGCTCCCACTGGAGCAGCAGGAACCAGAGAGCTCTGTCCTTTCCTGTTTCCAGCCCTTCAGGCGCTCTCACTATGCCCAGTGCACTTGGCTGCCTCCTGCTCGGACCGTGAGTGTGGGAGGGGCAGGGCCCCAAGACCTGCCCAGGATGCTACAGGCTTCTCCCCGTGGTAGCAAGACAGAGTTCCAGGCCGCTCTTCCCTGGACCGCTGCACGTTATTGCACTGGATGTCAAAAATGGTCACTTCAGGTACACATTCAACTAATGCAAAATACTCTATTTCCACACTGCAGAACTAAAGAAGCGGCCGTGGGCTTATAGAAGGCATCACACACACCTTAGTGTGCCTCTGCTCCCCTTCGTGATGTGTATGGGAGGAGCAGGTCGGATTCTTCCCCGCAAGCACCCCCAACTTCCAGAAAACATCCCGACCAGCAATGTCTGCTCTAACTGCTGGTCTTGGCTTGCAGGCACATGAGGGGGTACGGGCAGGGGGAGAAGGGGGCTCCACGGCTCCCAAAGCCTCCACAGAGGCCAAGGCTCACTCTCAGAAGCCAGCCCTTCCCCAGTCCACTCCCGGAGCAGGTAACAGGGCTGCGGGGAGCACTGGCTCCATGCTGAGCACGGCTTCCTGCCACCTGCCCAGTTTATCCCATTTCTCCCCACTGCAACTCTACGAGCACATATGCTCATCTATGCTTTATAAGCGAGGAAGGTGCAAACACAGGGAGGCTGTGGGAAGTGGGTTTGAGCCTGGGGTGCACGTGCCATCCAGCAGGCCCCCTGCAGAGAAGCCACAGCCAGATTTTCGGACAGGACCTTCAAGGCCTGATGCCACCGACCCCCAGCCATGCCCCACTTTCCCAGGGTTGCGAGCCTCTGTCCCCCAGAGCTGGTTTAGGAAGTGTCCCCGAGCCCCCAACCTCACCAGGTGCTCCCTGTGTTCCCCACAAACTGAGATGAGCCATTAGAACAGATGCTGCTAAATGAGATGATGGAGATTTTGTAAGAGCTATGAAAACATTAAATGTCAAACACAAACTGCATGTGTGCGAAGACTGGGAGGTAGCGGGGCACCTGGGGGGCCCAGTCAGCAAAGCGTTTGCCTTCAGCTCAGGTCATGCTCTCGGGGTCCTGGGATCAAGTCCTACATCCAGTTCCCTACTCAGCGGGGAGTCTGCTTCTCCCTCTGCCCCTCTCTCCCAACTCGTGCTTGCTTGCTCTTTCAAACAAATAAAACCTTAAAAAAAAAAAAAAAAAAAAAGACAAAAGACAGGGAGGTAGTTATTTAGGACTCAGTTCCAACTCAGTTCCCAAGTCTAGCCCCTGCCCCAGGCCTGGAAGCAGTCAGATCCCACTCTATGCCCTCAGAGCTCAGAGCTCCCTTTCACTGGGCCCTCGTGCCAGAGCCCACAGCAGGGCCAGCAGGTGGCAGGGACGGTTCAGGGCCCTGGCACTGCAGGGTAGGCCCCAGGTGCAACCAAGCTGAGCAGGCCCTTCCTGCAAGGGGGCTTGCAACCCCCCCCGTCCCCCTGCAAAAAACGAGGACCCCAGGGCATGCCAGCCACTAACCCAGGTGCGTGGGAGCTCGGCAGGACAAGCCCCTGCTCCTGAGCAGCTCATAGACAGACCTGTCACCCCAACATTAAAACCCACAAATGGAATGAGCACAGGATGCAACAGAAACTAAAATCTGCCAACAACCTCACCCGGAACCTCTCCTCCAAGGTGGAGATTCAGCGAAGCAATGGGATCCCAAGGACCTCCAACCTCACTTCAACAAACACCACTCACGCCGGGGAACATCCTGCCGGATTCTTTTACTAATCCCAGATTGTTTATTACAACATCCGTTCATGCCTCCAGACAATTCTGCCATTCCACAGCATCGGGCAGGAGTCCAAGGAGTCCAGCGAGCGCATCGATCCTCCCACAGGACATGATATCCAACTGAGCACCCGGAACTCTGCAGGGAGACCAACGCTGCCAGCGAGCCAATGCTCTGGCCCTCATGTGTCCATGGCATGCAGAGAAGGGTGACATGCCACCCCAGGGAAGACCCCTCTTTCCAGGAAGGCAGCAGCAGCAGGTGAATCTGACTCTGCACTGTGAGCTCCTGTGCCAGTGTCCCGAGTGCACGTAGACAGACAAGCCCCACAGTGGGCCTCGGGCTGGGTTCTGGCACGGGCCCCTTGGGAGTAGACGTGAGCCCTGCTCTAGGATTCAAAGCCATCCACAGGGCTGGACACCAGGGACAGCAAGAAACAGAGATGCCCCGGGAGTGAGTCAGTGCTGTGACAAAGACAAGTTCGCGCCACAAGGCGGAGAAGGACGAGCACATCAGGCCAGAATCTCTCTCCGACTATGCTAGGTAAGAACTGACAGCACACCCTGTCATCCTCCACGGGGCAGGGGAACTGGGAACGAAGCAGGAACCATTCCCAGCCAGCCTCCAGTGGACAGAAGGCGCAGCTGGAAAGGAGATGTTGTCATCTTTGTGCCCATGGAGCTCGCCCGGGACACTCAGCCAGCCAAGCCACAGGGGTGCCTGTCGACCCTCGGACAGGACAGGGGGCAGGAACAAGACTTCATCCAGAGGCCACCAAGATCTGCCTCGTCTCCTGGCACACGGCCCCTCTGCGGCAGTGCCCTAATGAGGGTGTGGTCACAGCTTTGGGGAGGCTGGGGAAGCCCAGCGAGAAAGCCAGGGCTCTGGCGTCTGACCGGCCCAGCTGCTGGCTCCGGGTGTGACCGGGCAGTTGGCTCCTCGGTGAAGACAAAACTCCGTGTGGTCAGCTTCTAGGCTCTTTCCCAGCTTCCTCTCTGCCACCTGACCTGCTCCCCGCCGGAGCCGTTCCCTAGGAGCACCCCACCAAGAACCCGAGTCAATGCAGCCCGCCCCTAATCTGCAAGGAGTATGTCAGGAACACAGGGCTTGGCTGGGCCCAAGACATCTTCGCTGGCCGCCCACTGCTACTGTAAAAGGAGATGACGTCCTCCTCGGTCCTTACTCCAGAGAGCAGGGGCCTCCCCAGAGCGCAGGGGGCAGCGTGCACAAGGCATTGGGGACCAGCCACGACCCACCATGAACCCTGGATCTTCCTTGTCCCATAGACACCCTGTACGCTGCATCAGTTTCCATCACGGACAAGTCTGGTCTGGGGTTCAGGCTCCCAGAAGCACCAATGGCGTGCAGACGCGACCTTTGGAGCCGGAGTCCTGGGAGGCAGCTCTCAGGTTACGCTGCCTCACCTACTCCCCCAGAAGGGCTCCGTGGGCAGGCCATATGAGCCCTGTGACCTCGGGAGAGCCACTAGAGGCCTCCCGAGCCTCAGTCTCACCATTTATGAGATGCAGGTGTCAGGGTTCACGCCAAGGGGTTGCTCTGAGGTTACAGGAGGTCCTGTGTGGCAGCACTGGAATCAATAAATGCAGGTGCCCTTGGCCTCTGCCCTCATCTGGACAGAAACTGTCTCCAGAAGAGAGCAGAGACGAGCTGGTCCTCTAGGACAGTGCTCTCGGTGCTGCCCCTTGCAACCCAGTCAAGACGACGGCACTGTGAAATCAATCCAAGTGGAGGACCACCGGTGGTTTTTAAGTAAGCAGAACAGAACAGGAAATTTCAGAATGCTTTACCACAAAGCAAGAGCTAGGTATTGTCTGAAACTTGCTCCGGTCAGGTACGCAGAGGAAGTTTCTGCACATACGGCCACACACCGATGCCGACACAGAATCCCTTTCCTTTTGTGAGCTGGGGAAAGAGTCTGTATGATGCCATTCCAGACAGTGTTCTCCACCCTTAGCTTTAGTCCAAAGTCCTAAGAATCAGAGTTGGAGGCCTAATACGGGTGAGGTAGAAGCAAAGACTGTGGTGCGATCTGACCCTCCCGTACCCCATGCAAAGTCATGGTCGGCACTGTGCAGAAGCCCAAATGGGGCTTCTGGCCGAATGACATCTTTTTTTCTGTAGAGCCCCTCTGTGAGCCAGGTGGCGGACACCGGGGCATCACCTCTTAAGGCCCAACAAGGTTCACCACTGCAGGTGACAGAGGAGAAAACGTATGGAGAGAGGGTTAATGCCCTTCCCCGAGGCCATGAAACAAGTAGCAGAGAGGCCAAACCCAGGTCTGAGGGTTCCAGAACCACACTCCTCCTGCCACAGCCTGCTCTCCTGCCCCCAAACACCGTGTTCTCAGGGGTGACATGCCACCCCTTGCTCCGACAACCACATCCACCTCTGCATAAAGATCTGCCTTGGCCTGCTGCTCCACTCCACCCAGAACTCTCTGGAGCCCCCCGTGTGTATGTCTACTTAGATGTCTAGCAGGTACCTCCAAAGCAGTGTCCAAAACCAAGTCCCTTAAGCACGACGTCAAACCTGATCCCAGCCAGGGGTACCCACAAGTCCCTCACTAGCTAGATGGTGGAGTGCAGATGATTCTGGGCCCTCCCTCACACACTCACAAACTCCTTCAGGGATCTGCAGGTCTCCTCTCCCTTGGCCTCCCAGCCCCGCTGCCCGTCCACCAGCCCCCCACACCTCAGTCTTTTGGCCTTCACATGTCCCTGCCCCCAGGCTCCCTGGGCTCCCACAGAATCTAAAGCTCACTTCTGGATAGAACCCATCTCCTTCAGCACCCCGAGCAGAAGCCTGCAACCATTCCCTCTGGGTCCTGCAATCCTTCCCAACCTCCCTGGCACGGGACCAAAGTCCCACACAACCTCTCACCCCCTCACCACAGGCTCCAGCATCCCCAGGCCAACCACTACAGCCCGCCAATTCTGGGCCTCCACGTGCTTATATCATGCCTCAGCTCAAACTCGCAGATCCCCTCTGCATACTCTGACCCCTGAGCCGGGGTCCAGAGCTCTGTCCATCTTCCCTTCCTAAGAGACAACATATATGACACACCGTACAGCTGTCCGTGGATGCAGCTCTTCCCTTGGGACAGAGCTCTGGACAGGCAGGCACCGTGTCTTGCTCACCGCGTGTCACAAGACCCAAGCAGAGAGCCCCGCACAGACCAGGTGCTCAGTGACCTCTTGCTTAGTGCACGGATAAATGGCACTCTGAAAACAAGTAGGTCCAAGATGCCATTTCTCTTCTCAAGGGAATGAAGAAGGACAATTAGAGTCACAGTAATCAAACAGATCTCCCAGCACCCGGCAGACACAGAGCTTGAAAAGCCGAAGGCACCTCCGATGCAGGGCAGTGGGGAAGATGGTAAGATAAGATGTAGGACGGAGTTTGGCTGAGCCCAGAAAGAAGCCGGCAGTGAGGGCAGTGGAAAGAGAGGCAGGGAGAGGAGAAAACACATAGAAAATTCAGTCTTACCAATCAATTAGGTAGATGTCTGGAGTTAAGTTGTTTTTCTTGAAATGAGCAAATAATTTCGGCAAATTTTCTTCAAAGAATACCTCAAATGCAGCAAAATAGGTCAACATCTGGGGAGATAATGTGAGACAGACCAATAAAGCAATTATCAGCACAGGTTTCCATTCTCCAGAAGAAAGGCCACATATGGATATTTGTAGGACAGGACAATAGTCATCGTCCGTAGTTGCTAACATGTCCTGACCAGCACCCCTCTCTGGGCTCAGGCACTTTCTTCCAAAGCCCCTTCTCTGCTCCCCATACCAGCATCACCAGCTCCATCGTCCTATTTCCCCAGCTTATAAGGAAGACAGCAGAGGCCCACAGGAGTGCAGCAAGGCTGGGAGAGGAACCGTGCCTGACCCCCTCAGCAAAGGCTGAGTGTTGTGGGCTGGCTCTTCTCCAAGAACCAGGAAAGAAGAACCTGAGAAAGCACGCTCCACCCCCACCCCCATGCACAACCCTGGCTCTTCCCAAGAGAGTGCAACACTGACGGGGTGGGGCACAGACACACCAGGCTGGCTCAAGAATGCAGACCTTTTAACGCAGCCAAGGGAGCAGACGTCAAGGGTAAGCAAGCAGTCAGAGCCTTGTCCCCCGGCATGTGCTTTCCACCTCCTAGAGGGTTTATAGGACAACAGCACACCCTGAGGCGGGGAGCACTTATGGAAGGGGACCAACAGTGAGGGCGGGATTAGCCATGACGTGCATCAGAGAGGTGGCTCGCCTCTGGGCCACCCACCCCTGGCTACACGCAGGCAACCAGCCACTCTCCGACCCAATGAAGGGACATACTATAAACCAGGGGGTCTCGGTGGGGGTGTGGGGAGGACTCCGCCCCTTAGGGGGACACCTGACCACCTCAGAGGACGTTTCTGATGGGTCTGCTAATGGGGCAGTGCTATTCGCATTCAGGGGGTTAGAGGCGGTGGGCACTGCGGGCCTCCCCTGCGGCTATCGGCTCCCCACGTCCACAGTGCTACTGCCAGGAGACCCTGCTGTCAAGAAGGCCCTGTTCAACACTGTGATTCTCTGATCTCTCCTTAAAAATATACACAGAAATGCCCAAGCTCAGTTTTTATCATAGGCATCTAAAAAGAGAAGGGGAGGGGGGGGTCTTATCTTCACCAATAGGAGATATGGAGATGGTGATCATTTTATTATATACAGCAGGTACTCTCCTGACTCTGGAAGCCTGTAGATGTTGCCTGTAGAACACTTAAGTAGTACAGAAACAAAACAGGTCATCTCTAAGTACTACTAATACTGTGCACTTCCTTTTATTGTTAAATATGGTAGCTGTTACAGAAAGTGGTCTGTTTCAGACTTTTGAAAAAATAATCAGCTTTTTAATCTCAAATACTTTTCCAGGATATGATGCTTTGCAAACCTCAGGACTGCATCAGTTATGCTCCCAAACGTTATTATTTTTTCTTATTTTAACTGCAGTACATTAGCACGCAGCGATAACCTTATTTTCAGACGTACGATGTCATGAGGGATTCAGCAGTTCCACTCATCGCTTGGTGCTCAGTGTACTCCTCACCCCCAGCCCCGGGCCTGCCTTCCCTGGGGAAACACCATCTTGTTTTCCAGAATCAGGAGTTTGTTGATTTGTCTCTTTTTTCCCTTTCATCGTTTGTTTTTTCAAGTCCACATACAAGAAAAATCATATGGTCTCTGTCTTCCTCTGACTGACTTATCTCACCTAGCACAATACTCCCTAACTTCATCCATGTTGTTGCAAATGGCAAGATTTCATTCCTTTTCATGGCTAAGTAATATTCCACTGTATGTGTCACACACACACCCTCCCTTAACCGTTCATCAGTGGATGGACATGTGGGCTGCTCCACAGTTCGGCTGTTGTAGCTAATGCCACTGCGAACACCAGCGTACACACAGTCTTCTGAGTCAGTGCCGTCTCATTCTCTGGGTAAATACCCTGTAGCGCAATTACTGGGTCGTAGGGCAGCTCTATTTTCAGGACCTTGAGGAACCTCCATACTCTTCTCCAGAGTGGCTGCAGCAACCTGCATTTCTACCAGCAGTGGAAGATGGTTCCCCTTTTCTCTACAACCTCACCAACACCCAACACCCAACACACAACACGCCAACACCCATTGTTTCTACTGCTGGATTTTAAGTAACCATTTGCCTCCCTGAAACACCCATTTTAAAATGTTTTCATCTTCACAATGAAAATATTTTTAAGTTATTACAGTTATAAATAATTACATAACAACCACCTCTGGGCATAATGCTTTGTCCACACCTCAGGATTGATCTGCACTAGCCGAGTTACATACCTGTGCCAGCTACCACTACTGACAGTTGAAACCAAACTGTCTTCCAAAAGGTCTCTGCCAATTCAGAGCCCCCCAACAGCCACCATGTTCACAGCAGTATTAAAATACTACTTTTTTTTTTTTTTTTTTAAATGTAAGTACTACCTAAGCAAGACATACTCTGGAGGCCTTAGGACATTTGGGAAGAAACATGCCCAAGATCCTGTATTACCGGTGACCATTATCAGCAAATCATCAGCAAATCCAGCCACTGGGCCCCTGGGTGGATGGCTCTTAGCGTGTAGGGAGCCCGTGGACTTAGGGAGCAGAATAGGTTAGGCTCGCTGCTCTTCCATGCACCAGCTATGTGCCTGGATGGGTCACATTATGTGGGCCTTGATTCTTCATTGGTGCCCTGCAGGAGACCCACCACTGGGAGCACATGAGGGGCTGCCCCAGGGCAACTCCTGTCTGCTCCTTGCATCTGGTCTGTGTCTAACCATATCCCCTGTCCTGTGTGGGGCACACCGCGTGAGGCAGAGCCCCAGGGTGACAGTGTGCAGCCACAGAGGTGGGTGATACATGCTCTCCACGATAGGCCCACACGTGACCAGCCCCCCTGAGCTTCTGCTGGGACATAGGACATGCATGCTCAGGTAGCAGCCGGCCCTCCGCCTCTTCCCTCCTTGAAAAAGTGTTTGTTCAGAAATACTTCTGAAAGAATTGTTAAGAAATACATACAAATGGCTCTGAAACGTGTGTTTGGAAAACAGACTCCTTTTCCCTCTGAAAAGACAGAACGATCAGCAACCTGACTGTGTAATAAGACACACATCCTGGGGATACTCACAAGGCCATGGTCCACTCGGAAAAACGCCATCTGGCAGGGTTTATTCAAAAGATTAGAAAAAGCAATGAAGGCATCTGCAGTATCTAGGTTCAAGATCAGCACGGCTGCGATAAATGACATACCCTGGACCTGAGGGAGGAGAGTAGGGGAGTTAAACTCACGGCAGCCACCGTGGTCTGAACTGCTCTTTCACGGGTTCAAAGAGGCACCAAGACACCCCCAAGTTCACAGAGCCCACCCTCCCACCCCCCCACCCCCACCCACCACTGATCTGAGAGCCTCAGCGGCACCCACCCACTCCCTCGGGCTGCTCGGCCACATGGGCCGTGCCTGCCTGCTCTCCCTCGGGCCCTGCCCCACACCCTGCTACATGGAAAATCATGAGCAGATCTGGCACCTGACAGCCCGCCCTCCAGCACGGATAATGTCGGGGCTGCAGAGCTGGGGTCTAACCCCATTAGTCTACGGTCACGTGCACACAGCTGTAAGCCATGGGGACAGCAGCACAGTGTATCAATGGTTATGCTTAAAGGCTTTTCTGATTTAATGCTAAGAAAAAAAGAAATCACATGCAAAAAATGAAAGTCCAATCGGTTATAATGTGATTAGTGCCGCAGAGCGGCAATGTCAGCTCAGCCCCTTTATGAGAAAGCGGAGGCGACTCACGGACCACAAAACTCTCCACGACCCCCCTACCCCTGACAACAACCAAAAAATGAAGGCACTCAACCTGACGTTTGCAGCTAAGTTGTGCTGGGCAATATTCTGACTTTCTCTTTAAATGGTAACATTATAAAATATTGAAAAGATACACTTACATAACCCACATCCGGTCGGTAACAAGTATAAGCGCCCAAAATACTGTGCAACATGTCATGATACGGACCACCCTAAAAGGATCAACACACCAAAAAACAATACGTGCGTAAGTCTGGTTAGTACTCGGGATGACATAGAATGCTGCCACCGCCGGCCACACCAGCTGCTCTTGCGGGGCGGACCAGGGACCAAGCATTACGCTTGCAGCTCTATGCATCCTGCGTGATTCGACGAGTTAACGGCCAATCCATGGTTAATCAGAGCCTGCAGCTCAACCCACAAAGCTGCTTGGGAAAAAGCGGATGGGTCAGGCGTTAACACCCTGCTCAGAAAGCATCCTCAGTCTGGCTCCTGCTGTGTGACTGTCTCCCCTTTAAGGTTCCACAAGCCAGCCAGCCATCCCTGGGCTCTTCAGAGCAGGTGACCCACCCGTCCCCCTGCCCCCCGCTCCAATGATCGTCTGTTTCTTCTGTGCGTTTCAGCATGGCGAGTTTAAGAAATACCCCGTGAGTGTCGAGTCCTGAGAGGAATCATTTAATTGATGCTCTCCCAGTCCTGTCCAGCCAAGACCTGAGCTGGAATTTCCTGTTTTCTAAGAGGGCACAGTGGCAGGCACACAGGGCCTCCCACATGTCAGTATGTCTGTAGACACCGTGAAAGGACCATCAGGGTCCAGACCCCATAGCCTGCAGCCACAGCTACTGTGTGGGCACAGCCAACTTAGGAAAGCGTACATGGTGTGTGACGAGGAAGACACTCTGCGGGTGACCACGTGTGGCTTATGAAAGAACGCCATGGCCCAAACCGTCACATTCTGTTATGTCCGAGAAGCGAAAGAAGAAACACTCTGTATCAGAGGGAAAAAGAAAGAAACCCCACATGGGAAAGTAAAAGAGACAGCAATCAGTGCCACGAAGGTAGGAGAAGGAGGACAGGCAGGGAGCTCGGGGGCAGAGTGCCAGAGGCCCGCCTGAACACTACCGCTGACCGTCACGCAACAGGAAAGACAAGAGCATCAGGCTCTCTCAGCATCAACTTCTCTTAACGGTAAATGCTTCTAACCCCAAAGATGCTCCAGCCTTCTATGCGCTGAATGTCTTTTCTCTGATGAAAAGACGGTGCCAGTGGATGGCGGCCCTGTTTCAGAACTCTTGCTTCGGACATCTCCCCACACTCTCCCCTCCCACTGTGCTGTTTCTTGGTACTACCCACTTAGGAAGTCAGCGCTGAGGGCACCACAGACTGAGGGACACACCCAGAGGAACGTAGAGGGAAGAAGAAAAGCCAACTTCTCTGCCATCTGTCTCAAACCGCACCCGAGAGACCCCAAGAGCCCTCCTCTTTTTCTGAACACATCTCCCTGCGCCAAGATAACTGCCCAGTGAATCTCAAAGTCAACGAGGCTGAGTCCCTGGGAGAGACAGTACAGAGATCCCCCTGGGTCCCTGGTTTGGGAACACTGCTCGTCAGTGTCGGGAAGAGGCCAGCACCCTCTTGGGCCACGTTGCGGTTCCCAGACTGCCCTGGTCAGCTACACGGCAGGTGTACCTCGAAGCACATCCTGATGTTGTCCTTCCTCTAGAGCACGGCTGAAGCACACGGGCTCCCAGGGCGGCCACCGTGGCCTGGGCGTGGTAAGCAGGGCCACAGTACTGAATTCCACGCTCTCTGCTCGTTCCTTGAGGGAAGGGAGATCCCTTGCACCACCCACCGTCTGATGCTTCTGTTCCAGTCCTCCTTCCGCCTGGAGGGTCTTTCCTATCGTCTGGTCAGACTGTCACTCAAACCCAGTCCAAGCACAGTCTGAGGGCCCCTTCCTTAGTGACCCCATTCCCGACACACCCCCACCCCTGCTGGACCCCCAGCACAGTGGCCACAGCTCCCCTGTGCTGGGACACACCTATATTTCTGCGAAGCCCACGTGTGTCTAACACGTGCATCTGTGTGCCTGGCTCCTTCCTTCTACGTGGCTGGTGAACTCTCTGTTCTGGTTCATTCCATTATCCTTTTACTGGTTATCCAGTGTGCACACAGCGTGACACCAGAAACACGGGCCTGACAGAATCAGGTCGGGAATCCCAAGGTTGCTTGGCAAGCACCAAGGTGAGTGCACGGAGGAGGCCAGGGACCTGTGCAGGGGCTGGCATAGAGATCCACAAAAAGACGGGAATCTGAACCAAGTAAGGGCAATGGGAACAGGGCAAGGACAGGCTCAAGGGCACTTCTTCACAAGCAGACCTAGCAAAAACCATTACAGACTGGATGCAGGAGGGGTCAAAGAAAACCCCCGGGGAAACATCCGCTGCTGGAAGAGGTCTCCACACCCCTCTGCTCCGATGACTCCAAAATCCATGGCCAGCAGCCCTGAGCCCCTCCTGGGCCAGCTCAGAGCCCCACGGGAGAGGCCACATTTCTCTTTACTGCCATCCAATCTCCCATGGCTACTCCATCCCATCTCCCATGGCTGGTTCTGCACCCAGGGGTGTCACCGCTCTCTCCTGGGCCATCTGCTCAGAAGCCCACTCTCATTCCAGCCCACAGCTGCCAAGGACTTCCACACGCCCTTTCCAGCACCCCAGGCTCCCCACCAAGATCGTCTTCTGAGGGAGGGCTGTGTGTGCAGCCCTGAACACGAAGCCGTGGCCAGGGATGCCCAGTCAGGTGGAACAGCACACGAGGCCCTTCCCGGGCCAGACCTACTGAGGCCTGGCTACATGCACCGTAAGAGGGGCCAGAGCTGCCTGAGAGCAGAAGTGTGAGTTACCCTCGTCCATAAAGGTCTAAATGTGATGATGGAAGACTGCCCTCTGTAAAGGTCTAAATGTGATGACAGAAGACTGCTCTCTCCCACCCACACCCCCCAAATCCCAGTGTTTTTCAAACTTGGTTACAAACACAGGCAGCTTGGCACCTGTGATGTTTAGACAAAACACACTTAAAGCAACAAAGAACCCCCACCTACCTGCTGGAAAATGCAGAGATTAGGAAAGGTCCTAGAGATGTCCAGTTTAATAAGCTCCAAGCTGGCTTCTCGGTCTGCAGCGGAAAACCCGGCATCTATCAAAAGACAGGGAATCAGGACACATCTCAGAGGCGGGCACGCACAACCACACCAAGGCTCTAAGTATGACAGGGGTGGTCACGGGCCCAATTACACGGGAGCCAGCACGGTGCACCGTGGGCTTCTGAAGAGCAAAACCTCAGAGCACCAGCCGAGGCCGGACCGTCATCAGGGATTTCCCAGCATCTAAAGTTCAAATGTCACCCGATGTTACCGGACAGCAGCAAGAGTCCGTGGAAGGGTGGACAAGGAAGGGAATATACATGAAATGCACCTTCCTTGGCTCCGAAACATTAGCGGTGTGAACTCAGAATGTGTGGCAGTTACCGCAGGGAAACAGTCCTGCATACTATTTCTGACTAATATTCACAAATAACTGGTTTTGAATTTTGGAATTCCAGTATGACACGGACAGTTTAAACACAGATCAGCAAACGCGACACCATTAAGCACCAGCAATAATCATTCCTGGGCGTTGGGCCTTCTAAAAGCATCACCTAGCAAATGTGCGGGGCTCCTGTCTCCCTGCAGAAGTTCCCAAGCTCCTGTCAGAGCCAACATTCGACCAGTCCTGGGGGCTAGGCTGCTAAAATCATGGGAACCGTGAAACCACAGCAGTTACAACTGGCCCTCCGGCCTGTCTGCACACAAATGCATCTCAGGAATTGGTCTTTTTCATAAGCTTCTCTTCAATTGGTTTCTCCTAAGAAAAAAAAATCCGGCACGCCTTGGTGGCTCAGCCATTAAGCGTCTGCCTTCAGCTAGGGTCATGATTCTCAGGATACTGGGATCGAGCCCCGCGTCAGGCTCCCTGCTCAGCAGGTAGTCTGCTTCTCCCTCTTCCACTCCCTTTCCCTCTGCCTGATGCTCCTCTGCTCAGGTTCTCTCTCTCTGTCAAATAATAAATAAAATCTTTTTAAAAAAAGAAAATAAATCCCTTTTCCCATGAACCTTTTTATAAATGTGCACCAACCACTATTTCAGTACCAGAAAGTTGGCTGTGTCATAAACAGTGACACACGACAGACCCACGTAGCCTCCCGGGTTTAGCATGGTATGTACCTTCGTTCTCTGCCTCAGAGCCTCCTGTGCTGAAGGACCGCCACCTCTCCTTGGCTCGGGCAAGACAGATGTCGAAGAGCTCTGAAAGAGAAGCCTCAGGGTGAGTACCACAGGCACGTAGGAGTCTGTGTCCCCAAAGCCCGGGCGAGCAAATGACCAACTTGTTCCAATGGTTACAGGTTGGTCTCAAACTGCATACTCAGAAGGCCACGTGAGTAAGTCCCCAACGCAGCTTCTGAGGACGTCAGCACATACTAAGGAAGAAGTCACAAAGTATTAGCACGATGCTGAGTGCATGCTTCAACAACACAACACGCCCCTACCGCACTTCTGTTCTGACTCGTGTCTGAGCTTACTGCCTCACTAGGGGGGTGAGATGTAAAGGTTTCTCCCTCGCCTACGCAGCGAGGGCGATCGGCACGGGGACAACAGAGAGCGACACAATCAATGAACACCAGACGACGGACGATGGAGGGAAGCAGAGCCCAGCAGAGACCCACGTGGCTCCAGAGAAAGACAGGAGGTGGCCGCAAGCACGGGGGCCCAGCCTCCCTCAGCTCACTGCCGGCCGCCAATTCCCGGGAGGAGCCCCCAGAAGGATGGCTCCCAACCTCCCCCACCCCTACAACTTTCTTTTTCAGTAAGTCTTCTCTTTGAGGAGCTTAGAGCAGTGAAATAAGAGCTCATGCTCACAAATTCTGCTGTCATAGCCAGCCCTGTGTGGGTATGTCCACGCCTCATTCCTGAAGGAACCCCGTGAGGGCTCCACCCACGGAGACCTCCCCAGCCCCCTGGCTGTTCACCCCAGCCCTGGGTCCCTCATCCACATCGGCGTCGCTTATGAGCACTGATGGATGACAAAGACTTTAACTGCAGCTACCCAGAGAATTTCTGTCACTTTATTTTTCCCACCATTACTTCTGGAATACACAACAGAGCACCCTGCCTTCCACAGAGTTCACGCTATTTTATTAAAACATAAGCCAAGTTGTAGGAACTGTACTGTGATCCAACAAGGGAAATCTTGATTAATTACTTTTTCCAGCCTTGTTAAAGATCTGAGTCACAACACGCAGGTTGGCCGGGGCAGAAGAGGGTACGACTGTGAAATGTAACCGCATACTATTATCCCTGAACAAAAAGGTCTGGGGAACCTCTGCCCACTCTCAACGTTCCAGGAGGCGGGCTTGGCTTGGAGATGGAAGGAAACCACCACCTGGCCCCCAAACACTGGGAACCACTGGCCAGAAGAGGTATGAGATGGTTCAAGCACAGAAGCCAGCAGCCTCAGACAAAAACGAGTTGAAGCGTCAAGTCCCACAGGTGTCTCTGTCCTTTACTGTGGTGTCTGCAGTGATGAGGGGGCAGCAAACACACCTTCCTCTCAGACCTGGGTACAAAGCCCAAGGCTGACTTCCCTGAGAGCAAAGGCTCAGTAACGTACTACACCGACTTTCTAGAAGTTTCCAATCTTACAAGCATAACCTTCAAGAGCTAATCTCCAGGGGTTCTCAAGATGGAACACAGGCTTCCGACCCAGCCAAGGGTAGCAGAGAATCCTGACTCCAGCCTGCGCTAGGGTGTGGGGCAGTCCTGAACCTTCTCAGAAGGGCTGTTGATGTTAGAGAAGACATCTAAGTAAGCAACAGAACGTGATGCCCAGCCTCACATTCTTATGTTGGCTTAAATATTCAGTAAAACTGAGATTAAGGAGAACCCAAGAAGGTGGCATAGGCATGCACCCCATGGATACTTCCTGAGAGCCTGCCACATGCAGAGGGCTAGGCCGGGCCCAGTGACGGAGCAGAGAGCGTGACAGCTGGGAACGCAGCCTCCAGGGCACGTGCTCTCGTGGAGGAAACAGACTCCAGGCAGCCAATCATACAAGAACGATGCGACGTAAATAAAATGAACCGATATCCGCATCGAGACAAACTTTCAAGATATGTAATTGGGGCTGCTGAGCCCCATCTACTCTGACATAGTCCACAGAAGATTCTAATTCTCCTAAAATCAACGCAGGCACCAGTGAGAACCACACAGACACACCCAGTACCCAGCTCAGCTGTTGCTCGGCTGCTGCTAGAGTTTAGAACATTTTTAAGAACAAGGACTAAGGTAAATGCTCGGCGATTTCTCCAAACTTCTACAAACGATTTCAAAAGTTAAATGTTACATATAATCCTCTAAGGTAAAGAAATTAAAATGGAGCCTGGAGGCAGTCACTAGAAACAGAAACCAGGAACCATCCACACAACCAGCTGATCTTAATCAAGACAGAGAACGCTGCCTGGACAAGGCCGCCATTGTGGGGTAAGGTCAAAGTCTTGTAAGATTAAGGAAAAAAAAAAAAAGTAACAGTAATAAAAACACGAACCCTACCTACAAAGAGAAGATACAAATCAGTTTTCCACTTGAATGCCTTCCGTGGGGCGAAAACTGCCACCACCCACGGCAGGAGCACGAAAGGCAGGAGGAAGAGGCTCCTGTCTTGGCAGCCGAGACTGCGGGCAGGCAGAGAAGTGTCTCAGCTCCTGGTGTCCAGCTCCCTCTGGGCACACAGCCTCGTGGGCTGCGGGGCGCAGAGTGGGAAGCCAGTCCAGGGTGCACAGCTGCTAGGGTACGACCACCTGCATGCCGCACGGGGCATCCGGGGAGACAAAGAGCCCAAAGAAAGAGGAATACCTACACATCTCCACCTCCCCCTGGATGGCAGCTACCAGGACTCAGGGACCCCGGCCTGGCATGGGAGCTGTCCTTCTACGGCGCTTACGGATCAACCGCCTGGAACAAAATGCTGCCAAAAACCCCACTGCACGCCAACCACAAGGCCTCCAGAAAGAACACCCGCCTCTCTTCCACTCCCACGTCCCCACCAAGCTGGATTTCCACAGCACCTGGAGGAAAGATCCTGACATGACCCAGCCCACCACTGCTCTGAAAACTCTCTGTGCCCCCTTGTCTGTTCCGGGAAGAGGACCGGTATCAGGAGGAAGGCAGGCATCTGCTCGGAACTCCTGGGTAACAGAAGCAGGGAGGAGTGACCCTGGCTGCCCTGCTATCTCTCCCTCCTGGAGGACCTAGTTACCAGGCCTCTCAAAGACACAACTTCAGGGCAGCAGCTGCCTCTCTTCCTCACGGGGCAGAGGGTACGGGGGAAGCCAGAGGACTGGGGCTGGAAGGTGGCGGGGGAAAGGATCCATTCTCCAAGCCTGGGATCAGGCAAGCTACTCACCATGGGTGATGTTTAACTCGTTGCCAATGGCTAAGCTCCAGACTTTGCCTCTCACACTGGGAGGGATCCCCTGCCACCAGAGATCTCGAACTTTCCTAGAGCACCACCTGCACAAAAACAGAAGCATGGATTTATGAGTTTTTTCTCAGTGAAGAAACATCCGACCACCTGTGCACCTAGCCCCAGACCAGAAAATCAGGGGACAGAGTCTTGCACGTACAGTCCCCACCCTCAGGGAGCCGCAGCCCCATGCTCCAGAGGCCAGGAGATCAACGACAACGGCTGTGACAGGGACGCCAAGGGCCCCGTGTGAGCAGGGAGGGTGCTGTTCTGGAGCTGAATCCTGTGTGACCAGCCCCAGTTTAAGCAGGTAAAGGGAAGGGCTTTCTGAGCAGAAGGCAGGGAATGAGAAACAGCCTGGACCGCTGCAGGAACTGCAGACAGCTGGGCACAGTGCAGGGAGCCCCGAGAGCCCAGCAGCTGGCCACCACACCCGCACGCAGGCTGGTCACTGGGAAGTGAGCCCCACCAGCAGTGGAGCTGCGGAGGCCTGAGGGCCACGAGGCACATGCACGGCCCACAGCGGGGACCGCCGCCAGCTGGGGCTAATGTAAAGGGGACGAGGCTCGGCTGGGGCTTCTCGGCACAGTGCCGGGGGGAGAGGGGGGCGGGGGGGAACAGCAGGGGCTGCTGCAACTGATTCTGCCCTTACCTGTGGAACCCGAGCAGATTCCTTCTCCCCTCTGCCCTGCAGCTGCTGAGACCCTCCCCCGGGAGGCGTTGTGAAGGTCAAGTGGGACAGAGCACTGGGGCGCCCAGCTGGAGCCCTGAACACGGGCTGCTGTGTAAGTGCCCACATCTAGCTCACACCAAGGATCGGGCAGGGCAGGAGGCACCAGGAGTGGAGGGGCAGGAGGCATTTTGTAGCCACACAGGGAGACAGCCCAGGAGTTCTGAGCACCCCCATTCTTTTCCTGGGTCCCCTTTGAGAGAAAATATTTCCTGAGAATGTCCAGCCTATTAAAGACACCTAGAAAAGTGGGCTTCAGGAATAGCTTGTTTTCCCGGCAGAGATCCTCAACAGGGCCGTCTGACCCCTGTAACAAGAGCTAGGAACACCAAAGCGAGGAAAGTGCCAGAAGCAAGTCCCCAACATCCTGACATCTGCTTTAGGTGGAAAGGGACAAGCCTACAGGGAAACTCCCATCCAAGCTCCCCGGTGGCGCCCGCTAACGGACCAAGACCCAGAAGAAGCCACTCGCCTCTGCGCGTGGCCCTAGGGACCGCTGTCTGCAGGCTGCCCCTCCCCATTCTGAATGTGCAAGGAGGACAGATCTCTTGTTGTCCGTGGGTGTTAAGATGACAGCAGGTGTCAGGCTCTGCTGGGTACTGGCCACTGGGAAATGTCATCAAAGACCCCATCCCCAGCCTCAGACAGAAGACATCAGATGCTAGAGCAGATGGGTGCAATGTACCCAGGGGTCAGCCACAGTCCCCTGGGCAGGAATGTCTTCCCCAAGGAAGTACAAGCTTTAAAGAACAAAGAGTTAGCTGGAGGAGGTGTTACAGGACAAGGGCACTCTAAGCAGAGGGCACAGAACATGTAAAGGTCCTGCAGCTGCCTAAAGAGAGGGGTCATCAAGGCAGGAGAGCTAGAAGGTGAGCCTAGATGGGAAGCGTTATCTCACAAAAGTTCCCACCAGGTAAGCAAAGGAATTCACACTGTATACAGAGCAGCAGGAAGTCATGGACATTCTACACTAAGGGGCGGGGGATGACACAGACCTGGGCTTTAGAAGGTTCCTCTGGATACGAAGCAAAGACAACCTGGGGGTCGGATGAGGGCTGTCCCAGTGTCCCAGCAGGGAACGGCAGGGGTGAACTGAGGTGGGGAGGGAGACCCCACACCACATAAACGTGAAGGGTAAATTCACCGAAGGCTGTGACGGGAGCTCCAGTTCACACCGCCGCTAACGGCAGGTTCTAGAGGGAACTGCTAAGCCATCTAGCAGTACCCGCCACACGACAGCTTACATTGTTTCCCAGTTAGGCAAAATCTCGTTGTTCCAGGTGAGGACGGCGTTGCCGATGCTCTCCTCCAGGCGGCACCTCTCCTCCAGCTGCCTTCTCCTCCGCTGGGCCTCCTTTAGCTCTGCAAACGGTGACGGCAAACGAGGATAGAGCATCGGTTAACTGACACCTGCCGCTTGCACACAGGGTGACTTGGCTCAGAGTCATGCTGTGAAACACCCAGAAGACGCCACCGAAGTGGGCCGTGATGCCACCCTCCCAACTACCGTTCTGGGCCTCTCGGGGTGTGGGACACTTAGGCCTTGTCCACCTTTCGCTAAGCTTTTTAAGAAGAACGCGCAGACAGAAGGGCATGTGAGTGAGAACAGGGTTCAGCCACCTCAGGAGAGAAACCCAAGAAACTCCCTGCCTAGCCAACCTGGAACACTGCCGACCACCAGGCGCCCCCGGGCCCCCTGCCCAGTCCCCTTCCCCACTGAGCCTCTAGCCTCACCTCTCACAGCTCGGGCACAAGTCATAGCGTGGGAGGAGCAACTTGGAGAAATCTCACACATCTTAAACTACACGTGCTTTTTGCTATTTCTTCTACTGAGCTATTTCGCAGTTTATCGCGCTATTTCTTTTACTAAAACAACATGCAGCATCTTAGCCATTCTGCATGTACAACTGGCAGCATGGGGTACGTTCACATGGTTGTGCGCCACCCGCCACTCCAGAACTTTCTCATCTTCCCTGACAGAAGCTCACCACTGCTCTACTCTCCAGCTCTATGATTCTCACTGCTCTGGGGCTTCAGGTCAGCAAAATCTTACAATACGCGTACTTTAGTGAGTAGCTTACGTCGCTGAGCCCTCCAGGTCTGTCCATGCTCTAGCAGGTGGCAGAACATCCTTCCAGTTTATGCTGAATTAATACTGTGGGATGGGCCACACTGTGTTTATTATGTATACTTTTTTAAACATGCTGGCGTCTTAGGGTTTTTAAATGCTGCACAGGATTTCATCAAATCCAATGACATCGTCTTGTAAATGAGGAAAGTGGAGGCCAGAGAGGGGAGGAAGTTTGCTCATCACCTTATCACTTTGGACTGAAGCTTTCCCCAGCCTAGCACTTCTGTCCTAAAGGGTCTCTTTTCTCATGTAAATTCATGGTATTACCTCCTTGGAGAAAGCTACTGGGAATGGACAGTCAGTGGAAACATATGCTTTTGATAAAAAACAAAAATTTCAAAATATTTAGGCATTCACCAAAGTTCAGGATCTAGGGCTCCAGGAGGTAAAAAAAAATCTCCGGAAAGACACGCAATCTTGTGGTGTCTGACATAAGCAACACGTGTGAGAGCCGTTACCTCGTTTCTTGGCCTGAACCACCATTTCCTCGTACTGCTGCCTGTGTTTCTGGGCTTCTTCAGCTGGCTTCGCTGGGAGATTTCTTGACAAAAAACAAAGGATTTCTACTATTACAAACATCAAATAGAAGTCTTTGTAAAACAAAATTTGAGAATTACTTACTAAAAAAAATGAAAAACTCAAAAGACCAAAAAACTACATTTGTTAAGATGACCCAAGACACAGCAATTTCTTAAACTAAAAAGATTTAATTACAGAAGTAAAACAAGCTCAGTATTTTCAAAAATCTGAAGTACAAACTTATTAGAAGGAAAGGAACAGCTGCTTGATCTTCTGGTATTTTTCAACCCAGTCTCCAGAACAACTGCGAGCTGAGCATGGCACCCAGACAGTTGTCACACTTTCTGAGAGGCAGGGACCCCAAGGGCAGGTGTCGCACATACGGAGGAATCCGCTCTCCGACCAGTTCCTCCAGGGTGCAAGCTTTCTATTAGCTACTGGCTCATCTGTGTTCTTTTACATAAAATGTGCGTCACAGTTCTGAGCATATAAGTGGGGTGTGCAACTTCGAATCCTGAGTGAAAACCTCAAACGCATGGGCTCCTTCAGAAGGTCAATCTGCAGGCGCTTGACAGCTGGGGGCAGCAAGGTCAGGCTGGTATGCTCCCCACACAGCACAGCCTGCATTCTGGCGTATTCCGAATGACTGCCCGCCTTTCTGCCAAAAGCCATGGCACCTTCTCCCACAGGCCCTGTTTCTGAGAGTGCTGGGAGGGTGTTCCTGAATGGGCTCTTCCCGGGTCCCTCTCCATCCTTCTAACCCGGCATTGCAGGGACTCTCTCCCCATCCACCACACATTCACCAGGCCCAAGGCCCAAGAGTTACAAGACTCATTTCTGGGTGGCTCAGTTAGTTGGGCGTCCGACTCTTGATTTCGGCTCAAGGACGAGATCTTGGGGTCATGAGATTGAACCTTACAGCGGGCACTGCTCTTGGCATGGAGTCTGCTTGGGATTCTTTCTCTCCCTCTCCCCCCCCCCCCCACATGTGCGCGCTCTCTAAATAAGTAAATAAATAGAAAAATAAAAACTTACCCCCCCCCAAAAAAAGACTATGACCCACTTCTGCAGATTTCAGGGTGGGCAGGGACCTAAGAGACCACTGTCTTAACAAGCTCTCTTTCTCCCTCTTTCCAAAGCTGTGGGATCATCCTATTCAAACACAATGTTCACAGAAGCTCAGAACTTAAAAAGAGACTGGCTGTGGCCTGGGACAATGCAGCAGTCCCTTTACCTCACTGATGCCTTCAAATGTGATCTGTAAACCAGTCATCAAAGCCCATCTCATCTGTCAACGGACACTGGAGGCCCTGGGACACCAAAGGTGGGTCCGTGTACAGCAGACCTCCAAGAAGCCAGCAGGCCAGGCCAGGAGCTGACCCACCATGCTGGGGTGTCCCCGCAACACCCCCTTTGCAGGACACTTCTCTGTGTTTCTTGCCATTACGAGTCAGCCCATAATCTACAGTGGCTACTGAAGTATTTCTAAATGCTAAATTACAATGAAAAACCATCTGAATGGAAAACCTTGGTCAAAACTTCTGTGCTAAAGGACAGTTTTGCAAACTGGTTATTATTATTATCATAGAACACATGTTAACATAGGGAATAATGAGGAACTGAGGATTTTAATATGTACCAGGGGTTACTCTTCTTCCCTCAAGTGACCTGAGCTCTTATTCTAACACAATGTGATCAACAAATTGTGCTTATCTACTAAAGCAAACATTCTAGGGATTCTAAGAATCTTTTGAAGACTCACGCTGGTCTGTCTTCCAGGATGAGAGCGGTAGTGGACAGTGGCTCAAAATCAAGATTCTTCCTCACATTCTGCTTTGGAGAGGGTGGCTTGCTAGGTCGTCCAGCCTTGTCTTCATATTCCTGGGACAAAGAAACAATGGGTAACTCTAGGCCTAGCCAGTTCTGATATTATGAAGTCCCTCCAAGCACAAGAGAGCTGTTTTGTAATGAGGTCCTTTAAGCCATTTTGAGGTAGCATATTGAAAATATTTCCTTTTTGAAAGGAAACACTGCCAACTGGAGGGGTCGGTCATATAGATCTGCAGTGAGGAGTGCAGCTGCCCCTGCTGCTGGAGGCATGGGGGGGTCACTGAGGTCCACCATCCCAGCAGCCCCCCTAGGCTCTATGCTTCTCCGGGATAAAAGCTGTCTTCTGGCTTCTGGATGATGCCAACTTCTACTGGTTATTGCAGTGGCCACTGGGAAACTCAGAGCCATAGCATTCATCTGACCCCTGGCTTCATCCCCTACACGCTTCCAACCCAAATTTCAAACCCCTTTCCTTTTATCTCATGGCATTTTATATGTTTTTGTTAGCCCTTCCAACAGTTTCCAACATGAGGAAAAGGTTAAACGTTTTTTGCAGAAAATGATTAGAAGTGTTTCTTTTCGTAGATCTATTTTTTAAGTACAGCTGACTCAATGTTACGTTAGTGTCAGGTGCACAACATAGTGATTCAGCCAGTGTGGTTGCCACGTCTCATCATGAACGCTATGACAACATCACGATGTTCCCTGTGCTGGGTCTTTTGTTCCCATGATTTACTCGTGTCCTAACTGGGAGCATGTGTCTCCCACTCAGTCCCTCCGCCCCCACGCCCCCCTGGCAAGCATCAGTGTGTTCTCTGTACTTATGGGTCTGATTCTGCTTTTTGTTTATTCATTTGTTTTGGTTTTTACATTCCACAACTCAATGAGATCAGATGGTATTTTTCTTTCTCAGTCTGATTTCTTTCACTCAGCATAACACACTCCAGGCCCATCCACGATGTTGCAAATGCGGTTCCATTTTCTTAAGAGCGGGAGCATTAAAAAAAAAAATTCTTTAACATCTTTGTATGAAGCCTTCACTGCAAGTGGTTACATAAATACTGGTGCTACAAGCAGACTCACTAGCACCGGGTCACTGATTTGTCCCACGAACTGTAGCCAAAGGCTTGGTCACACCTGGTGACCCACATTCCCAATGCCCAACCAGTGGAGTTCCGGGAGTCAAGCAAGTTGGAACCAAAGAGTCTGGCTTCTGGAACAGCGTGTGCGTTGTGTGCCTGTGCGTGTGTGTGCACGTGTGCATTTGTGCGCACGCACACATATGTGCGCGCCCTTAGCCCTCTGCCAAAGAGAAAAACAAAACAATACTTTCTTATTGCCTATGTTACAGAGAAGGCTCTTGGGACCCTCCTGCTCGAGGGAAGACCATCTAACTGCCAAGACAGGAAAACAAATGAACAGTTAACCCACGATTTAAATAACCATTCCAGATAACAACAGAAGCAATATCACGAGCAGAAAGCCATTAATTGCTAAAGGAATTAAATCGACACTAGCTGCCAAGGGGCTGTTACTGGTAACATTATTTGGCCAGCAATTATTCCCTCAGCCAGAAGAGCCTATAGAAGCCTCTAAAAAGTAGAGAGGCGCATTTGTTTCCTCAAAATACACAGGCAGCAAGATGGGGCACCCGAAGAAGCAGGTGGGTGGGGCAGTGCATCTGGGTGTGCAAGATTACATGCTGTCACCGTCTACCCTGAAATGGTCCCACTAAAACACCAAAATGACTCCTACCTACCCCAAACTGAGAAAACAGACTCCCTCCTTCATGGAGTCAACATCTGAGCACACACGTTTTCAGGCACTCACATAGCCATTGAGCCACTGGAAGCTTCACATCTAGCACCAGGATGTCAGAGTCTTGAATTTTACAGACAATCTACCCAAAGCTGTGTGTTAAGAAAGATTCTGAGACATGCTGGATTTTAACAAGAGTTAGTCCTGAATGCCCCGTAAGGTGCTACTCACCTGCTGACCACGGAGGCCAAAGACGGCAACCCCAAGTTAAATGTCCCAGAACACGGACACCCATTTCCATTTGCTTTTGTGTGCTTTACACACACAGTCTCATTCTAGCTCTGTGGCAGTCTCACCCCATTCTACAGACAGGGTAATTGAGGCTCAGAGTGAAGTGCCTTACCCCCCAAGTACACAGCCAGCAAGGGGCTGGCGTTGGCCATTCTGCCACTCTGCACAAGCCCAACCTCTTTGTGATTACACTCAAACAGGTATGCAGTTTTAGAGAGAAAAGGCCCAGTTCTACATGGGTTAAGTGCAGCCACTGGAGCCAGATGGGGGTGGGAACAAATTCAGATCCACAGAGAACCAGCTGCGGCCTCCAGCAAAGCCCTTACTTGGAATCCCTGAGCTGCATGTCCACACGTCCAGCCGTACAAACCAGAGAGGGCTATCTAAGGAACAGGGAGAAGCTTTGTGCACAGAAAGTTCTCAATAAAGGGTAGTCCTGGCTGCTGAATGCCGTACCCCTAGGCCTGAAACAAGCGTATAAAAAAAGAAAAAGAAAAAGAAAAACAGAAAGAAAGAGAAAGCAAGCAGGCCACCAGCCCTAGGGCCAAACAATCACGGAGCTCTGCAAAGTCTGCAAACAGCACAAATACAGAAAGGAGTAAAAGTAACCAAATGCCTTGATTCGCAAGGAAAAAATATCAGATCCCTTCAGTTAGTGCTCAGAAACTCTTGTCACAACAACACGCACCACCGCACCGCGAAGGAGCCGAGAGCTTTGCGAGAACCTGACACACACGTCAGCGTGACTTCGCCTTCCCGCCAGCCCTCTGAGCCAGGAGCCGCCTCTGTCCCCAGTCGCAGATGGAAGGTGCAGGCCCAGCTGTCAGTGACCAGCCTGCTGGGGAGCGGGGGGACCTGGGGACACACTTCCCAGGACTCTAGAATACCTGAGAGCCACTCACAGACACAATGCAGAAGTAATTCAGTCATTCACATTCTAAGAAAAGCTTTCAACCATGACAGAAACCTGTAATACTGAATTAAGGGCAGAGGTAGGGCAAATACTTCTGTTTTAACCACATAAAGCACTGCATGATTAAAAAAAAAAAAGAGGTGGCTTGTCCTACCCATACTTGAAATTGCAGGGAAAGCCTTTCCAGAACTCCAAAAAGCACTGCCGGTGTGAATGTCGTCGGAACGTTGGAAATGGTCACAGGTCTCGCTCCACACCTAGTTCTTCCAGAGCCTCACACGGAGGTGTCAACAATTAGCTCATTTTCCCAATGCGACAAACTGACTTTAGAAACCAGAAAGGACTGACTGCCCTTTTCTGCCACCTGACGGTCACCACCACGGGCCACATACCTGCTCCTGAGAAGGGCCTGTCCCTACCCACCCTGCCTCACTGCCTGGTGTCCCCACCTGGCTGAGGGTACAGAGGGACAGATGTACACAATGGCCAAGAAGGGCCTGACTCCCTCAGGAACTGGGGTGGTCCCGAGAGGCTCAGGCTCACCTTGCCCAAGTGGATTCTGTGATAGGCACATAAAACCTGGAGAAGTCTAAAGTCCAAAGGACTTGCTCCTGATCTTCCTGAGGATCCCAACCATTTAACTGAGAAAGCTGTGGCTGTCTGAAAGCATCCTGGGAACAGAAAAGATAAGGATGCCGAATTCTGGCCCACTCTAACCCAGAGCTGGGTTTACCAGTTGGCTCCATATTCCTAAGACCAGGGAAGTCTTGTCCCCTCCCCTCAGTTGGAAATCCGAGTCACCCACAGCCTCTGTTTGCCCTGATTGCATAAATTTGTCTAAGCACTCAGCAATAAAATCATTGTTTAACCAGGAAAAAAAATTTAAAAAAGACAACTATTCACTCCAAGGCTCCTTTGGGGGTGGGGGGTGCGGAGGGAGGAGGGCTACAAAAAAAAAAAATCCCTGGAGAAACAACGTTCTGCCATGACTTACCAGTGTTAGGCACGCCATGGGGACGGGGACAGAGTGAGAAGCAAACAGTGAGTTGGAAGCCTGGTTCCTATCTGGGAAAGTCCTCTTTGTCCTCACTCAACCCACCTCCTCATCTCCAGAAAGGCTCCCAGGAGGAGGGGAGGTGACGCCCGCTCCAGAGCTACTAGAGCTTGAGCCCCTTCTAGGGGCCAGGCCCAGCCTTAGGCCAGTCTCTCCTCACAAAGTTTCTTCTCTTGTTGGGACCACTATGGGATCAAGTTTTGATTAGCCCGCAGGGTGCTCAGTACAGATCACCCTGCCCAACACTGCCCAGCCCCAGAGGAAACAGAGAACGGGGTTCTTCAAAGTTCCAGGGATAAATCAGTTTAAGTGGTCATGGTAACATTTTCTTTAAAATCAAACAATAAGAGAAAAAAAAAAGCAGAGTCCACATAATAAGGACAGATTCTTCATTCTATACCTAGTTTTATCTCCGTCCAGAGTCTCAACTTAAATTGTGTAAGGCACGGGGGATGGGGGTGTAGGGGGTTGTCAAAAAGGTTTACAGGCCACTCATTAGTCAGCATGGGAGGTCCCAGCCCCTGCCCTGAGGAGTTTACTACCCCACATCCTGCTGGGAAGACCAGACCAAGAGCAGCAACAAACAAACCAGGGGCTGAGCTGTGGGTGTGGTTTGATAACCCAGCAAAGGGTCAGGGTAAAAAGCCAGGACAGTGGAGTAGGGTCCCAACTCCATGCAGGGGCCAAGAGCCAAACAGCTTTAGCAGGCAGGAGGAAAATGGAAAGGGCCCTCATCTGCAAAGGGACCACACGGGGCCAGCCCTGAAGGAGACCTAGACCTCAGCCCTGAAGGGCTCTGGGTGGGGCAGTAAGCCGCAGAGCCGAGGAGAGCAGATCAGGAAAACTGCCGTTAAGAGAGCAAGGCTGGAGGACTGGGTGTCTACAGCAGCGGGAATCCAGGACAGCATCTCATTGAGGGTGCCTCCCGAGAGAACACAGGACTGGGCAGATCGGGGCTGGACGCTGGAGAGGCATCCTGCCGGCACCAGCCGCAGCCAAGGGACACACAGGAGCAGGCTTGTCCGCGGGTCAGGACCAGTGCATTACATGGGGAATGGTGCTGAGTCCAAGTGCCAAGAGCAAGCTCCCTGGAGCCGGAGGGATGAGCCTCGAGAGAGGAGCTGGACTTGGGGCGAGCTGTAAAGTCAACTGTGAGAGGAGCCCGTCTGATGCGCCCCGCCACAGGAGCCACAGCCCCCATGTGATTGTGTGATCCGGAGAGCACTGAGGGTGAGGATTAGGGTGACAGACTCCTCAGATACGTGTTTAACTTGCCATTAAAAAGGAAAAACAAAAGACAGCAGGACAAACAATTGAGAGGAGGAAGAAAAGATCAAGCTTCTGGAATGATGAAAGCATTCCAGGCAGGATGGCAGGAGGGGAGGCCCCCAGGCTGGAAAGAGCACAGCCGTCAGACAAGACCTGTGCTCCAATCCTTGACTCAATTTACACCGTGGCAAGATTAGCATCTTCCCACAAGAGAGCTAGTGCTGCAGGGACCTCGCCAACAAAGCAAGGCGGGTCATCTCGCGTGATCCCCACAAGACCCACGGTTCACCGCACCACAGTGGCCACACCTTCATGGGCCAAGAGCCCAGGCAGCCTGCAGGGGAAGCACCAGGGGGCCAGCAGGCCTAGGTTTCAATCTCAACCTCCTCAATGACCACCAACAGCAGCATGACCTTGAGCGCATTCCTTCGCCCTTCCCCTGAGGATGGATTATCAGAGGACAGCCACCGCAGGTGCCCAGAAAATGGCCAGGAATTCTTTCCATTGCCGGGTACTACAAAATCACCCTTCTCAGTATTTCCCCAGCAGGGCCGTGGGGAAACGCAGAGCAAGCAAGAGCCTGGAAGGCCACAGCTGGCTTCACACCTTGCCATCGGTGACACGCAGTTCTGGGGGCGGGGGCGGGGAGAGAGGCTCTGGTCTGTTGGGACGTTCAGTGGCCTGTCCAGGTCTCCCAAGGGCTCAGCCTTCCGGGAGGCTGTCCTGGTGACCACCCGCCTGACCTCACAGCGAGGAGGCCCCCTGAGGGCCTCCGGGGCTGCTCGCCAGCAGCGAGGTTCCCAGAGAGCATCCCCCTCCTCACCGGAAATGGTATTTGGGAAAGCAACTGTGGGGAACCTCTGTTCAAGGCCGTGCTCCTTACAAAACACGCAGAACACCGAGTTAATAGGCGGCCTGGGTAGTGCAATGTCTTAAAGACGAACCGGGGCTTCCAGCAAGCCTGGCCGCTGCTGCCGTCTGATCCAACAGGGCGCAGGCTGCCCCCGCCCGCCCCCCGCACGAAGGCTTCCCCCAGCACCCCGGGCAAGGCCCCCTGGCCGGTGAGAGGGGGCCGGGCCTGGCCCGGATCGGAGAACAGGCTGCAGTGCCCCGCGGGGCGACAACAATCAGGATGCGGCGGCTCACCCTTCGGCCTCTCACTGCCTCCGCCGAGGCCGACCCCCGGGGGAAAATCTCTCACTGCCTCCGCCGAGGCCGACCCCCGAGGGAAAATCTCGCGGAGCCGCACACACAAAGCCTGCGGGGAGGCTCGCGGGGAACACGACGGCCGCGTGCAAGCCTCAGCTCGTTGGGCAGTGGTGTGCAACACACACATGCACACGCACCGGGGCGCACCCACGCTAGGCGCCCGGCCGGTGGGCGGGCCGGCCGCACTCACCATGAACGCCGCGGGGCTCAGGGGCGCGCGGCCGGCGGCTCCATGCCCGGGCGGGCTCCGGCGGGCGGCTCTGGGGACCTCGGGCGGCGGCTCGGCGCGCGCGCGGGCGGGGGCGGCAGGCCGCTCAGTGGCGCGCAGATGCCGCGCCGCCGATGGGATCGTGCGCTCCGCGTCGGCGCGTCAGGCCTGGCTCGCGGGCGGTGGGCAGGGGCTATGGGCGGGGAGGGGCGGGGCTCCCAGCTCCCTCCACCTCCCCGGGGTCCGCCCCCCGCCCGCCGGGACCGCGGCCCACACCCTCAGCAGAGCCGGACCGCACTGGGAAACGCGCGCTCCTCATAGGCAGCGGCGAGACCCCCAGCACGCGGAGCTCTGCTCCCTAGCGCGTCCTGGAATGAGAAAGTGTGTCACCGAACGGAGCTGCAGAACATGTCCGCGCGCCTCCGCTCTGCATAGCGGGCTGAGAGCACACGGTTGCTCATCTTTCTTCCGCAGGAAGGTGCGTCCAGTCCAACGTCAGGGTGCACAGCGAAGCCCATCCAGATGGGAACCTGACGAACGACTGCTGCCGAGAGGGGCAGCTGGGAGGGGCGTTAGGATCCGTGCCGGCAACACCACTGCCCTGTCCTTCAGTGGCACTCACCGAAGCCTGCCGCACAGTGCATCTCAGATGGGAGCATCCCACTACAAACCATACCCCAGCTTACAGGAATCTTTAAAATCGGTGCAGGGGCAAAATTCCTTCCCAGCAGACCATGGGTCCAACGTCCAGGGGTGGACAGACTGGGTCTGGGCCAATGCCAAGACTCCCCGGGGATGGAAATGCACAAGTCTCCGGACTAGGACAACGAGGCTTCCCCAGCTGACTTGCTGGAGACCAGCATTCCCAAATTGCCACCAGAAACTTCTTCACTGGGAAGAAGCCTAGGATTTCCAGCCAGCTGTACTCAAGAAGATGGAGGAGTAACAGGGAGCACGTGCAGACACGGGAATTGCCACAGGTCATTGGCAGATGCAGCCATTTTGGAGGACAGTCTGGCATCCCTCAGGGGCCAGTACACCGACCACACCCCTGGGAACCTGCCCAAGAGAAACAAAACATCCCTCCACAAAGAGACCTGATGCAAATACTCACAACATGAACTCACATTAACTGAAGACATGGGATGGGCAGGAAGGCTCCGTGCACGCGGGCTCTGGACAGGCGAACCCCAAAACATGACCTAAGGTCATCTACAAGATTCCGTTTCTATGAAGTTTCTTTAAAAGGCAAATCTCTAGGGGCACCTGGGTGGCTCAGTGGGTTAGGGCCTCCTCTGCCTTTGGCTCAGGTCGTGGTCTCAGGATCCTGGGATCGAGTCCCGCATCGGGCTTTCTGCTTGGCAGGGGCCTGCTTTCCTTCCTCTCTCTGCCTGCCTCTCTGCCAGCTTGTGATCTCTGTCTGTCAAATGAATAAATAAGGTCTTTATAAATAAATAAATAAATAAATGGCAAATCTCTAGAGAGAAAGCAAATTACTGTTTGCCTGGAGCGTGAAGAGGGAACTGCCAACAGGCCTGAGGGAACTTTCTGGAATGAGGAAAACATCCTAGTACTGGAGTGCACTGATAGCTGCACAGCTACATAAATTTCCTAAAAATCACTGAAACATGGATGAGAAATTGTATAGTAATTATACTTCAATAAAGCTGTTTCAAAAAGTAACAGGAAGATCAAGAGAGAGAGTTTGATTCTGGAAGAAGGATTAAGGAAAGCCTTAAGAGAAATTACTCGAAATTTGGAAAACAAAAGCATTGGAGGGTGGGGTGTCCTTTCACTTCATCCCTGGGCACTTTTAACACATCAGCCAGTTTATTCAGTCCTCCAGGAGGGTGTGCCCATGCTATTTATTACTTTATTAGAGTCCAGAAAATGTGACAGACACACTAACTTGTAGACTGATGTCCAAAAGAAAGAACAACTCCAGAGGTTATATTTTCTTGTTCCCACCAGGCTGTAGGTTTAAATCCAACCTAACAATCTTGTTCTAATTCCTTTTTTTTGTTTTTATGCCAATAAATGCCTAGTTCTTCAAATGCCCTTGTCATCAATTTTACCATCTCACTCAACTTCTCCATGTTTTAAATGAATTTTTGACCTACGGTCATGAATGAATGAATGAAAGAAAGAAAAAGAGGGAAGGAAGGAGGGAAAGGAGGGAGGGAGGGAGGAGGAAAGGGGAAAAAAGAAAAGGTAAATGTCACGAGAAAATGGCAGAATAACTGTTTTATACCAAGAGAATAAAGAGACAAAAAAGCTAAGGGCAATACACAAGCTTGACTGGATGCCGGTTCATAAGAACAGTGTGGTGCAACTGGGGAAAAACAGAATGTGGTCTGGTCGTGAACTTGGTCACAGTCACACAGAATTATTGACCATCCCCCTAGGTGTGATAATAGCCTCATGCTGACCGTAGGACAGCTTCCACTCTGTAGACCTGTATGCTGGCATATTGAGGGGTAAGATGTCACAATACCTGCAACTTACTTTCAAATGGTTCCATTAAAAAAAAAATAGAGGCACGATAATATGAATATCCTAATGTCAGTGACTGTTCCGTCTCAGCGGACTATATATGGTGCTTACTGAATCATTCCTGGAACCCTTCTGTAGGTTTAGAGTTTTAAGTGAAAGGGACTATGCAATGTCTGGTGGCCGACTGTCCTTCAGATCTTGTCGCAAACAGCAGAAATACACCCCCTGCCCTGCCCTCCGGGACCAGAACAAGGCCCATCATTCTCTCCCAGCATCAGCTTCCGTTGCTCACAGCACTGATCACACTTGTAATTACATGTTTATTTAAAATGCATTTCCCTCGGGGTGCCTGGGGGGCTCAGTGGGTTAAGCATCTGCCTTTGGCTCAGGTCATGATCCCAGATCCTGGGATTGAGCCCTGCATTAGGGTCCCAGCTCAGTAGGGATCCTGCTTCTCCCTCTCCCTCTGCCTGCATCTCCCCCTGCTTGTGCTCCCTCTCTCTCTCTCAAATGAATAAATAAAATCTTTGGGGGAAAAAAAAAAAAAAAGAGGTGTTTCCCTCAGGGAACCATAAAACCTCTGAGAACAGTGGCAGTCATTTCCCCTCATTCCCTTCCATCCCTCCATCCACGCACTTCTGGTGATTGGCCCCAGGAACACAGATGAACACAGATGAGCACAGTCCCTGCCTTCATATCATCCCAGATCAGCAAGCAGACGACTGCTAAATCACAGACGTGCCCAAGACACCTCCCAGATTTCCAGAGGCCCCGGAGGCAGCTGACTGGCCTGCGGGCTAACTGCGGGCTTTCTGGAAGGAGTTCCCAGAGCCAGAGAGGGGCCAGGCTCCCTTCCCACAGACGAATGGGTTCTCAGCCCTCCATGCCTCCTATGACACCCAGGGCTGCATACACTTTAGAAACCAGCCCCTGGATCTCACAGGGATCAAAAGATTACCGAAGGAACAACTTTCAGTCCTAGGGATTTGGTTAAGTAAATCATGTTACACAGAAGGCCACTACTTAGTAAAAAATGAAAGAATATATAAGGATACAGGAAAATGCCTATGCTGTCATAAAAATAAGAAGAAAAACGCCCACAAAGTGGTATGTTTTGAATTTTGACACTCATTCATCCACTTAACAAATATGTATTAACTACCCACTAAATCTTGGCGCAGTTCCAGACCCTGGAGATAAAGAATGGTTGAGCAAACAAGTTCTAGACCTTGCTTTCGTGAGCTTGTAGTCTAGCAGGGGTTGAGAGGCAGGCCGTAAAGAAACAACCAAGCAAGAACTTAAGACGGGAAATAGCGAAGTCTGTGACCTTGGTGACTGATGGGGGCCGGAAAGGTCATCCACACAGTGAGGGCAGGGAAGACCTCTTGGAACACTATTTAGGAGGGAGCACTGGGCTGAGACCCAGTGAGTCTCATTCAGTTCTAATGATCCCATGAGGTAGAGACTGTGTTAGGCTGAGCCATGGCTCCCACTTAAAACCATATTGGAATCCCCAGCACCTGTGAATGTGACCTTCTATGGGAGAAGGGTCTTTGCAGATGTGATTAAGGTTATGGACCCTGAGATGGGGGAGATTATCCTGGATTATCTGCAGGGACCCAAAATAACCACAGGTATCCTTAAAAGGGGGAGGCAGATGGGGGTGTGACTATGGAAGAGAGGGAGACAAGAGGATCAGAGGTTGGAGTGAGGTAGCCACATGCCAAGGAATGCCAGCAGCCTCCAGAAGCTGGAAGGGAAAAAAGGGACTCCCTCCTAGAGCCTCTAGAAAGACCAGCCTGGCCAACACCTTGATTTTGGCCTGGAAGACACATTTCAGACTTCTGACCTCCAAAGCTGTAGGAGAATAAATATGGGCTGTTTTCAGCCCCCAAGTCCGTGGCACTGTCACAGTGGCCCCAGGACACTAACACAGGCAATGCCAGTGTCCCCTCCCCCACCTCTTTGTCCCCAAACACAGCACATGAGGCTCTGAGTGGCCTCCTCGGAAAAGCAGCAGATGGGAGGTGGCAAGGTCCAATGTGAACCCGGGCTATCCAACTAAAGAGCCGAATTCTCTGGGGGACTGCCCTTGAACTAAGATTTCAGTGTCCTACACCGGCGCTACCTTCATGTGCCCACAGCCACATTAACGATTAGATTCAGCCATGAGACCAAGGAACAAAGAGGGCACTTGCCTATTACTTCCGGAATCACCATGGGTAGTTTCCACTACCGTCTACAATGCAAAGGCCGCATCCAAAGTGCTTCCACGCCGACGAGCGGTTTTTTAAAAGTAACACTCTGAGTTCAAGTTAGACAAGTCACAGAGAGGTGTGGAAAATGCCTCACTCTCCACCAATCTGAGGTTTCTCAGAGTCCTCCATAGTCGCCTATGAAGGAGCACAGAATATAACACTGCAAACATGCCACTTTGGCACACTATTCCGAGTTAAAGTCTCTCGAGAAACAGTGAGTGCAAGGACACTCTGACCTTCCTCTGTCCCCCTGAAAGCAGGAATAAGTCTCCTGTCTGAGAGGTACCCTTCCTGCATCAGGAGGGACAGAGGAATCCTTGCCACCAGATACTGAGAACTCAAGGCCAAAAAGGCTGCGTCAAAAAATCTTATTACATCTTCACTAATCTACTACCCCAAGTCCAAACCCAAGTCTCCCATACA
Source organism: Mustela erminea (assembly GCF_009829155.1). Classification (NCBI taxonomy): domain Eukaryota; kingdom Metazoa; phylum Chordata; class Mammalia; order Carnivora; family Mustelidae; genus Mustela; species Mustela erminea. The sequence continues at coordinate 101,162,859 of NC_045615.1, forward strand.
TACAAAATCAGTTTTTTCCCTGTTAATCTGTCTTTTGTTTCATTACAGGACGGGCAATGGAACCTAGAAGGGGAGAAGGGAAAATTTTCCACGCCTAGCCAGCTGATCAGGTCTCCTCAGGCCACCTGGTGTGCACTCCAGGCTGGACACGCAAGACAAGCCAGCCAGCCCTAGGACCCTCGCTCACTGGAAGTGTCTTCCCGCTGCTGTATTTGAGAGACTATAAAATACCTGAGAATCTCAGTCTTCCACTGCGAATTTGATCAATGGAAGAGCGGTGTTCTTCGGCTGTCACTCTTTCCATGTCAACACATTAAACTGCCCAGACAAGGGCAAAAGCGTCTGAAAGCTCCCAATGGCCATCTGTCCGGGTCTTCCTAGGAAGCTGCCTCCATTCTGCTGCTACCATGAAATGCATCTTTCTGGTTCTAGTGACAGGATGGGCCACCAGAATGCAGACGCCATTGCCAGAGCCCAAGGTCAGTGGGAAACCGGCTTCAGAATGTGAGTGGTTGGGGTTATAGCTCAGGGCTAGAGCATTTGACTGCAGAACATGAATGGTGCTCTCCGGCTCAGCACAAGCCTACTGTAGCTTTGAGTCGTTTCTTTGTTCCAGTTTTCCTAATACCTAGCATGCGCATGCCAAAGAGAGTGTGTGCAGCTCACATGGCCTACGATTCCACAACGAGTGTATTTATGTGGTCGAAATGTGTATGCAAGCAGTGTGGGCGGGTGGGCACTAACCTGTCATAGACTCCCACCAGGAGGGGCTCAGAAGTCTTGGGGTAAAGAGGGCGTTCCTGTTTTACCCTACCTACATCGATCATTTGTGTCTTTTTACATAAATTATTTTGAATTTGAAACAAAACATTTTTTAAGCCATTTCAGATGGAATCCAAGGCTGATTTGCCAATTGCAATTTCCAAACTACACTGAACATTCCTGCAGCAAAGCTGGTTTGGTTTTTGGTTTTTATGTGTTTTGGGTTTTTTTTAATTTACCCACCCACAACAGCGAAGGTGTAGCCATGAGGTTAGACTGGAACAGGAGGAGCCACTGACCTTTACTGAGCTCCCACTGGACGCCAGCCGCTGCCCTGGGAGTGCTTTCAGCCTACTTCACCCTCTAAGCACGGGCAAGGTGCATGGGACCTTTGGAGAGTGGGAACTGTAGTTCGGGCAGATAAAGTCGCTGGCCCAGGGCCACACAACTGACTGTGGATGACAGAACCAAGACAAGACTTGGAGTCCCCTGATCCCAGTCAGAATCCTCTCATGGTCCCCCTGCCTTCCCAAACTGCAGACCTCTCACCCCTGCCCTGTCAGAGGCCCCCAGGAAGATCTGCGGGAACTAATATGTGGGCTTCTGTTCCCAAATCCCTCTCTCTTCCTGAGAGCCACATGGGCAGACAGATGGGGAATTTATCACTTCCACATCAAGAAAAATAAGCAAACCGTAAGAGGTACTATGCACTGGAATTTCAGAGTTTATATCCCTGAAAGGCACTTGAAGTACAAGAGCTATACTTCTCAGTACAAGAGCTATACTTCTCAGAATAAATTAACCATTACCGCAACAGTGGGAGACAATCTATCCAAAGAATAAACACAGAAGTCAAATTCAATGACCTTGTCATTTTCCCTACAGAAACTTCCCATCACTGCTGTCCCGTCTCCTCCAGAAAGGTCTCATGTACAAGTCTGATAAATAATTAACCTGATCCTTCTCCAAAAACCCAAATTAAGCGGGACTGGAAATTTTGTGCCATCACCTCCTGAGACTCCACTGAAAGGTCTCTATTGCACACAAACACATGCTGCCTAGCACCTTGACAAGCCCGAACTTCCAGAACAGGTTCAGCTTCCAATAAGGGACCGCCACAGCTGTTGAACGTAGCCCTCTCTGCTCTGGCCACTGGGCAGCTCAATGTCTGATCTGTACCATCCTTCTGGAGGGACATGGGTTGTGTTTGGGGACACCCATTCACCTCTGGCTTCATCTTGCTATCCTGGGCCCAAAACTCCTCAAATTTTTCCTCTCTCACTCTGCACGCATTTTTGGTTTTGTTTTGGTTTTTTTGTTTGTTTTTTTAAAGATTTTATTTATTTATTTGACAGAGAGAGCAAAAGAGCACAAACAGGCAGAGCAGCGGAGGGAAAGGAAGAAACAGGCTCCCCACTGAGCAGGGAGCCCGATAAGAGGATTGATCCCAGGACCCCGGAATCATAACTCGAGCCTAAGGCAGTTGCCTAACCAACTGAGCCCCTAGGTGCCTCTTTTTATATTGTTTTAACAGTTTCTTTTCTTTTTTTTTTTTTTTTAAAGATTTTTTTTAATTTATTTATTTGACAGAGAGAAATCACAAGTAGACAGAGAGGCAGGCAGAGAGAGAGAGGGAAGCAGGCTCCCTGCTGAGCAGAGAGCCTGATGCGGGACTTGATCCCAGGACCCTGAGATCATGACCTGAGCCGAAGGCAGCGGCTTAACCCACTGAGCCACCCAGGTGCCCCAACAGTTTCTTTTTTTAAAAAAGATTTTTTTAATTCTTAAGTAATCTCTACACCAATGTAGGGCTTGAACAGACAGCCTCAAGATCAAGAGTTGTATGTTCTACCAAAAGAGCCAGCCAGATGCCCCTTACACACATTTAAAAAAATATATTTCTTAGGGGCACCTGGGTGGCTCAGTGGGTTAAAGCCTCTGCCTTCGGCTCAGGTCATGACCCAAGGGTCCTGGGAACGAGGCCTGCATCGAACTCTCTGCTCAGCGGGGAGCGTGCTTCCCCCTTCTCTCTGTGTCTGCCTCTCTGCCTAGTTGTGATCTCTGTCAAATAAATAACTAAAAAAATATTAAAAAAAAAAAGACTTCTTTAAAAAAATATATTTCTTAGACTGGGATGGCTGGGGGGCTCAGTCTGTTAAGCATCTGCCTTCAGCTTGGGTCATGATCCCTGGGGTCCTGGGATCAAGTCCTGCATCAGGCTCCCTGCTCAGCAAGGAGCCTGCTTCTCCCTCTGCTTCTGCCCCTCTCCCTGCCTGTGCTCGCCCTCTATCTCTCTTCTTCTCTCTCTCTTAAATAAATAAATAAAATCTTTTTCTTTTTTTTAAAAGATTTTATTTATTTATTTGACAGACAGAGATCACAAGTAGGCAGAGAGAGAGGGGTAAGCAGGCTCCCCATGGAGCAGAGAGCCGGATGTGGGGCTTGATTCCAGGACCCTGGGACCATGATCTGAGCTGAAGGCAGAGGCTTTAACCGACTGAGCCACCCAGACACCCCAACAAATAAAATCTTAAAAAATATATTTTTTAGAGTGGACATGCACACAGAACAAAATTTAAAAGATACAAAAGGATATACAGAGAAAGCAGGTCACCCTCTTCCCTATCTCCCACATATCCAGTGCATTCCCCTCTCCAAAGCAATTCTATCACCATCAGCTGTGTAAGTGCCCTTCCAGACAGAGTCACTGCATCTATAAAGATATGCATGTATCTTTATATGTACAGAGCACACTCAAAGAACGGTTATTTGTTTCACTTTTTAGGATCTGCACTTTATTCCACTTAGGGATTTAACCAATTCCCTACTGCCAGGCATTGAGCTTGCTTCCAACCTTTGGCGCTGGAATCAATACCCTTAGCAACCATCATTTTACTTACATACTGATTACTTATAAACTGATTCATCTCTAGGATGAATCCCTAGAAATGGAAATGTGGGTCAAAGGTGCCCTGATGGATTCATTCATTATTCATTATTTTTTCAAATTAAAATATTTTTGATGTACATAGTTCTATGACTTCTAACAGCTACCGCCACCACAGAACAGAAAGTTCTACATCTTTCTTCCAGCCATCACCATCACAACCAAGATGCGGAGAAATTCTACCAGCCCCAAGACCTCCTCCCTGCTCCTTGCACCCCACGCCATCCCTGGAACTACAGCTGTCATTTCCAGTGTGTCACATGTATGGTCACATGTATAGCCTGTCAACTTTTGAAACTAGGTTCCCACACTCAGATAGAACCCCCGAGGCTCACCCAAGATTGTCAATATGGTGGATTACACCGACTGATCTTCAAATGCTAAACCAGTCTTGCATTCCCGGCAAAAATGCCACTTAGTTGTGGGGTATGACCTTCTTTTTTTTTTTAAAGTATTAATGGATTCAACTTGCCAATATTCTTTTTTTTTTTTAATATTTTATTTCTTTATTTGACAGACAGAGATCACAAGTAGGCAGAGAGGCAGGCAGAGAGAGAGAGGAGGAAGCAGGCTCCCTGCCGAGCAGAGAGCCCGATGTGGGACTTGATCCCAGCACCCTGGGATCAGGCTTTAACCCACTGAGCCACCCAGGCGCCCCTCAACTTGCCAATATTCTATTGGGGATTACATGCATCTTCATAAGGGAGACAGGTCTGCAATCAGATTTTTCTGTACTGCACTTGTCTCCTTTGGTATCAGGGTAATAGAGGCCTCGTAAAATGTGTCAGGAGCTGGGCTCATCTCTAAAACTGGTGTTATTTTTCCTTAAATACTGGCAGAATTCACCAAGGACACTCCCTGGGCTTGGAGATTTCCATTTCTTTAATAATTAGAGGGTGATTCAGGTCATCTAGTCATCTTGGGTGAGATTTGGTGACCTGTGATTTTCGAAGAAATGGACCATTTCATCTAAATTCTCAAACTTATGAATGTGGAGTTATCTGTGACATTCTCATTGTTGTTTTAATTTCTGTGGTATCCCCTCTCTCACTCTCCTTTTGTCAATTTTGCTAGCGTTTGATCAATGTTCTTCATCACTTCAAAGAATCAGCTTTTGGTTTCACTGTTATTTTTCATTTTCAGTTTCACTATTTCTGTTCTTATGTTTATTATCCCCCACCCCTTGGCTTACTCTGGGTTTATTTGCTTCTTTTATGGTTCTTAGCGTAGAAAATCAGATTATTGATCAGAGAACTTTGTTCTTTTCTAACATGAGCCTTTTAACACTTTAAATTTCCTTCTAAGCATTCTATCCCACAAATTTTGGTATGTTCTATTTTCATTCAGTCCAAAATATTCTCTTTCTTTGTGACCTCCTCATTGTCCCATGATTTTTCTAGAAGTGTGTTACTTACTTAATTTCCAAGTTTTGGGGTGGGTTCTTGCTATCTTTTTGTCACGGCTTTGTGATCTAATTCCACTGTGGTTAGAGAATCTATTTTGTGTCATTTTAATCCTTTCAGCTTTATGGTTGCTTTTATAACACAGGTTATAGTCTTTCCTGGTGCATGCTGTATGCATGCTTGTCAAGAATGTGTGCTGTGCTCCTGTGGGAGGCCGGAGCGTTCTCCAAAAACCCATCAGTCCAGCTGGCCCATAGTCAGTCCTTCAGAGTCCTGGCTGATTCCATCAGTGGTCTACCGGTCACCATTTAGAGTCAACAACCCAGTAATAACTGTGGATTTGTACACGTGTTCCAGCTCTGCCCATCTCTGCTTCATGCATTCCACAGCTCTCGTGGGTACACACACATTCAGAGTCATTCTGTCTTTATCAGGTGACATTCTGCCTCATCCTGGGAACCTCCCATCCTCTGAAATCTAATTTTTCTTATGCTACCCTATCTACTCCATCTTCATTCCAATTAGTGCTTTCCTGGTATATCTTTTCCCATCCTTTCATTTTAACCTCCGTATTTTACATATGAAGTGAGTTTCTTTTAGACAACACATATTTGGGTCTTTTTAATTTTCTCACCCATTCTGACAACCTGTCAGGATTAGGCCCTCAGACACACAACTGGTGTGTTCAGACCATTTATATTAATATAATAACTGGTATGTTTCAGTTTATTATCTTGTCTGTTTTGTTTTTCCTTCCTCTATTTCCTCCTTCCTGCCTTGGTTTCATTTTTTTTAACTTTTTAGAATTTCATTTTAACGTCTTGTGTTTTTTACTGTTATAATTTGGCAGTTGACCTAGGGATTATAATGCATATTTAATTGTTTTAGCCTCTTACCACCATGTCCCTTTATGTGACATCTACAGACACTGAGAACCCAGATGATGTTCTAGTCTTTGCTTCAGTGGAACACGTTAGAAAGAGCTCACGAAGAGAACAGGGGGTCTGTTGTACCTACCTAGAGCCTCACTCTTCCCCTCCTCTTCCTTCCAAATGTTCCAAGTCTCCTTCAGGTATAATGACCCTTCCATCTGAAAAACATCCTTCAGCAACACAGATCTGCTAGCAACAAATTCTCCCATGCTTCCTTCATCCGTGACCCCTGTGTTTCACCTGCAACCCTGCAGGGTTTTGTGCCCGACACAGAATTTGGAACTGATGGCTCTTTTCCTCCAGTACTTTTAAAAACCAGGTTTCTGATGTAATAATCAAAGTCATTCAAATTGTTGTTCCCCTGTAAGTAATCCATTTTCTCCGGCTGAATGTAAGATAGTTTTTGTCTTTATTTTCAGCAGTTCGATTATGATTCATCTCAGCATGGTCCTCTGTGGCTTCCTCCTATCTGGAGTTCACTGAGCCCCCCTCCCCAAGTCTATAAACTTAGATCTTTTGTTGGATTTAAGCCGTACTCAGACACTATCTAGTCCAATATGTTTTCTGCACCCCGTCTTTCTTCTCTCTTTCCAAAACCCCAAGAGCACCACTGTTCAGCCTGTCAGCACTGCCCTACATGTCCCTAAAGCTTAGTCACTTTCTCCAATCTTTTTTCTCTGTATTCTTCAGACGGAATGGTTTCTACGGACCGATCTCAAAGTTTACGCACTCTTTCTGCTATCATCTTTGCTCTGCTACTGGGACTATCCAGTTAGCTTTTTGTTGTTTACTAGCTTTTTATTGTTATGGTTATTTTTTTTCTTTTTAAAGATATTACTCATCCTCCTGTCAGAGAAAGAGAGCGAGCACAGGCAGAGACAGAGGGAGAAGCAGGCTCCCCGCTAAGCAGGAAGCCTGATGTGGGCCTCCATCCCAGGACCCTGAGATCATGACCCGAGCTGAAGGTAGACACTTAACGTACTGAGCCACCCAGGCAATATAATAAATTAAAAATAACATGTTATTTTTCATTTAAAAGTTTTGTGTAGCAGCTCCTGGGTTGTGGCTCCAAAGTCAGCTGACTTTTCAAAGCCTTTCAAGGTGCCTGTTGGCTACAATCCCCACCATGTGCATCGCCCAGCGGCCAGCATGGGACCAGGTGTGTCAGTCTGTTCCTGAAGTCCGGTTCTCAAGTCTACTGTTGCTAGTTATGGTCAGATCCATGTATCCACAACTTGGGGGTAGCCCAGGAGTTCGTAATAACCTTCAAGGCCACTTTCCTGAGTTCCTCCTCTCCACAATGTCTCCAGAACTTACAGATTCCCTGGGTCACCCCTTCTCTAGTTCTCTAGCCACACACACACCTCCCACAACCTTGGGCCAAGTGGTAGGAGGAGAGAGAAGAGGGCATCAGGGGTCTCCCCCACCATCTTGGGAATAAAGCTCCTCTCATCAGGTCCACTTCCTGAGAGTTTCAGGCTCCTGCTGGCCCATTTCTACTGTTGGGAGACTGCACAGGGGCTGGGGTGTGAGAAAACAGAGAAAAGGAAAAAATGAAAAGTAGGGTTTCTGCTTTCTGAGTGTGAGAGTACCACTCCTCATCCAGAACTAGAAAGGCTTCCCTAGTGCTAACTCTGATCTAACCCATCTCTAATACCTAGTGCTTATTAACACCCATCTCTGCGTCTTAGGATACCTTGAGTTTGGGCTGTGGAATATCAGAGAAGAAAAAAATGGTAGGGTCAATCGAGTCAGCAGTACTCTGAACTGTGGACTTTTACCGTTTACTTTCCAGAAGGCTTGAAAAGCTACTCGTATTATACGTACTATGTTCCAGTTTTACAGCTGTGCTCATCAAGAGACAGGTTAGAGTATGTTTGCTCCTTACCCACAACCAGGACCTGCTCTTTTTTGTAATGGGTTCAACCCTATTTTGAAGATGAAGGAAGTTTTCTCAAGTTGTTTTAGAATTACCTGCAGGCCCGTCACCAGCCCCCTGCACTGACCATCCAGGCTTTGTGTTTCCTGCAGTTTGTGATGGTTTATGTTTTTCTGACCACCCAGTCTTCACAGAACCCAGAAGTGAGGAGAATGAATATTGCTTTCAGCTGTTCTGGATTTGCCGCCTTCTGGGATTCTCTCTTTCACTTCTAAGAGCTGACTGGAAATTCCAGAAGGCCATCCAAGTCATTCCAGGTTGCACACGCCCAAACACTTGTACACTTCTCTGCTCAAATGACATGTCTTATCCAGGACATGGGAGCCCACAAGCCGCACTGCCCGTGGCAGTCCCTACCCGTCGGCAGCTGCCTTGGAGCTCAAACAGGACGCTGTCTGAATCCCCGAGTCTATGTACCTGCTGTAAGGTCTCAAGGATTTACAAACTCTGCTTGGAAGCATCTCTCTAAATGTGGGCAGCCCTGAGCTCCTCTGACATCTCAGATTACAGAGACTTGCTTTGACTTTTTAAATGGTCTTTTCCTCAAAATAAATAAATAAATAAATAGAAATCAAAAGACCACGCATGACAAAATTATTGAAAGGAACAATACCAAAATGCAAATAGAGGTTATTTCAGGGCAATAAGATGCCCAGTGTATTCTTTTCCTTAATAGGTTAACATACATCTTCTACCAATTAACAGAACCAGGATAGTAAGTATTGCTAATTTAACTTTATAAATCCAACCCCCATTCCGATAGTTCGAGCAACCGAGAGACAGTAAACCACAACTCCCGCACGCCAGGCAATGGCAGTGAGATCTTTTAATAAGATTTCATCTGCACAACTTCACCAGAGTACCCAAATTCCCCAGCAAGTCACTACTTCTCAAACCTGGCTGCATGTCAGAGTCACGGGCAGAACGCAAACAAAAGCAAAACGCCAGTCAGGTTGGAAGGAGGCTATGGGAAGAGAGAAGTCAAGAACAACTCTCAAGTCTTAGACTTGAGAAGAAGAAGACTTGAAAAAGAAGGCTACCACTTTCCAAAATGGGGAAAGATGCAAAGGGAACAGGCCCAATGGCACAGAAAAAGCAAAGTAAGAGTCAGACAGGAAGTGGCTGGTGGATACCCAGTGGAACATGCAGGCAAGGTCTACAGTTCAAGGATGAGGTTCTGGCTGAGAACAAATGTGGAGGCTGCTGGTAGAGCCTTGAGTCCCACTGAGGTCCCCTAGGGGGTGACCACAGACAGAGAAGCACCTGAGAGGCCCTATAAAATCCAAAGGGCACCCCACAGAGGAGAGTGCAGTGACCCAGAAGTCAAGGTCAGAAAGGTTCACAAGGAGCAGAAGAGAGTTTGATAAGACGTGGGCTGAGGAATGACCCCTGGACCTGGGAACAGGCGGTCACTTGAAAAACCAGTGGTGTGGAAACCCTAGGATGGGTTTCCATCACACCGTTTCTGCACACCACTTCTTTTCACAGGCTTATCACAGCTGCAATGACCTGCAGAGTTATTCTGCTTCAAGCTGTGTGTTCCTGATCTATGGTAAGGTCCAACAAAGGCAGAGGCCATATTAGTCTTGCCCTTCATTGTAATCCAGGGAGGGACCCCCACGGTGGCTCAATTTTACGGGGCAAAGGACCACTGAATCCAAGAAGGAAGGTTCCTCTTTCTTCGCGAGGCAAAGGATGTGCCGCCCCGAGGTGCCAATGTGGCCAGAGCCCCGCCCCGTACAAACCCAAGGACAGGAGACCCCAAGACAGCTGTGTTCAAATGCATTCTCCACAACTTTATTCTCAGGGGCCTCTCCAGTTCACCAGCAGCTGCCACAATGGGCGTCTGGTATATTCTGGACCACTTATTTAACCTGCTGTGGGCAAAGATGGCTATTTGCCTCTTATACCCACCAACCCCTTCTCTAACAGCAGTGTTTCTGCAATGTGAGCGTGCGTGACCAGTACCTGGAGCATTTGCTAGAACACTACTTGGGGTGCCCCCAGCCCCACAGTTTCTTCAGTGGGTCTGAGATGAGGACTGAGAACCTGGGTTTCTAACAAACACCCAGATGGTGACAACATTAGTCCGTGAACCATACTTTGAGAACCATGCTTTAGGGTCATTCTCATAGCTATCCTTGGTCATTTCTGCTTCCCCTGTTTAGAAAATCTCTCTGAAATAATGTAAGCGGAGAGAAAATTACTTTTCAAAACCTTTATGAAATTTGAAAAGATATCTGAACGTAACATTTCCTAAAAATGGCTGCCATGTACCCATACGTCTCAAATTAAGAGACTCTGGCCCAGTTATGAGGAAGTCCAATGCGTCCCAGGGCACCCTGGGCAAATCAGAGGTAGCACCTGCCACTTGCTGGACCTATTAATTAAAAGTCACAACCGCCCCTCCTTGAGTACTAACTCTGGGCCACGGGCTGTGGGAAACATGGGACAAAAATATTCCACATACGTGATCTCTTATAACAATCTAGTGAGTTGGATTCAGAATGCCCTTGCTGCCCAGGAGTAACTGGCCAAGGTTACACAGATAAGGGGAGGTGAGGCTGGAAATCACACGCAGGTCGGCAAGTCCAAAGACCTTGGCTGGTGTGCGCACCTGTCCCCTCGGCTGCACCACAGGCTCCTTGAGGTGTCCCGACCCAGCCACAGGCCCCTGGCCTCGACACAGGGCAGTGTCTGCTGAATGTGTAAGTGAAGGGACGCATGGAGGCGTCAGGCTCATCCTCTCACACTGTGTTGTTTCTTGCGTGTCACAAGAAGGGGACAAAAATAACAGCAAACACCTGCCGGCACTTAGGACATTCCTTGCTGTTCTGAGCATGTGATGTCCACTCGCACACTGAATCTTTGCCCCTCCGAGGCTGGTCCTATGGCTCTCCAGATTCTGGAGAGGAGGAAATGAGGCTCAAAAGGGTTATGGGACTTGCCCACCTAGCTGAGCTGTGGCAGAGCCGGGATACCGACTCCTGAACTCTGACTCCAAAGTCCACGCTCTTAAATCACCGTGCGATAAACATATTCCAAAGAGAGCAGGAAAAGGAACTCGAGCCTCCTAAGCCCTTCTTGCTGCTCTGGTTCTAACGGGAGTTGCTGGCACTGCTTGGGCTCACAGGCCCCGAAACTAAGCCCCGGCTCCGGGCTCTCTAGAGAGTGGGAGCCGACACCTGTGACGGCAGCCAACTCCAGCCCAATGCGCGGGGGCCTCTCCACTGCACCAGATCCCCGGCCCGGGATCCCCCACAGACCTTGTCAGCCCCAGGAGAGAGGCATGGAATAAAGGGCCAGAGACACAAAGCAGGAGCGAATAGGATGCAGGCCAGATTGTATGACTCATGCAGGTACAATTACATCCTTTATTATTGATGCTTGAAGCCAGATGGCCCTCTTCTCTGCAGTACTGTGTTACCACATGATTAATGGACCTAGTCATTTCAGTTCACAAAAATCCTTTAGGTTCAAGAACATAATCCATGTTCACCTTAAAAAAAAAAAAAGGTTCAACAAAGATAACAAAGAAATTCAAACACGATGCAAGTGCTACTAAGAGTCATGGGAAAATCTACAGAAGGACAATGGTTACTTTTTTCCGAAGTGTGGATTTCTTTAAAAATTCAGCTTGGCTATTTAGTTTCTAAGAAATTTATAGCTGAGCTTTGCATATAAATGAATCACCTTTTAATTGTATGGTATTATACTAAGCCTATACAATAAGTGATTCCAATTCAAAATATGACAATCTATAAAAACGAATTCCAACACCGGTGTACTTGCTAAGTTCCCTGGGCCCAGACAATCGCGATAAGGAGTGTCAGACAACCTTCAGAACAGCTTCAGACCTTCAGTTTGCTGAGGCAGAAACACTTGAAATGCGTGCAGATTCCCCATGCTGTTCAAGCCAGAGCCCCAGCATGCCCTCACCGCCTCCCACGCATGCCGTGCCCCTCTACCCAGCACATCTGGTACCCTCAACCCACAAGAACCACAGCGCTGGGCCAGACCCCACTTTACTCCTCTGGACTAGTCCAAGAGCCACATTCTTGCCAAGGGGACTTTTCACTCCTTAGGTAAGTAAAATCCTCTGGGACTACCCAGAGCCTTCAGGTCAGAGACAGGTTCCAGGCCCAGCACATGACACAGGCCCCAGGGACAGCCCCTCCCACTGCTCCCCAGGTGCAGGCCACACACAGCCCCAGCCCCTCAGCCCTGGCACAAGCCGCCCCCACTTTCTCCCGCCCCTTCCTTGCAAAGACTCAGAGGAGAAGCAAGAGCCCTAGGGTAGGGTCTAGCTCTGCCCAAGTCACTCAGCCCATCTCTTAAGTGCTTCTTTGGTAAGATAATAATGGTACCTTCTGCAGAAGGCAGTTACAAGCTTTAAAATGAACTAGAAACCCAAGTGCTGACTCATCTGAAACTGGCACAGAGGAAGCACTCAATTCAGGATCCCCCGTTTTAGTAACTGTGCCACACCTCTGAACTCAACCATGTATGAGGCCTGGCCCAGCAGGCCCAGCCCCGCCCCCACACACACCTACGGTTCTCCTCCTACCCGCCCTGGAGTCCTCTCCTTACCAAAGGAGCGCTCTGGAGCAAATGCTGCGGTCACTTCTCTCAGCCCAGCGCCACACCTGAGGCTGGGCACTTAGTAGGTCCTCAAAAGTATTCACTGAACAACTATCAGTAAATACAAAACTGAGGTGGGAGGAGGCAGCCTGCTGGGGGGCAGTGTCACGGCACTGGGCAAATGGCATTCTGTGAGGATGGCTGGGACTCAGAGTCCAGGGGAGGACGCAGCTGGTAACAGTCAAAGTCCAAGCCATAGATACCTCTGGCCTCGCAGAGTCTGTGCACGAGCCTTCTTTGAAAAGATGAGCACATGCCTCCAGCTGTCGGCATCCCAGTGATGAGATACGACAGGCCTGGCCCAACCCTTGTACCCCACTCCCTCTCCCTGCTGGGAAAAGGGAGCAGCTCCCAGGCCAGCAAGGGGAAGGGGTCCTCCTACGGGAGCGATGAAGGGGATGAGCGATGGCCTCTGCATTCTTGGCCAAATCAGCAATGGAAGGATGACACTCCAAGAAACCCATGGGACCGGAGGGGAGAGTGCTTTAATAAGGAACACAATTAATAAAAGTTTGACAATAAACACATCTGCAACTAGTACTGGAAAAACCGATCGAGTGACATTACACAGAGCGAAGCCAGCTCTCCCCTATGCGCATGCGGGAAGCGACAAGGAATGGAAAAGGTTAAAGGCATCAACTTTCTGATGACAGACTCAGATTTTAGAAGTGGGCATGCAGATCAACACAAAGTTTTCCAATTTCAAAGCCTCCAGTAAGGTCACTTTCGCAAGGTTCATAAATAGCGCTGCACAGCATATTTCTGCGTTTTTGGGTCTCATATACCTTTTGTATTTTCTTTGAATCTTTCTGAGCATTCTCTCGAAGTGGTACTTTTCCAAATAACTTCCATCCCAAGTCATTTTGTTTGTCAAGTCTTGCATTCTGTTTTCTAGCAAGCAAATTCCTATAGGAAGAAAATAAGAGGGTTAGGGAACTTCTGGGTATTCATAGAAACACCAGGACCGCCAAGTCACTCTCTAATGAAAACAAGTAGACCTTCCTTTGAGGGAACACCATGAAGAACCACAAGTTTTAATTCTGCAGACCTGTCATCAGAGAAGACACAGAACTATGCAACCAGGAAAAAGCCCCATAACCACAAATAAGCTTTTTGTTGTTCAACTGTGACATGTGCAAATTCTGTAATTTGGAGTAAGGAACTACCTTGTATCACAACAAAATATCCCAGAAAAACTGAGTTGTTGTTTTTTTTTTTTTTAATATATTTGAGAGAGATAGATCACAAGTAGGCAGAGAGTCAGGCAAAGAGTGTGGGAAGCAGGCTCCCTGCCAAGCAGAGAGCCCGATGCGGGGCTCGATCCCAGGACCCTAAGATCACGACCTGAGCTGAAGGATGAGGCTCAACCCACTGAGCCACCCAGGCACCCCCAGAAAAAGTGAGTTTTAAAATCAGACTAAAGTGAATTGAAACCCTGGCCCAGTTACTAACTGTGTGAATTTGACCAGTATATTCATCTCTCTGAGCCTCAGTTTCCTTATGTTTACCAAGGGTCTTTGTTGGAATTAAAATGACAGGTACATAGTCAGTGCTTAAAAAATAAGAGCTGCGAGGCAGTGGGGGCTCAGTGGGCTGAGTGTATGACTCTTGGTTTCAGCTCAGGTTATGATCTCAGGGCCAAGAGATCAAGCCCCGTGTCAGGCTTTGTGCTCAGTGTGAAGTGTGCTTGAGATTCTCTCCCTCTCCCCCTTCCCCCACTCTCACATGCTCTCTAAATAAAGACATAAAATCTTAAAAAAAAAAATAGCAGTTGCTTTAATAATTAACCTCTAGCTTAGTTGAAGTTATCTATAAGGTAAATCTGCATTATCTCTTCATAAAGAGTCTCCACGGGCCATGAAAAGAAAGCCACTCAGCCAGCAGTCACGAGGTCTTCCCTCCCAACCACATGTAAACAAAAGTCCCGAAGACCATAGGTAAGTCCCCACCGGTAGTACAAAATAAACTACGTTTTGGATTGTACAGGCTGGTGCATTCATTAAAAACAAACAGTTTCCAGGGCTCACTGGAAAGTGTAAAATGACCCTGCAGCATCTCCTGTGCCAGAAAGGAAGAAAGTGCTCAGAGAAATACGGGGACGCGTCTAAAGGAAACAGAAGCCAACGTGAAACACAGACTCTCCCTGGCTAAATCGGGAACAATCTAGTCGTTGAAATAAATAATGAGGGCAAGGGATTATAATCCACTGAATAAAACAAGAATCCAAAAGCCCATATGGATCTGAGCAAGCACAAAGAGGCGGAGGAGGAGGGATGCAGCCTCAGAAGCACAGGCGGGCGCGTGGACATGGGAAAGGACCAGTGGGCGCTCGGCCTGGCAGCTGACAGCTGACGATGATGGTTTCCACCGATTCTGAAAGCATCTCCCACAAATTCCTTGTCAGTACAAAGGCAAGCCTGCTTGGGCAGGTGCTCAGAGCCCGCGTTCCCAGCACAGAGGAGCTGGCACGTGCCTCCCGCTCTGGGGCCCCGACAACAGCCCACTATGCTGATGGCGGCAACAGACAGACCAACTATTGGAGAAGATTCCTGAAACAACTATCGGGATGTGAATACACTCTGTGGACTAGGAAAGAGCACGAGATTTATGTTAAATTTGCTGATCTTGTAACTGCACAGCGCTTATGTAAGACAGTGCCCTTGTTCTTAGGGAAGGTACTTGTACTTCCCACCGGTTCTTCTAATGCTTCCTAGAAATACTTACTTGCTTACACCACAGTCACAGACCAGATAAAACACAGGAAGTGAGGGGAGACCTGGGTGGCTCTGCCGGTTAAGCATTTGCCTTTGGCTCAGGTCATGACCTCCGGGTCCTGGGATCAAGCCCCAGTCTGGGCTCCCTGCTCAGCGGGGAGCCTGCGTCTCCCTCTCGCCCTGTTCTTGCTCCCTCACTCAAATAAATACATAAAATCTTAAAACAAAACAAAACAACACACATAACACATGAAGTGAGACACAAACAGTGAATCTGGGTAAAGGATACTTGGAAGTTGCTTATTTTTCTTGCAACTTTTCAACAAATTTGAAAGCAATAAAAATAAAGTTATAAAAACTTCCCAAAAGGAAACAAACGGTTTCACATACTCTTCCTTGCTTTTCTGTTGTGTTTATAATAGAAACCACTTCATAGGCCAAGGCAATTCTATACACCTTTGTAAGAAACAAACTCTGAGTTGTGAAAACTCAGCCAACAGTGGAGGACACACGATTCAAAATGAGCAAAAACCTCAACTTCCAGAACTCTCCGCTCACTAATGGTCTACATTTTGCTAAAGAGGCATTGCCTCTGGAGAAGGGAACAGGGCACAAGGGACAAACAGTGAGGAAGGTAATGAAACCTGACCCCATTCTAGACAGATGCGGGTCGACTAGGGTCTAGAGTAGTAAGGACTGGGACAGAGAACCGCACAGAAGTGACCGGTGACTGGGATCCGGGAGCCGGACCAGACCAGTGGAGCAAAAGCAACAGGAGCAACAGAAACCTTGTTTTCTTCATCCCCTGCGAAGGCTTGTAAGTTGTACAAACATAGTACAGAGAGAACTTATCAAAATTCACCATACAAGGGACACCTGGGTGGCTCAGTGGGTTAAGCCTCTGCCTTCGGCTTAGGTCATGACCTCTGGGTCCTGGGATCAGGCCCCACATTGGGTTCCCTGCTCAGTGGGGAGCCTGCTTCCCCCTCTCTCTCTGCCTGCTTGTGATCTTTCTCTGTCCAGTAAATAAATTAAAAATCTTTATGGGGCGCCTGGGTGGCTCAGTGGGTTAAAACCTCCGCATTCGGCTCAGGTCATGATCCCAGGGTCCTGGGATTGAGCCCCACATCGAGCTCTCTGCTCAGCGGGGAGCCTGCCTCCCCCCTCTCTCTGCCTGCCTCTCTGCCTACTTGTAATCTCTATCAAATAAATAAATAAAATCTTTAAAAAAAAATCACGATACATGATAGGCCACGACTTCTGAAAGGCTCAAGAAAGGTATCCTTGGTTGGGGTATTTGTCATGGATGAGAGGCCGAGGAGCTCTGAAAGGACAGGAAATCCCACCCGAGCTTCAGCTCTTTGTGTCCTCAGCACAGGGAACAGAGAGCCGGCCAGAAAGAGGTTCCGGCCTCTGGCTTCCCTTTCAGATCGGTGGGTCCCTGGAAGACTGGCACAGAGTTGGCCACTAAGCCCAGAAGGCCAGCTGGAGCCAAGCCCCTGCCTCTGGCCATGATGTGCCCAAGCCCCATTCCCGGGGGCCAGGTGTGCAGATGGGGCGGGGAGAGCCCAGGAGCCCTGACTGAGCCCTTTAAACCCTGTGCTGTCTGGCTGGCCCGGAGGAACCCTTGGGGTCATCCTGGATGAGAGTCACAAGCTGGTGCCATTCTCCCCAGTCCAGGAGAGGCCAGAGCCACAGCTATGGGTCCTCAGCAAGTTAGCACCCCCCTGCTGCCATTGCCACCATCTGTGACACTTGACCAGGGGCAGAACATAGGGACCGCTTGATTCAAGCTTCCTGTTTCATCAAGATCATTCCAAATGCACCCATGCCACCAGCAGCTCCAGGAAGCCCTCACGTCTGCCCAGGTTCTGCAAAGCCTTCACCCACCGGCCACCACCAGCCCTAGCAGGGCCTCAGCTCCCACAGCACGCAGCCAGTTACACTATACTTGCTGGAGGGCCCCTGGCTCCTCTCCACACAGCTCCTCTTTGGGGTGGGGCTACCAGGAGGGCAGGGCAGAGTCGCCTCTGCACCCCCACAATCCCAGCCAGCACGCAGCAGGTGTGCCACACCTGTTGGCCGGCAAACAGAGCAGACACCGTACATGTCTGCAGGGGACGCAGGTGCAGGACTGTGAGGTGCGTAATGGGACTGCGGCCCCACCCAGCCGCACCCGCAAGCCAACCCACACGGCACCTCTGACCTGCACGCACCCTACCTGGGAGTGGGCCTGGCTTCCCTCCTGACTACCGCCCCTTCTGTGATGCCCGCTCAGGTCCACCCTCCTGTAGCTGGCAGGGGTGAGTAATGACAGGGAAGCACCTGCGGACTCTTCCAGAGGCATCCTCACAATCCCTCAGGAGCTGGCCCTAGGACCACCCTCAGGCAGGAGGCTCGCTCAACAACCCACCAGGCTACATTCATCCAGGGAATTGTTCTGAGGGCCTCAGCTCTACAGAACAACAAACGAGTCAGTCTGATTTGCTAAGAAACCTTCTATCTCTCCTCAGGTTAGCTCCAAAGCTCTCACCTGATCTGACAAGGGTCTGGCCACCCTCTCCAGCC
Source organism: Mustela erminea (assembly GCF_009829155.1). Classification (NCBI taxonomy): domain Eukaryota; kingdom Metazoa; phylum Chordata; class Mammalia; order Carnivora; family Mustelidae; genus Mustela; species Mustela erminea. Next base: position 101,180,765 of record NC_045615.1, read on the forward strand.
CTCTTCCTGTGTCTTTTTGGGGACTACACATCAGGCCTGCAGCCAGCCTGTCACAGCCCATATATGCCTGCCCCAGGCTTCCTTCAAGTGTCCCTCAGGCACAGAACATGACCTGGCAGACCCTGGGGCCTTGCAGAATGCCCCCTGTATCTGCCACGACACCCAGAAGTCTCCTCCACATGGCAGGCAGGGTGGTCTTCTGAGAGCACACACGGATCCTACCAGCCCTGTCCCCCAAATCCCCTCACCGGCTTCAACGCCACATGTGCCTCACCCCTTACCCTCAGTGTGCTGCTGATCACAGGCACATTTTGAGGATCAGATGAGGCAAGGGACCTCGCAGGCCTGGCCTGCTGCTTCCACACACACTCGGTTCACGGGAATAATCGCCATCATCCCCATTGCCGTGGGAGGGCTTCTCTTCTAAAGGACTGCCAGCCCTGCCACCCCCCACTCAATCCCCTGCAGCTGGGCTGGCACTCTGCACCCTGGAGGCATCAGAGGGACTAGGGGGCACAGGCCAGGTTTAAGGGAATGGTGGGCTAAAGGGAGGTGACCCTGCAGGGCAGGGATCTGTCGATGAGGCCTATCCGGATGCACTTTACAGCAATGCTGAGAGCCCTTGGGAAACACATGGGTGGCTGAGGACTAAGCCACGCCCAACTACAAGGACAGAGACTAACCCTCCCATCCTGTGGGGGCAAAAGACCCTTAAGCAGGAAAAAGGAGGCAGGGTTTCACTGGGGTCCTTACCCCTGGCTTACAATATAATTCTTTTCATTTCAAGAGGCAACAACTCAGAGGAAGAGATATGGGCCACCAGTGACAAAGTCATGCTAAAAATAATGGCGTGTTAATTTCTGCCCACCAGCTCTCAAGAAAGTGCCATATCACAATTAGCAGCAAGATCAGGCATGGACACATTTCACCGGGACAATATGGCCCAGCAGGACGCGGTTCTCACTAAGAACCCTTGAGCACAGGTTTGCTCGGACCCTGACCGCAGCTCCCTTCCCCCACCTCTTCCAGCTGTGAGCCCCGCTTGTCCAGTGCAGCCCTGTAGGCAGGACACACACAGAAGCCTGACAAGGGGCCGAGTGGGGCTGAGGGAGTGAGGAAACACACAACCCAGCGACCTCAACAGCCCTCATCCCCTGAAAAAGGAGTCAGGCCTATGCCGCCCAGGACTGGGCCACCAGCCACAGATGCTGCTGAATGTGAGAAATGTGCTCGTCAACCGTCAACCGAGTCACCCTGCCCAAAGATGCCAGCTGGAACAAAGCAGGGTTTAAAGATGTCACAAAAACACTAAAAACAGCCCAAGGGTTCATGACACTCCCATTCGCAGCACTAAGACGGTCGGGGGGCACTCTTTCAAAAGACTGCGAGCTACCTGTTGCTGAAGGAGAAAAGCAAGCTGTGTAAAAGTATAGAGCACAGACCGCCCCTGGGAGAAGAAGGAAACAGTATTGACAGGGCGCCTGCGTCGGGTGGGAAGTGACTTATACGAGCAAAAAACTGAAGAGAAAATGAAAATGTTCAGCTCTACTGGTATAAAAACGAAAACCTTTTGGGAAAGAAAAGTGGAGAGCTACGGAGAGTGCACCCATGAAGGCATCCGGGTGCTCAGCCCGCATGGCCTACATGACAGCGCAGCTGGGGCACGGGCCGCCCCCCACGGCGCTTCAGGCCACAGAGCTGGGAGCGGGGGCTGAGAGAGACTGGGGACAGTGTGCCATGGAAAATGGCCTACAGGTTAGGCAAGTTCCCAAGATCACCCACCAGGGAATCAAAACCAGGCCCTTGCAGGCCTCCCAGCAGTGTCCCCTCCTCCCAGACCGAGGAGATGAGCGGGCCACCACCAGCCAGAAGAGCATCGAGCCTGCATTGTGGTTAATGGGGCAGTGCACACGCGTTCCCGTCCCCCTCCCAAGCTTCCTGCGAGCCAGCACAGGCAATAAGGCAACGATGGCCAAAAGAGACATTCCAAAGCTCCGCCAAGTGGCCCAGGCTCCTTGCTATCCCCTCACAATGCTGGCACCCCCTTGCTACAGCAGCTTCAGGCAGAGGCAGAACAGCGGCCTTCCTAGTGAGTGGCCCCCAAATCTGAACACAACGGGTTCCAGGGCTTCCCACCCACACCCCCACAAAAGCAGTGGCAGCCCTGGGCCTGCTGTTCTTCATCTGTAAGCAGAGAGGACAAACCTTGGGGCCACGGTGAGGATGAAGCCGGGTGGGTGTGCGGGGGTTCCCAGGGGAGAGGTAACGCCGTGGTCTGTGTTTGCTGCCTATACGATGTTTTCCAGTTTGAAACATCTGTCAACATTTTGTGTTGATCAAGAAATCACAGGGGGCACCTGGGTGGCTCAGTGGGTTAAAAGCCTCTGCTTTCGGCTCAGGTCATGATCCCAGGGTCCTGGGATCGAGCCCCGCATTGGGCTCTCTGCTCAGCAGGAAGCCTGCTTTCTGTCCTCTCTCTCTGCCTGATTCTCTGCCTACTTGTGATCTCTGTCTGTCAAATAAATTAAAAAAAAAAAAGAAAGAAAGAAAGAAATCACAGAACAACCTAGGTTTCTGTCTTTTCCTGAAGGGCTATAGGATCTGGCCCCCAGGGCACGTGCTCTTGCATGACCACCAGCCTGAGGGAAGCGGCAAATCCCTAGCGGGCCACGCTGCAGTTGGTCCTTCCACTGTCACTGTCCTCGCTTCAGAGGACCAGCCAGTGCACCAGTCTGCAGGGCCAGATCCAGGTTTTAGTGGGCTTTGAAGCTCATTTACTTTGGGGAATCCTTTTTTTTTTTTTTTTTTAAGATTTTATTTATTTATTTGAGACCAAGAATGCAAGTAAGAGAACACAAGAGGGGGAGTGGCAGAGGGAGAAGCTGACTCCCCACTGAGCAGGGATCCTGATGTGGGGCTCGATCCTAGGACCCCAAGATCATGACCGGAATCAAAGGCAGATGCTTCACCGACTGAGCCACCCAGGCACCCCAGGGAATCCGGAGAAAGAAAATTATGTTTAACTATGAACACAAAATTAGGCACAGGTGAGGAGTCCTGAAGGCTAAGCATCATTAACATCACAAATCCAAAATTGTCATGTTTTGACTTTTAAACCCAAAACCACGAGCTTCCACATGACGGGACTCCAGCAAGGACTTCTACCCAAAGCTCCATCTCTCCGTTTTCCGACAAGAGAGAGTAGAATCCAAGGACCAACTCCCTTTCTTCCTAGATGCTATGGGGTGAGGCTGTTACTGTCAGCCCTGCCCCCATGACCTTCACTTCCAGACGTGACTGAGGTCAAAACAGAGTGACTCTGGGAGCAACGGAAAATGACAGCTGTCAATGGAGATGAGGGGCTGGCTCTGGGTCCCCACACCCGAGTATTTCAAAGCCCCTAATGTGTGTGCCAAGGGCATCACTTAGAGTCAGCGCCCTACAGATAGCAAGCCCTTCAGTGTATTTCCTGCTGAGTATGATCAACTTGTTACTTTCTGTGCATTCATCACCAGAAGGTAAAGCCCATGATGAAAGAATTCTGCCTCTATTCACCACAGTGCCTCTAGGGTCCGGAACTGTTGCCGGCACACAGGGGAACACATATACTGAATGTGTGCTTTTGGAGGAATTATCAGAATGATCACACAAGAACTATTCCTCTCCATTTAAAACAAAGGAAGCCAGGATTCGGAGGCGGGGGAGTCCCGCCCAGAGACACACAGCTGAGCAACGCAGGGCCAAGCCTTGGACCCGAAGCTCCAAGGCTGCTCCCTGGCAGCTGGCAGCACCAGCCCAGAAGGCCAAAGCAGCTGGAGCACAAAGTCACAGTCCGCCCTGACCCGGTGGAGCCGGTTCCACAAGCAACAAACACTCATCGGGTTTCTCAAAACTTCTCTCAGAATCTTGGAAAATAAACCTCCAAAGTCCTTCTTCGAGACTATACATTTGAACTCTTGCTTCTAATTCAGTAATAGTTCCTGGGGCTGCTGGCTCTTTCCCTCCTTTGTCCCGCTGACAAAAGAGACATTCCAAAGCTCATTCCACAGTCATCACAAATAGCTGACACGTGTAGCGCTCCGTTCCCAGGACAGCAGACAGGCGTCTTCTCCGCCGTCTTCTGAGCCACACTCACCTTTCACAGAGCACCTGTCAGGGGCCTCATGCTGCACCAGGAACGTCACACATGTTCCACGCCAGAGACGGAACTTAGCACAGATGTCCCTGCTGGCATGTCATCGTCACCCAGAAGCACCGCCGGGGCTTGAACCCCACCGGAGAGGTATTAGAATTGACGTGGTACAGATGGGAAACGGAGTCTCGGTGAGGTCAAGGAACTTGCTCCTGAAGGGACACAGAAATCCTGGCACTCCTTTGGGGAGCAGAGAAGGCAAAAACCTTCAACGATTCCTCTAAAGCCCATTTCTTAGGTGTTTCTTCCAGATCTCCAGCCCTCAAAAACTGGCACGCTCCACTGCTACAGACACTCACACAGGGCCTCTGACTCCGCTCTGAGAGCCCTGGGGGAGAAGACCAGCCCACTCCACTGTCACGAAAACACAAAACACAAAACCGCAATCTACAAAGGCAGCCTCTGCATGACAACCCCCCCCCCACAGGAAATAGGAGGTGAGTCAGACACACACTGAGGGGTTGTTATTACTGTGACCAAAGAGGGGGCTCAAACTTCCTAGTTCCACACACAATTAAAAGTACCCAAGAGCCAGAAACACTTGGTGTCTCTCCTCCTTCAGAAAACGTTACCCCAGTAGCATCTGATGCTAAAAAGCCGATCCCTAAAACCAGAGGTGACGGTCAATACGAAGGCGTGTAGTGAGCACTGGAAACCACCTGCATAAAGAGGCAGGCCTGGGAGCTCCTGGCCCATAGGAACCCTCCTGGAGACACAGGACCACACCAGCTTAAACTGAGGAACACCAAAGGCACAGCTCTGTCCCGGGGGGGGGGGGGGGGGGGGGGGGGGCAGGGGGGATGTGGCTAAATCCTGCGAAAACCTACACACAGGCAAAAACCAAGCTCCAGTGACGCCTCCATTTACAAAATCAAGAAAGGCAAGACGGCAACCACAAACCTGTCCATTAACAGGAACGCCGGGGAGACCGCCATGGTGTCGACAGTGGCCACGCAGCTCTGAAAGGCCAGCCCCAGAAGCATGGACTCTCCCAGGCCACATTCCTGGGGCTGGGGCCACCGTCCTGGGGAGGCACCATTCGGGGCCCTGCTCCAGTCTGGAAGATTAAGGCACAGGGACGGGGTGGCCCAGCTGGAAAGGCAGGGGTGGGGCGGGCAGGGTTCTGACTCCTAACTAGTCACAGGGAGGGAGGAAGGTAGGCGGTCTGGGAAGCAAAGCCCGTGTGACCGGGTTCCCGACACAGCTCTTCCCTCACATCTCTGCAGTGACCCAGAGCCACAGCCTGCCAGCCATGGTGGGCTAACCAGCCACGACACTGACAGCCGCTTCTGACTGAGGACAAAAGCAGAATCCCACTGAGCACAAGGTGTCCCGAGTGCCAGACAGCACCCTTTGTGAAAAAGCAATCAGGTATGCAGGTGGGTCCCAAACGCTCTCACATAAACCCCTGGCACAAACTTGCATAAGAACCCTCACTAGAGGGTGCTCCCACCTTTATGACTTCAAGTACTGCGAGGTATAAAAAAAGGACAAGATCTAACAAACTCAAGGTCAGGAAAAATGACGTAATGTAAACCCACAAGAAGTTGCTCTAGGTCGGGTGCCTCTGTGGTGTCACGAGGGCATCCCTCAGTCATGTGTCAACAATTAGTCCATGGTAAAACAATTCTTCATGCACCCCAGCCTGGGGGGTGAGGGTGTGGTTGTGTGTGTGTGTGTGTGTGTGTGTGTGTGTTCACAACAGCACAGGAAACACCTGACTGCAGAGAGCCAGCAGTGGCCAGCTCTGGCAGGAGGAGACGGTGAGGGCCAAAGAGAGAAATTCTCCTTTTACAAATTTCTGTACTGCTTAAAAAAGAAAAGACAAACAACAGCAGCAACAAATGAGCATGTATTACTTTTGCTATCCAAAAGAAAAAAGAAAACAACCAAATGTGCGAGACAGCACGGCACAGGAACGGGCTCTGCGATGGCAAACAGCACACCGACCCCAGCACAGCCTATGACAGACAGGTGCCAACTAACCCATGTCCTCTGGCAGCATGGATCCCAAAGTGGGGAACCTGGACTGGAGGCCGCATCACCTGGGAAGGGGCAAGAAACGCAGATTCTTGAGCCCTGCCCAGACCGACTGAATCAAACTTGGGGATAAGGCCAGCAGGCTCTGAATGAGCCCTCTGGATGGCTGTGATGCTCACTCAGGTTTGAGAAGGACTGCTCCGACTAAAAATATTTTTTAAAAAAAGATTTCACAGGGGAATTTTTAAAATACAGATAGACACACATATGCCTACAATGTTAAATGGCCCTTGCGGGGGCAGCAAAAAGTCCTAGTTGAATACATTTTTCTTGGTGAATAATGCCTATAAATGTTTTTATTGAATGGTCTACTGTATTTCCTTGGGAGGCTGAGGGGAGGAATAAGAGGCTTGTTCTCTGAGTTTGTGTACTTCCTTAAAGATTTGGAAGAATTCACTAGTGTGGCCATTTGGACCTGAGTATTCTTTGTGGGTTTTTAAAATACAGATATTTTTGGATCTTTTTTTTTTTTTTCCTGACATACAGTGGAGAAACCCACATATGGCAGGTTGAGGAACTATATGGAGGGACGCAGGCACATGAAGCTGCAGGTAGCTAGTGCGGGAGAGCACGGTGTGAGGAGAGTGACAGGGAGAGGGGCCGGAGGGCTTGCCTGCTCTATCCCGGCCCCACTCCCCCACCGGGACCTGCTGCTGCACCCGATCAGGTGGTCTCCAGCAGCACAGCAGGAATTTGTAAGTGCATGTATTTAGTCAGAATAGTCCTTTATTTGAGAGGCAGAGACAGTGACAGAGATAGCAAGAGAGAGGGCGGTGGAGCAGGGAGGAGAGAGAGAAGCACGCTCCTTGCTGAGCAGACAGCCTGATGCAGGACTTGAGCCCAAAACCCAGAGATCATGACCTGGACGGAAGGAAGAGGCTTAACCCACTGAGCCACCCAGGCGCCCCTCCTGTGAAGCCTTTTTATTATTTTTTAAGTTCATATACAACAGCAGTGCCTGAGTGGCTCAGTAGGTTAAACACACGACTCTTGACCTCAGGGTCATGATTTCAAGCCCTGCGTTGGGCTCCATGATAGGCATGGAGCCTACCTTTAAAGACTAAAAAAGAGGGGCGCCTAGGTGGCTCAGTGGGTTAAGGATCTGCCTTGGGCTCAAGTCATGATCTCAGAGTCCCGGGATCCAGTCCTGCATTGGGCTCTCTGCTCAGCAGGGAGCCTGCTCCCCGACCCCCGCCGCCTGCCTCTCTGCCTACTTGTGAGCTCGCTCTCTCTCTCTGTCAAATAAATAAATAAAATCTTAAAAAAAAAAAAGTGTAAAGAATACACAAGTAAATAACTCATATACAATAAAATTGAGTCTTTTGGTGTTTGGTTCTGTAAGTTATAACATATCGGTAGGATCATTCAACCACAAGAGAAAAATCTTATAGAAACTTTGAGAAACAGAAAGCAGAACACTCAACCCATTTTAGAAAGCCAGCATAATCCTGATATCCAAAACCTAAGGGAAATTACAGGTTACATGCTTATAAATATGGACAGAAATTCATAAAGTATTACCAAACCAACCCAACAATAGATATAAAAGGATGATGTAACACAAACAATTTGGGATTTTTTCCCCTAAGAAAACAAAGTTAGTTACTTAACATTAGAAAAATACACTGTTATTTACTATGCAAAATAAAGGAGAAAACACATGCAAGTCAATAGATGCAGGAAAAAAAGAAGCATTTGATAAAATGCAACACAGTCATGATTTTTTTTTTAATCATAGAACCAGGAATCAAAGGGAACTTCCTTAATCTGATAACAGGTTTCTCACAAAAAGTAAGGTGTCTCATAAGAGGGATCCTACGGCAAACACCACAGTCAATGGGGAAATGGTAAATCTCTCCCAGAGACCAGGAGCCAGACAAGGGTTTCTGCCCACACCACTTCAGAGCAGAGCTATCTGGGAGTTCCTGGGAGCAATAAGGCAAGAAAACGAAATGAAAGGTATAAGAAATGGAGGAAGTAAAGCTCTTCCACAGACAAAATATCTTCTATAAAGAAAATCCAAAGAATGCAAAGGTAAACTATTAGAATAACTGAATTTAGCAAGATGACAGGATTCAAGTTCTCTACACAATGTAATTGCATTTCTAGCAAACATTTATAGAATGGCATCCATAAAACCATCAGAAATTAACAATTATCTTAGAATAAGTTATAATGAAAGACACACAAGACCTTACATTAGAAACTAAAAAATATTGTGGAGAAATTATAGAAAACCTAAATAAATGGAAGAAATACCACATTCAGAGATCAGAAGTCTTCATATAGTAAAAAATGATCAAAGGATTCAATGTAATTGCAAAGAAAACCACAGATGTTTTTGTGGTAATTGCCAAGCTGATTTTAAAATTTAGATGGAGGGGCACCTGGGTGGTTCAGTCATTAGGTATCTGCCTTCAGCTCAGGTTGTGATCCCAGGGTCCTGGGATCAGCCCCACATCGGGCTTCCTGCTCAGTGGGGAGCCTGCTTCTCCCTCTCCCTCGCCCACTCCCCCTGGTTGTGTTCCCTCTCTCACTTCTTCTCTCTGTCAAATAAATAAAATCTTAAAATATAATAGAATAGAATAAATTTTTAAAATAAAATAAAATAAATTTTAAAAAATAAAATTTATATGGATATGAAAAGTACCTAGAATAGTCAAAATAATCCTAAAGAAGAACAAAGAAATAGAAGGGCTTACTCTATGAGATATCAAGACCTATTATATAAGCTATTATTGGTGAAAAATGAATATATATGGTCACCTGATTTATTTCAAAGGTTCAGTGAGCAGAATGGTCTTCACAGTAAATAAACATGAACCACCACCTCACACCATACAGAAAATTAATTCCAATGGGTCAGTGATATAGTTGGCAAAACAAAGCTTCTGGAAGAGAACAAAGAATTTCTTAAACAGGATACAAAAGGCACTAACCATAAAAAAAGATTCTAAAAAACTAAAATTCATTACAGTTAAGAACTTCTGTTTGGAAAACAAAAAACACTGAGAGTGAAAAGACAAGTCACAGTGTCGTATATATTTGCAGTATGTCCATCTCACAAAGGCCTCTCCTCCTGAGTACATGAAGGGTGTCCACAAGTCAGTGAGACAACCACAGACACTCCACCAGATTCCACATGGTCAGTACAATTTGAAAAAATGCACCAAATCATTAGCCAATAGGGAAATGCAAATGAAAACCCAATACCCTTTACTCCATCTATCACCGGAATGGCAAAAACAAAAAGCTAGCAGATTTTGGAGAGGACCCTGCACCCAGAATGCCCACCCGCCGCTAGAAGTTTGTACAACCACGCTGCCCACCCAGTACACCAGAAACCACCCAGTGGCTGTGACTGACGCAGACCGATGGTGGGAGCCCCCCCACCCCCGGGACCCGTGCACTACAACACGTGTGCGAGAGGGCTGTGATGAGCGTTCTCCCGAGTTATCAAAACCAAAAACAAGTCACGTGTCCCCATAGAGAACACGCGCTGGTGTATGTGTACACCCGAATCACACATGATGAAAGCAAACGAATACTGCCGTCCAGCAGCCACCAGGTGAATGTCCTGGAAGGGGAGCAAAGGAAGCCATATACAAAAGGCCATGCTATAGGACTCCAGCTATCTAAAGCTAAAAAAAAACACACTGATCTACGGTGACAGAAGTCAGAACAGTGGTCGCCCTAGCAGAGTGAGGTCCTGACAGGGACAGCGACCGCGGGGGTGTGGGCAACACTCTCCACAGGGCCAGTGCGTGAGTGTGCTTCCTCTGTACATGCGACTTTGCGTTCCTCCAGTCTACCAGCAGCTCAGCTCAACCACTCCTGGGGCCTCTCTGGCAGACAAGCCCGTCCCCACCATGTCCGTCCTTGGGGCTCTAGGCACCCGTACATCATCTTGGGCAGAGGCCTGGAGAATCCTAGTTCAGGGATCACTTCCCGCTGCATGGGGGTGTGGGGAAGGCTCGGCCTCCTGGGCCTTCGTGTCCCCAGGGCCTGGCATCTAATCAGGATGGTAGACACCTAACGTAACATTAACTAAGCCTGGCCTGCACAAAACTGTTTGGCTCTCACCACTAAGTCACCGAGCTCAAAACAAGCCCCAGGGCTCTCCTGCGTCACCACAGCCTCCTTGAGACCTCCTTCAAATGCTCTCCAACCATCAAACAGAAGCAGAAGTGACATGGGGACGCATTCTCTAGCGTCAGCTTAGGAGAGAAAGGCAGGGCGAAAATGCCTTGTAAGGGGGAAAATACAAATCTATTCTTAATCTCTGAATGGAAAGGAAAAGAAGGAAAAATGAGTTGCTGGCTAACGAAGGCCTGTAAGCATCACAAAGCAAGAGCCCACCGGGGACTGGAGACAGGTGAGAGGTGGCATGAATGACCAGTTCCTTCCTGTTTGAGGAACCTGAAGGAGTAAGATCTGACCTAAGGCACAGACAGTGTGAGGGGGATTTAGTGTCGGGCAGACCTGGGCTCAAGGGACAGCTTCATGGCAAACTGTGGGTAAGAAACGAGCCACCTTTCCCTTTCCCACCTGCAGAACAGAGTCCCCGCCCCTCAGTGAGGTTTGGGACCGGAAAGTATGCTTATTAATCGCACCAGCAGCAATTCATTCATCACACAGGGCCAACTATCTCACCTCATCTAACCCTAATCCCATGTGCACACACTGGTTTCTTCATTCCACAAGTACGCGCGGGGCACCCACTACACCCTGGGCACCAAAGACACGGACCGCAGTTACCCGATGACCAGACACAGGACTTCACCCCCGAGGGGCTCACATGGTCTTCCTTATCTTAACAGAATTCAGAGCCATCCCCTTGCCTACGGTCACCAGACAGACCGCAGGGCTCGGATGGGCTCAGATTCTACCTGAGAGCTCTACCTTCTACTGGCGGTTCTCAGTCCACACTGCACGCGAGAACGACCTGGGGAGCTTCAGAAAAAAATTCCTAGTGCCCAAGTCTCACCCCACTCATCTCTGAGGGTGGGGCCTGGACGCTAATTTCTTTTTTTCGGTTTTCCAGACAATTCTATTGTGCAGCAAAAGTGGAAAGAACTTTGCTCTTTAATTAATAAATGTTTCCCTTCCTTGTTTCTTTAGCTGATACTTTAACCTATAATGAATTTGAGATTAACTCCTTTCCAGCAGCTTCTGCGAACAATGCATTACTACCTTTTAGATTTTGCTTTAAACTACTTCAACAACCATACTCACTAAAGCAAAACCACACTGTGAACACCTGCTTTACAATGTGAGTTCTTCTAGTATCTTCCTGTCTTCTTCCACTGATCCAGGCAGTGGTGAGACTCCTAACCCAGGAGTGTACCCTCTCCCACCATGCAGCAAATCTAGACCATGCTCCATGAAGCCAGCAGATCCCTGTTTTCTTGAATATAGAACATGCATAACACAGAGCACGGCAGGAAGCAGGCCAGCCCTCTGTGGATTTAAAAAGCTACTTACACGCGGGTCCAGGAAGGAGTCCATGCTGCACAAGTGCACAGAACAAGCACGTCCAGCTAATCTGCCAATGCCGATCGGGAACCTGAGCGGGGCTGGAGCTGGGGATCAGGGACGACTCACATTCAGACCCTGCCCTTGAGGGGCTCATGGTAACCCCAAGATGTACAAAGCTAGACCAGACTATAATAAAGCCACAGGAGAGTAGGCCCGGTGAGAGTGCCCCTGGAGGAGGTCCCCTCTGTCCTGGGGATGCCAGGAAGGCTGCAGAAAAGAGGTGTCAGAACAGGCCTTAAACACATGCAGAAATGGGCCAAGGTGACATGGGGCAGAGGGGAGGCGCACATCTCAGGCAAAGGCAGGAAGTGTGGCCCAGCACTGCTGGGCTCAGGGTCAGTCTCATGAGCCCAAGCAAGGGCCCAGCAGGAGAAGAGAAGAAAACCACAGGCATCTCTTCATTGAGCAAACCGGAGTCCCCAGAAGGACAATATTCCCCCAACAGCCGTTTACGGTAACCTGTGGCCAGAGCTTCGACAAACTCTAACAGTCCCTCAGCCTCATTCATAAAACAGAGGCCGGATTTTCACTGCTAGTAAAATCACACCATGGTCAGATAGCTCCAGCGGCTTCACCATCCACGCTCATGGGAGGGCAGACCAGCGGTCAGGACGTGGTCACGGAAGCAGGAAGTGGGACGGTGGTCACCTGGAATCCTGTTTCAGGAAATCATGGGAATGGTGGATAATGCATGCTGACTTGCACACAGGTAATTTTATCATCCAAAAGCAGGAACAAAATCTACTTCCTTACTGTTGGATCAGTAAATGATTCACAGGACAGAATACCACAAGGCCATTAATAAATGGGTGAACAAGGTCTAATTGCGTGCAGAAATGTCTTCTAGAAGTGAAGAGGGTACCAAACTACAAAACACACAGTTTTGTTTAAAATTCAATAGTAGGTATAAAAGTGCAAAGGACAAAAACAGAATGATGAACATAAAAAAACAAAATGTTCCTGTGTATTTTTAAACAAAGAGAAGCATTAAGAAAACACATGCTAAAAAAAAAATTATTGTCCTAAAAAAAATAACAAAACAGGGGCGCCTGGGTGGCTCAGTGGGTTGGGCCGCTGCCTTAGGCTCAGGTCATGATCTCAGGGTCCTGGGATCGAGTCCCGCATCGGGCTCTCTGCTCAGCAGGGAGCCTGCTTCCCTTCCTCTCTCTCTGCCTGCCTCTCCATCTACTTGTGATTTCTCTCTGTCAAATAAATAAATAAAATCTTTAAAAAAAAAAAATTATTGTCCTAAAAAAAATAACAAAACAGGGGCGCCTGGGTGGCTCAGTGGGTTAAGCCGCTCGGCTCAGGTCATGATCTCAGGGTCCTGGGATCGAGTCCCGCATCGGGCTCTCTGCTCAGCAGGGAGCCTGCTTCCTCCTCTCTCTCTCTGCCTGCCTCTCTGCCTACTTGTGATCTCTCTCTGTCAAATAAATAAATAAAATCTTAAAAAAAAAAATAACAAAACACATCAAAGATCTCAGTAAAAAAAAAAAAATTAAATTAAATTAAAATTAAAATAATAAAACTAAGAAGAACATTCCAGCTCTGCAGACAGCACAGGTATGGAGGCAGTACATGTGACCCAAAAGCTACAGAAGCTGGGTAGCTTCTGACAGACCAAACTGCTGGGGAGAGACTTCTCTCTGCATCTAGAACAGTAATAAAATTGAAAAGGAAAATATTCAGGTTTTAAAGTATGCCAAATTTACTACTTTTTTTTTTTCTTTTTAAAGATTTTATTTATTTATCAGAGGGAGAGAGGGAGAGAGAGCAAGCACAGGCAGACAGAATGGCAGGCAGAGGCAGAGGGAGAAGCAGGCTCCCCGCTGAGCAAGGAGCCTGATGTGGGACTCGATCCCAGGACGCTGGGATCATGACCTGAGCCGAAGGCAGCTGCTCAACCAACTGAGCCACCCAGGCGTCCCCAAATTTACTACTTTTTAAAATGTATAGCCTACCTATAGTTCACTTCAGGTTATTTACTAAACATCTACTAAGGTTCTGTACTGGCCAGGAAAACAAGGAGTAAATGTGGCCCCTGCCTTCAAGAAGCTCATGGTCCAGGGGTGGGAAGGGTGTCCATGCTGTGTCAGAAGTCCAGGGGCTGTGGGATCCAAATGAAGGCCCTGGAAGGGGTTGCAGAGATCACAGAAGGCCTCCCAGAGGAGGTGACACTTAAGTGAAATCCTAAAGGACAAACAGGAGTTTGCCAGGCAGAGGCAACAAAATGGGCTGAGGTGCAGAGGCAAGACACCAGTTCGGAGAACTCCAAGTATGGCTAGAGCACAAACTGAACTGGAGGTCTGAGGGGCGCAGGGGTGGATCCAGAATGTTCCTTGTGCCACACCCCAGTGCAGAATCCTGCCCATAACTGGTGGGATCCACCGTTTAGGCAAGAGAATAACAATGCATTCACTTCATCAACTCCAAGCATTTAATCCTAGCGAAGGAGAGAGAGGAAGGGGGCTTGGAAAAAAAACAACGATCCCCAAAAGGGCCAAGGCTCCCGGCTATTGCTAAACCCATCTCCTCCCGGTGCTGGCCACTGGTCCCACTTCCCGACCTCCCTTTCAGGTGGGCTTCACGTGACTAAGTTCCAACCAATAAAGTGCCAGCTGGGCCCTGAAACTGCACCTCCACCAGCCCCTTCCTGGCTTGACGCAGGGAAGCCCACAAAACTCAGGGAGCAATCTCCAGAGCCACCAGATGTCGAGACCCTGGGAGAGCACCAGCCGCAAATGAACTTCCATCCACCTGGGCCAACAAACAGGTGTCAAGTTTGTTACAGCAGCTGACCTTCACAGGAGTAAACATACATTCATGGGTCTTCCCCACCAACTGGGACCACCACTCAATTGCTTCTGCTTTAAAAAATACCTGTTTTCAAAGGAACTTCTAAAAGGAATAAAACCTACTCGTTCTGGGATAGACCCTTTAGGAGCTAGGACAAGGGCTGACCCAGCAAGCCAGTGTCCCACCCCCACTCCAAGGCCAGGCCCCTTCTACCTCTGCATCACTTTGCCCAGATCTCCCTTCCTGGAGGGAGATGAGTCTCACACACAAATCTGAAACCTGAAAGAAATTAGGACTAAAATTCAAACCTAGTTTTCCAAGTCCTGCAGACATGTACTATTTCCGTAACACTGTGCACACAGAGCCTGGATTTGAAAAGCCTCTAGCTGGAAGCAAAGGGGAATTAACAGGAAAACGGGATGTTGCAGGCCCAGAATGGCTATTAGGCAAATCTGGATGACTCATCACTCTCCCATTTACAGAACCTTACACGAATCCTGAGATAAACCACAACTACTCACAACAAAGAATCAGCAAAACTGAAATCAAAACAACTCTCGGTTACAAACTCAGCTCACTTAACAGCAACAGGAACTAGCAGACTGGATGTGGCAATCTGGTAGGTCCTTGCGCACACGAAAAATACAGAGGGCATAAGAGAATTTGATGTTCCCTATGCCAAACATTCAGGGTCTTCCAAACAAAATAAATCCGTAAACACTTTAGAATGGGCGCTGATGGGTAGAACATAGAGCAGGACAGCTTTAATTGCTCGGGTGTTCTGTGAACATTTTCTTAAGCGGGCAAAGGGAGATCAGTGTGCGAGCAGGAAGCAGCCAGTGGCGAGAGAACCACTTTGTAGGAACGGGGCGGCCTGTGGGTTTCTCCGAATCCCACAAACTGCCATGCTGCCACATTGTCCTGCGTTTCCTGCTGATCCCCTCCCCCTCCCAGGCTGACCATAACCTCACCATGGACAGAAAGAAGGCAGACTAGAAAGTCTCTAAACACAGAAATCTGGGACTTCCCATAAAGAACCCAGTGTGTGATTTCCCAATAGTGCCAGCGCACGGAGGGTGGCGCACACATGCGGAAAGCCGGATGACTCTCGCACGGAACAAATACATCCTCCTTTCGTCCACTGCCCAAAACTATCTTGCTTATAGGTACAAAAGTTTTGTTTTTATTTTTAAGATTTTATTTATTTATTTGACAAAAAATCACAAATGGGGAGAGGCTGAGGGAAAGAGAGAAGCAAGCCTCCTGCTGAGCAAAGAGCCAGACGTGGGGCTTGAGTGCCCCTGAAATTCCTTTTTTATTTTTTTTTATTTTTTTATTTTTTTTTTTAAGATTTTATTTATTTACTTGAGAGAGAGACAGTGAGAGAGAGCATTAACGAGGAGAAGAGAGAGAAGCAGACTCCCCATGGAGCTGGGAGCCTGATGCGGGACTCGATCCCAGGACTCCAGGATCATGACCTGAGCCAAAGGCAGTCGTCCAACCAACTGAGCCACCCAGGCGTCCCTGAAATTCCTTTTTTAAAAAATATTTACCTGAGAGAGAGAAAGAGCGTGGATGACTTAAGCAGACTCTGCACCAAGCAGGGAGCCTGACATAGGGCTCCAACTAACAGCCCTGAGATCATGATCTGAGTCAGACGCTTAACCGATTGAGCCACCCAAGCGCCTCATGGCTGTGAGATTTCTAAGGACAGTGCAGCTCCCAGAAGCCAGGGAAGAAGCACTGCAGAGAAATCAGTGTAGCCCGCGAGGTCCACCAGGACACGATCTGGCTCCTGAACAGGACGGGTAAGCAGATGTGTAGGCCGGTGAAGTCCCTTCCTGGTTCAGTCCATACCACTCCTGAATGCCACTGCCTTGACACACCACAGCGAAGGTGCCTGCCCGCCCCACCTGAGACAAACGGGGATTTCAAGGTCTGCATCCAACAAAAAGTGGCTGAACTTGAAAGGTTTCTTCCTCAAACAGAAGTTTCCTAAGCCCCCAAGGGAAGGACAACAGATCATCAGACTCAACCTGGAACACAGAACTTGTTCGTGTTCCCTGGAGTTCAACATGCCGTCTCAAGCTGGCGGGATCACGGGAAAGCCAGCAGCAGGTGGCCCACTCTGACCCGTCACCAATCAGTCACACAGAGGAAGTCAAGCCCATTCACCTTTTGGGACAGATCAAATCCTTCTTTTCTCGGTTCTCCCTTTTCTAGTGCTCAGCTCCCAGGCAGGCTGGCCCTTGCTAGCATTCACTCATTCAACCACAGGGGTACACAGAGGCCCCTAATGAATTCTGGTGGGGCGCAAACACCAATCACTACGCCAAGCACACTGTATGCTCAGCCTTGTTATTGTCATTTGGGAGAAAAGAAACCAAGGTTCAGGAGAACAGAGCTGGGTGCCCAGAACCCGACTGGACAGGCAGAACAGATACTCCCGTCTCTGGCTCTGAGACCGCACTCCCTGAACGCCCTCTGGGTTCTCGGTCTCCAGGCTGGAGGCACCGCGGGGCAAGTCCGAGGTGCTCACCCCTCTACCTCCCTGCATGCAGCTCCCCAGATGCTAGAATGTGCCCCGGAGCTCAGGGGCAGTGTTGGACAGGACCTCGAGTGAGATCCCCAACACCCTGCAAGGCAGTTGCTGTCCCCAGGCCGGACCAGAGGGCAGGTTGGTCCTCCCCCAACCCCAGCCAGCCTTCCCAGCAGCAGGCCACCTCCCCTCAGCCTCTGCCTTCCCCCAGGGGTCCTAGCCTCTGGTGCTTTCTGCTGCAGGCTTCCCTGGGCTCCCTTCACTTCCCTCCA